>NC_059079.1:17082052-17385082 GCF_020497125.1 Mauremys mutica
TAGTATAACAGTATAAGCAAGAACAAACAACAACAAAAGACAATTAGATTCTTCTCTCACTAACTCCATGGAACCAATGGTTTCACTGGAGTTGGGATTGGGCTCTATCTGGGCCAAGTTCTGATCTCTATTACACAGAGTGTTAGCCACAGCTTTGACTTTTATGTTGATTCTGCCAGTTTCTGTGATATCGTAAGATGATTAATATATACTCTCTGTTTTTCAGGACATATTATTTATTCAGAGGCCAAAAGTGTGATACCCACCTTACAGCCAGATAAAAATCATACCATCTCTTCCCCCAAGAGCTCACAATCCGAGCAATGAGTTAACATGACAAGGGAAGCATAATTACAAAGAAGAACTGCTCAAAAATCAGGGGTTGGTTTCCACAGGAATTTTTTTGACAAAAACCAGTTTTGTTGTTTTCATTTATGTTTTTCATGGAAAATTCTGACTTTTTGTCTAAGTATCAAAAATTGAAATATTCTGGCATAAAACAAAAACATTGGGTTTTGGATTAAATATTTTGGGGTGTTTGGTTTTTCAACTAAATTTTCAGAGGAAAGCAGACTCTTGTAGAGAAAAAGTTCATTTAGTCAAAAGCCCAATTTTCCACTGAAAAACAGTTTAGACCGAAAATGTTCAACCAGTTCTATTATAGAAGCATGTGTTAGGACTGTTTTATGTCAGTGCTGCCATTATAAATCCTGATCATAAGGCAGTTAGAACTTGCCCCTTAAAAATTTACTCTGGGACTGTCCCTGTTGCCTAGCGATTGCACACTGCTCTGCAACAGAAAAGGCTTGGACTCAAGTGATGGGTTATCCCATTCCTCTGCCCAGTTGGGACTGGAAGCGCCTTAGGCAGACACCATTTTCTGAGCAGAGCAAATGCTGTGTGTTACCCAACAGAACCCCTTCTGATCACAGAAGAGACAGTACTGACAGGCTCTGAAATGTATTACAGTCTCATCTCATGCAATCCATTTTGGAATGGTGGTGCTGATACGGGGCCCCAGAGGTGTAAAGGGATGGGGAATGGGGCTAGCCTCCAAACAACAGCAAGGATGCAGAGTTCCCAGTCACACTCCACAAAGAAAACTCTCTGCTTTGAAATGCTGAGCCATCTTCTGGCTGGTCCTGAGCACCACAGCTCCCATGGACTCTGCTGAAATTGTGGGTGCTCAACAGGATCAGAACATGTGGGCCTGGATTCTCCAGTCCATCAGATCCATGGAGTTACACTAGCCTACAATGGGTATAACAGAGTAGAGAGGCAGGGGAAAGCCCAATATTTAATTTAAAATAAATCCATTTTGGTGGTTTAGAATTAAATGAGAGCAGAGAAATTACATAATTGTTAACCTGGTGACAAGTCTTGCTTCACTTCTACAGCTCAAAAATGGAGTCCATTCTAAAGAATGAAATTTAGCAAGCAGCAGGCCTGATTCTCCTCTCACTTACTCCACTTTTAAGTGGGTGGGTGGGTGTCTGCCTAATGGTCTCATGGAGTTACTCCTGATTTACACCAGCATGAGAGGAGAATCACGTCCTGTACGTCCTTAATATGAGCCAAACATCTGGGGTAGTTAAGAGGCCAACCGCCTGATTCTTCCCTCACTTCTGCTGCTTTAAATCAGGAATAGCTGCACTGGAGTCACTAGAGTAACATCAGTATAAATTTAAGAAGAGACTCAGGCCCCAGGAGACAGTGTTCCCTATGTTTAAGACTCCTTGGGTTAGACCATCGGCTGGTATAAATCAGCCTAGCTCCACCCTAGTCAATTTACCCCATAACTAATAAAGCAACACTTAAGGCTAGTACACTGGCTTCCAACTCGTTTGAAGTGTCTGAGCACCCTTTTCCTAACACACATGCACCACAACATGGACAAGCCCTGGCTACCAAGAATAACCTTACAGAAGACAAGTACTGCCCTAGGCTCTGAGAAGTGGCTTTTCATAGGATTTTTGCTGCATATGGCAATCTCTCTCTATCTGTTTAGCTCAGGTTTTTCCAGAGCACCCATCAGCACTGTGTCTAAGCAATACACACTTGAAACATCTTCCAAATACATTTTAACCTGATGGACCATAAAAGCTCAAAAGAAGAGGTTGTGCTCTGTCAAGTCAATTATATTCTTTCCCCCAAGCCTCCCAAATACAGAACATTGATGTCTGATCTGCATGTTAAAAAGCCCATAAACACGTATTTACACAAGAAAATGTAACCATCTGAAAGAGCCATTACAGTCAATTGTGTATTGTGTCAACAAATTCCTTCCCTTCCACTCCCCCTGGAGAGGTCTGCTGAGCCCCTCTTGGAAACCCTGCTTTTCAGAATAAATCCCCTCCTATCCCAATCTTCCAGGCCCTTGCTTCACAGTATTTTTCCCTCCAGGCCAAGGAGGGAAAGAACATATCTTCCTTCTTGATTACATTTTGAGCTTTCTTTCTTTCTTTCTTTCTTTCTTTCTTTCTTTCTTTCTTTCTTTCTTTCTTTCTTTCTTTCTCACACACACACACACAGTCAGACACAGGGCCTGAATTTGGGATCATTGTTCTGATTCGCACCTGTTACAGAGAGCAGGCCAGGCTGTGGATTTCTTATCCTGAGCTGGTTGTGAATTCTGAATTTCCCTGAAGATGTCAGAGTGCTGGGATCTGATATTTTGGCTCTGGCTTATCTCTATTCCAGAGTAATGCAGATCACTCCCTCCTCTCTAGGGCCTAAGCTTGCTGGCTCCTCAGCACTCCCAGCTGATCAGCTGCCTGACTGATCAGCATACAATAGCTTGTTACAATACTACTAAACAGGTTTCAGAGTAGCAGCGGTGTTAGTCTGTATCCGCAAAAAGAACAGGAGTACTTGTGGCACTTTAGAGACTAACAAATTTATTTCAGCATGAGCTTTCATGGGCTACAGCTCACTTCTTCAGATGCATAGACTGGAACACATACACAGAAGATATTTATACATACAGAGAACATGAAAAGGTGGAAGTACGCATACCTACTGTAAGAGTCCAATCAATTGAGATGAGCTATCATCAGCAGGAGAAGCGGCAGCCAGTACGGTATGTCCCTCGGCCCATGCCACTTCCTGCAGCTCCCATTGGCCTGGAGCAGTGAACTGCGGCCACTGGGAGCCGCGATCGGCCAAACCTGCGGACGCAGCAGGTAAATAAACCAGCCCAGCCTGCCAGGGGCTTTCCCTGCACAAGCGGCGGAACAAGTTTGGGAACCACTGGACTAGACAGGTAAAAGGCAGAGAGGTGAGGGGACTTGTCTAAGGTCACACAGCAGGTTGCTGGTATAGCTGGAAATAGAACATGTGAGTTTTGGCTCCGAGTCGGGCATACTATCACTAGACCATTCTGCCACTCAGAAATATCCACCATGATTACAAAAGGGCTTATCAATTGGGTTTAAACCAGGGAACTGCAGATCCACAGCTAGTACCACTATGACTTGACCTATAGGACTAATGCTATGCATATGTAGGCACTGACTAGGCACAGGGTGAGTCAATTTTGTATTCTCTGGCTTTTTGCATGTCAAGAGTTTTGCATTTTAAAAATCTATTTCTTGGAGTGTTAATGTGTGCACTGATTTGAAAAAGGTTCCAGAAACGATCATATTCTTTGGCTAAATTAATGCACTCGACTGAAATTCAATGAGAACTGAAAACAGATACAAAAAACTAGAAAGCTGGAGTTAACTAAGTGACACCTAGTCGCACATCTCAACAAATAATGATGGTCTGTTTATGCTGCATTACTCTTCTCTAAGCTCCACATATTACTATAATTATTAACTACTAGTCCTAAAATCTATAGAGTTATCATTATTGTTATTATTATGAAACTCAATCCCATTTTCCTGTCATAAAAATAAACCAAATCTCATTTCAATTAGTTGCAGCAGGAGGGAATGAACTTTAAACAGACATTTAATTTCTGGAAAAAAAATTAGGAAGTTCTTCATGGAAATGTTATGGCATTTTGAAACAGATTAATAGTTCAGTACGAACACATCCACCCTGCAGCTAAATGATGGCTGTACTATGATCAGGAGACAGGTTAAATGAGCAAAACCAGTTGATACCACCAGTTTGGATCTAACCAAATAGTATTCTTTTTTATGACTTCTTAGCTATATTATTTTTTCATTCATGTGCTATCAGAATTGTTACAGTGGGTTAGTTGCTTTGTGGCTGGGTTCCATTTGCTTAATTAAAAACACTCCATTTGCAAGAGTGGGTCAGATGGTGTGTGTTGCATTCTGGCCCCTGCTGGGTTAGTTTGGAACTGTGCCAGCTTGGGGACACTCAAGAGGGCAACCCTTAAGATGGTGCAGCCTGCCTCCCCAGGACACCCGGTCAGCTCCACAGGGGACATGGCATTGACTCCTTCCCACTTCCTCTGGGATAGAGGGCAGAGAGCAAGCAGTCCTAGAGCTCCTCAAGACCAGGGATTGCAATTGTTCCTAGTCCTTGAACAGAATCCTCATGGGGTTGGAAAGGAAGCTCCTTGGGCCCTCACCTCCATGCAATGGCACAAAAACATTGGCCCATAATGATTAACGCGATAGGATCCCAATAAGTTACACCTCTGCTTTCCTCCAAGGTATGTTTATTTTTAATTGGAAAACCCCAAAAATGGTGGGGGTGTGTGTGAAAAGAGGGGGTGACTAACTTGTTTTTGGCCAAAAAATGTTCAGTTTGGAGGGTTCCGTTTTTGATAAAAAATCAAAAATGTTCTGAACAGTTGTAACTGCCTCTTCCTCATATAAACATCCAACCTACAGGCTGCGACACGCACTGCAGACTTGTATGGATTAGATGAGATGATAGATTGCCATTTACACTTTCTTGTTTTGGAGAAGTTATTGGGACATTTTTTCATTTTGTCTCTTCCAAGGGGTATGTTCGGATCCTAGAGATTTCAAATATTTGAAAAATGTGTTAGCAGACACTAGGCCAAGTTTACAATATATAAATAAATACTAAAAAAAGTATCCTCTAGCCTAGCTCTATGCAAACATTACATATACTAGCTTGTCACCTCCATAGACCTGGATTCAAATCCTATTTTAGGTCTAAGATTAAAATGAGTTGGTGATCTCACATTGACCTTGGGAGACAGCAGTTTGTGTCATCAAACTTCTGCACAACCTGCTATGATTAGCAGTCTCTGAAAAGAAAAAAGCAATAATATGGACTAAAATAGTGAAGAGGATTACATGTTAGGACTGAGCTGTATTGACAGAGCTTCATAAGGAAACCTGCATAATATTTGTCCTCTGTAAGAATCAGATACACCATGTCTGGTGCAGATCCATGCAAATTGCAACCCCTTGCTTTAGGAGAACCTGCTGTGCCCCAGGGAGATGATAGCCATTGAGTGGCAGGCTGCCTTTCCCTCAGGGGAAGGTCAGAGTTAGTTTGCAGCACGGAACCAATAGGAATTGCAGCTTCTGACTGTCCTGACTTCATCCTCTTGTCAACCAGCATGACTCCATTTTCATCCATCCTGTGGACCCCCACCACCAACAGAGAGAAGCATGCAATTACTTTCTCCCACCACCTTCTGCCTCTTCTGACTTACACCAGCAGAAGCCATGGTAAATGTATTCCTATGCCTGGTTCTAGCCAGTGCATATTAGTCCCTATGCCACCAAATACATTCAGAATAAGCACTAGTGAAAAGAACTGATAGTGTAGCCAGAATCGGGTAGAAAAATAAACATCTTTACATAGTAAATGGACTGCCAAAAAAAATCAGTCTTATAAATGATGTGGTCATGGGACAATGAAGGGACCTGACTAAATGTGGTTCAGGTACTTATCACTGTGTCCTCTGTTCCCACTCTGGGACTTGAAGGAGGAACTGAATATGATGAGAAAGAGAAGTTTGGGGAAGTGCTATGGTCTGTGTGATACAGGTGGTCACACAATGATCATAATGGTCCCTTCTGGCCTTTGAAGGAGATAGGAGCTACCACAGCAATGAGGAAAAAGATGGCTCTTCTGGTAGAAAAGAGGCCAGCAGACGCTGGGAGGCATTTCAGTGATGGAGACAAGACCAGAATGGGAGGAAAGGATGATCTTAAGAATCAAAGAAGAGCATATGGATGGAGCAGGCATCAGCTGAGGGAACATCTGCAGGACTAGAAGGACAGCAGACAAAGGATAAGGCAGAAAGAAGCATGGATGGCAGCAGAAAGCAGGGAGTGTAAAGTCAGTAAACGTTTGGGGAGAGGCGGTGGAGGAAAGATTGCAGAGAAGGAATGATTGCCTTTTGGGGCCTGAAATTAGGATTCCGTTCTGTGCATTATTATTGGCAAAGCCGGAAACAATGCTAAAGTTAAAGTTGCCTGACACTTTCCATTTTAAATAACCATTTTCAGTTGCTTATAATTTTGCCAACCTTCAACAGTTTGGACATGAAATTTTGCATGTGACATGTCTGCCTCCAGCTGGACTTTTTTCTAAGTTTCAGCAAAAATAGTTCACAGAATGAGGTATGGGGGGAAATCCATTATTTTACCTATTTAAAAAAAATCCTTACAGCCATTTCATTGAAAAACTGTAGCATCTCCAGGCTTTGTAGCAGCAACTTAAAATTTGGCAGGATTGCCCTGGTATCAAGATTGTACCTTTTGCTATTCCTGTGGAAAAACTGCCCATATCCAGAATAAAGCCTGTGAATGGCTAGACAACTACAAAAGCAGTTTCTGCTCCCCTTGGTTTTCACACCTCAACTGCTAGAAGAGGGTCTCACCCTCCTGATTGAACTAACCTCGTTATCTCTAGCCTGCTTCTTGCTTGCATATATATATACCTGCCCCTGGAAATTTCCACTACGTGCATCCGACAAAGTGGGTATTCACCCACGAAAGCTCATGCTCCAATACGTCTGTTAGTCTATAAAGTGCCACAGGACTCTGCTGCTTTTACATATCCAGAATGCAACTCAAGCTTCCTGAATCTAACATTTCAGCAAATATCTCTGAAACCCACTGGCTGTGTGTTTCTCAGCCCTCTCTAGTGCTGGTTGACAGAGGATGATAACCAACTAGTGCTATCAGTTGCTCCATTAAATCAAGTGCCAGAGGTCTGTGAGGTGGATCTAAACATTTCAATCCTGCTGATAAACAATGTGAGTGTCAATATGACACCACATGATGGAATTTCTGTTCTTAATTTTTTAAATAAAATTAGGAAACTTCGTCTAAAAACTACATTAAAGAACAAAGTCAAGCACCCCAAAGTTAAAAAACACCAGAGTTAAGGTTGCCCATGAAACATTAATGCAGCTCCCTTGTAGGTATGCAGTATGATAGTCTTTAATTACATGATCATACACTTTTTTTTTATCTACAGGATCCCTGCCTCATTTCAACCTTAATGTTCTTTTAATATAGTTTTTCGATGAAATCTAAAATAAAGTGGACTGGATTTTTTAAAGCAGATTAATCTTGAATCGTGGCACTAATATCTCATTTTGGGTCTCCAGCGACCCATGCTTTACTCTTTTGTATCACTCTGTCAGCAGAAGAACCCCTTGGTGGAATTATACCCCTATAATATACAGTTACCTTTTATTTACTGTATATCTATTGTCGTCTTATTCCTCAGTGAATGTTCCATCTCTCTTTTTTTTTTAAAGAAATCTATAAACTCTTCATATAAAATTGCCAATAAGATCTAGCAAAGATATATTAAATTTAACCAACGTGGTTTCTATTTACAAATTATTACAAGGGTTGTGTCCAATTTCTCCTCCTTTCATAGTGCATAGATTGTATTATCACATGCATTACACTTAAGGGCTGAGAAACTTGTTTTAGATATGCCTAAATAAGAAGTACTACACTAGCCTTCACTAATGGTCCAAAACACCATGGCCAAGATTTTCAAAAGTGGTGTGAATGCCCAATCTGAGACCCTTTTAAGCATCCTGCTTTTCAGAGGGTGAATGTTCAGCAATTTTTTTAAAGGCTTCTCAGACTGTGCATGCAAAATCACAAGTCCCTTTTGATAATGTTGGATCACATCTTCTAATAGTGCTACTGCAGTGTTATGGGCATCTACTGTAGCACTTTTTTTTATCCCCTTGATTTACAGAAAGCTTTTGCTTAACTTCCATCATAACAACAGTGAGCCTGTAACTGAGGAAGAGATGTTTCATATGAATTGGACAGAACATCTGAGTCATTCAGATTCTCAAAGTTTATTTGCTTGCTGTAGTTCCTAATTGTCTCTGGAATCACCGCTGTGCTTTCCCTCAACAAATCTGCCTTGTTAGGCTAGCCACATATTTGAGATTTTCTGTGCAAAAGAGAGATTCTTGACATATGCTCTAGATTTCCTTTGCTTCTCGATCTACTATCTGTGCTAGGCAGCAAAAGGGTTTTATGGTGCTTAAAGACACCAGAGCTGTAAGGTTCCCCAGTTACTGCAAATTGTGATACACTATAGTTGTTAAAATTAAATGGAGGATGGGGACAGGAAAGTGTTACAGACCTTGGAAACTACAGAGAATGGTCACTTAAACTATAATGAAATCTGAAGGGGGAAGGGTCTCTTGGGAACAAGAATATTCTGTGGTGAATGCTCTTGTGAGAGTCACTTGATAGCCAAAATACTAAGTCTTGATGGATTCCTTTGCTAAATGAGCTATTTTGTATGTTGTTGATGTTTAACTAATTAAGTTTAATAAAATAATCATTAATTATACATAACTGACATTAGATAATGCTCTAGCTTTGAAACAATATCCAGGATCATCCGAGATGCAACCGCCTGTGTAGTTGAAGGAAGCAACTGCTTCACACCACACAGCAAGGCTGCACAATTCCTGAAAGAAAGTGAAGATTGTGTACAACTGAGACCTTAAGCAGAATTTAGGAAGGCAGAATGTGATTATCCAAATGTAATTTAACCAAGATTCAAGGGCTGACTTGTCTGCTCTTGCAAATAAAAACTAGGGGTGGCCGCCTAATGCCCACGGGTTTTCAGGATTCTACTTTAGCACTTCCACAAATGTAGTGCTCAGTAACACTAACATAAAGCAGTAGTTCAGTACAGATGCGGAAGGAAGAATGTTAGACCTACTGAATTAGTAACACTACTTCCTGAGCCTCTCTCTTGTGAAATCAATATCACATCATGAAGTGTCAAACCTGGGCCTGAAATACCCTGTTTTTGAGCTGGCAATGTCGATATAAACTTAAAAATCTCTAGAATTCAATTCTCAACCTTTTAAAAGGTGGTCCTGCTCTGAAAAGTGATTCTGTAAACGTGCAAGCAAAGGGTTCTGGGTTTATTGTAGCTCAGCAGCTTTCAAATCAAACAAATTCAAGAAAATATTTTTTTTTATTCTTTCCCCCACTGCCACCAACTGCCACTACTATAAACTCCATGTGGGAGCTGAAAGTCAAGCTGGGTTTGTTCCTTCATGTGTATAATTCACAACAAATAGCAGGGCATAATTTATCCTGCAGAACCTCTAAGTGACACCTGTGCAATCCAGTTGCCATCAACGGGGTTTGTATGTATCTAAATGATTCTCTAAATTCTAGTTATAGCACTAACTTTAATGATAAAGAGAAGGACTAGAATCCAGTTCATTTGCTTAGAATTCACTGACTCTATTGTGTGCATGAGGGCCCACAAACTAATCTGGTATTTTGGTTGCAAGAGGGTGGGGGGGGTGGAGGAGTTGGCTTTTTTGGTTACCACTTGCCACTCCTTTTTGTGAACTCCTTTCTCTCACCATATCCTTACTTGATATGCATCCTTTCATCAGAGAACAGCTCCGTTCACCATGTATACTGGTTTCCTCAGCTACCCTCACAAGTGCACATCAGAGAGCAGGCAAAACAGACATCCTTGTTCATCTTTCCTTATTGTGGGAGGGGTCAAACTGGCCCAATGGAAGCAGTAGCCTCTGAAAATCAGACGTTAGGTGAATAAAGTTAGGCACTCAAAACTAGAAATCCACTTTTGAAACTATGGCCCTCAGTGCCACATTTGTTGGTTGTTGGCGCTGCTCGTGAATACTAGTATCTAGGGCTCCTAAGTGCTACAGAAATATAAATAATAACAATATGTTGTTCAATTGCCACATGCAGTAATGACTAAAACAGTGGTGGTAAAACTAAAGATCTGAGGGTAGCATAGCTTGCAAATGCCATTTTTATTTTTTTCTGCCTTAACTTTTCTCAACTTTCCACCTGCATTTCTGCTACATAGCAGCACTTATTCTGGACCCTGCCCAGCTATTGTATTAATTGCACTGGAAATCCTCATAATAGTATTCATTGTAAACAGTGGTTAGGCAAAATGAATTACAGTTTTACAGGAAAAGCAGTTCAAGTAATTGGTTCACTTTAAATTGTATTTGAAATAGACTTAATATTTAAGGAGTTCATATATTATATTTATATTTAATAACAAGAAAATGATGTGATTAGACACCGAGTATTAAGAATGTTTATTGAAGTGTAATAACTAAGGTTGTTAAAAAAATTAAAAATCCTTAATAATCAATTGGTATATAATTATCATATAATAACTCTTATTAAACTTAAATTAAATCAGCAACTGAGGCACTTAATTTAAACTGACTGTAAGCAAAGAAACACTCCAATTTTTTAACTGTAAAATAAACAAATCACTTTGAGTAACAACTGTTACTACATTTTAGACTGAAATGGAACTCTTTTAGCGAATGAGTGAAGGGATGCTAGCCAGTATCTCATTGATGCATTTGCCTTCTCTCTGTTTAGTTGCGGCCTGGGTGTCTGATTTCCTTCACTCCCGTGCGGTTATTTCTCAATAACCATTCAGTGAATATGCAAATCTCTGCACTATGATTGGCTATTATAATTTTCTGCTCTATTGGCGCCTCTGTGCAGAATTTTCAAGCTGTTTGCCAGCAATAAAGACATTGCTTCAACTTCTCTCTTCCTTCAGCTGGTGCAATAAAGCACCCAAAAAGAAAGAAAATGGGGCTGTCAAATTCTGACATTAAATATGTTACATTAAAAAGAAACCTAAAATAAACCTCAATTCCTTGTTTCCTTCCTTCCTCCATCCATCTCCCCCCAGCCACCCGTACCTTCTGCAAAGATCTGCAAGTCTCTTGGGCTACAATAACTCTTATCTATTAGCGTGTACATTGTCTACGTTACCTCACAGAGCTCCTTCAGAGGGATTTCTGCAGAGAAAGGGGGAGTAATATAGAGATCTCGTCCATGTGGGAAGAAGACCACTCTCTGTGTGTGGATGCAGAGGGGAATATGAGGCCCTTGTAAAACCAATGTGACCTAGGAAGCTGTAGCAGCTCGTGCTTTGATCTGTGTTGGGCTTCAGTTCAATCCCCAGCAGCTTGCTGAGCAAGACTGCAGCTGTCACCTTGCACACAGCTTTCAGCAGTATCAATGCGCGCTACACCAAGACCCCTCAAATCCAGACACCACATCAAACAGAATCAGCCCATAAAAACTAAACATAACACCAGCCTTGTGGGAAGTGAGAGGATCTCAGGTGATAGACGAGTCCATAGACTGAGGCTTCGAGTGTAAAAGCTTAATAACTAGACACAGTGAATGGTACAGATTGTGTCATCAAAGTCAGGGCAGAAGCAGAATGTAAATGGCTGAGCAGGAACATAAACACAGACCAAGTTTTGCCACTAAGTAGGAGTGGGAGTATAAGGGTCCTTGTTACAGAGTGGCTGGCAATGGTGTTATTGTTCAGGCTGAGAAGGACTGCTACATTCCAAGTCTTTCTTTTCACTTGTAAAACAGTAAGATCTTGAGCTTGCGCCTTCACTTCAAAGGTAGCCAGCACAACTGCTTAACAAAGGAGAAACATGAGATGGATGGGAAGACCCAAAAAAAAAATTCAAATGGGCTACACAATGGTGTACAGATTGCAAACCAAAGCCGCTGGAAGACGGGAAGACTACCCAGGGCTCCATGGGTGATGTGTGGCCAGGATGTCACTCCCTGACAATAACTGAACCTGGGAATAGCCCAGAATTTTGGCAGCAGGCACAGTAAAATAAATGCATTTTTTAAAAGACAAAATAAGGTGCATCTTCCCATTTTCTTCCAGGGAAGGTGCAATAAGCAGTTAACTCAGGACCAAAGATAGCACCGAAATACCGGTACTCTTCTGAAGATATGGGGCCAAGGTAGGAAGACTTGATGTCTATAAGAGCCAGAGATGGAACCTTGCCCACTGGATCAAGCAATGCTTCACTTCAACAGGAAAAATATGCTGTTTGTATGCAATGGGAGAAGTCTTTCATGTATTGAGAGCATGCCCTACATGGTACAGGGAAGGTTCTGATGCACACCATGACAGAGGGTTCCCGATATTAGCCTAAGACAGCTGCAAAGAAAAATCCATCAGCAAGAGAACAAAAAAGAGCAATCTCTCTTCCTCTCCATTTAGTAGGAGATCAGCTTATTTTTGCCCATCAGCCATGAGTTTTGAACACTTTGGTCATCAAAAAGCCCCAGCTGGCAACCTGAGACTTTCAAAGAACCTAATCCGAACCTAAAGCCAGGACTACTTTATTGTTTTTAAAAAACCACCTTGATACCTTAATGGGGCTAATATTCGGTCCTCATGACTCAGGCTGAGAGTCATTATAGAGCAGTGCATAGGATGGAAATTCTGTTTCACGGATGATTTTGAAATTTGAATTCAATTCCAGTTAGGAACAGAACCTCAATTTTGAAATTCTCTGCCGAAGAAAATTCTGAAAAAAAATTATTTTGAATTGGACTTTTTACATTTTATATTATTTAATGCAAGCTAAAAGAAATTCTAAATGAAAACCATTTCTAAAAGAAAAATGAAAAGATTTCATTCCAAAAATGTTGATACGGGACATGTTGACATTGTTTTAACTCCCCCACCACCACTTTTTCTTTGAAATAAAATTTTGGTGGAATCTACATGGTTTGAGAAGTATTTCAATTTCATCAGATCTGCATGCTTCCATCAAAGTTTTTCTGAGCAGCTCTACTCATTTGCATGAATCACTGTGCACTCTGTTATCAACACAAGGGGAAAAAAGCTTTTGTAGGTTGGATGAATTACCAACAAGAGCTATAAATCAGGTAAAATGCTGAGGTCTAGGATAGCAAATGCTACCAATCTTTTCCCATCAACATAGCCTTCTGTATTTTATGGTCGTGACCGTTTATTTTATTTTATTATTTTGGGTTGGGTTTCTTTGCTAATTAACTACTCGATCATACTACTACAGTGAAATATACTATTCACCAGCTAATCTATGTTAAAAAAAGTGTGCTCTACTCAGTGACACAAGAAAATATTGTAATACCACCACGTCTATGGGCGCTCATTGCTTTCAATGACATTATTAATACTTTCATCAAAGGAAATGATAATAAATAGCTGTTTTGTTCAACCTTCAGGGATTAATGTTCTGGGAACACTGTAAGGTTTCAAGGAATTTCTGTTGAATTGTGCTGGTAATCTGCTTTTTTAATAGCCCTCTTGCTCCCAACTTGATCAACTTTGAGTGCCAAGCAGGGGTGTGCAAATCACTGGTTGATATGGCTCATACAACTGCTGTAGCTCTTGCACTTCTCACACTGCAATGCCCTGAGGCATCTTTAGCACCTCCGTTCAAGTCTGAACCACAGCAGATATTTCTGATTCACCACTTCAGTTTTATGCTGGTGTGATTTCATCTACATTTAAGGTTTGCAATAGCTCTGCTGATCCATCCAGTCCTTCCAGAAGTGGTGCTGGGTGAAAGTAACTTCATAGATTTCAGTCACACCAGTGTAGGACTGGAGCAACATTATATCCATTTTACAAAGAGAAAACCGTGCCACAGGGAGACAAAATGGGTATAATGAAACCGACCTCCATTTTAAAATTATTTAAGCTCTATGGCTGAATATCATTATATTATATATAACTGGACACAGTGAATGGGCCAGATTGTGTCATTAAAGTCAAGCAGAAGCTGAATGTAAATGGCTGAGCAGGAACATAAACACAGACCAAGTTTTGCCACTAAGTAGGATTGGGAGTATAAGAGTCTTATTATTATTATTTATTATGTTTTGTGCATTTGATTGTGTCAAATACTACCTTCCCCAGGCAGACATGAGAACAGAGGTTCACAATATTATTTACTATGATAAATTCATATGCAATATCAATGCACGTCACCTCTCAGGTGTCACTAGGTATGGTAGTGTCCTTCTTCGTAGAGCCAAATCTTCCTCTTTGCCGTACTAAATCTGGCGTTATGTGGCTTTTATTATTTTTAATGATTTAGAATAGGAACAGTGACTCATGAAATGAAGCTTATAAGAAGTGGCATTTCTTCTGGAGAAATGAATCCCCCATTGTTTAAAGCTCTCTGCACTATTATTTTTGTAGTGTCCCTTATTTTGGGTCTCTGCCCTATGTTAGGTTCCGGGATGTTGCAAGGTCGGATCTGTATTCTCCAATTATGTTTGATGGTCAGTAAATATCAGCAACTCAATTGCCAAACATATCCAACCTTGCTGCCTTGGCTTTGGCATGTCTTCTGTACTCGACCTCCGGTTTGACTAGCTGAAATGTCAAGTGTGGCTAGCTTCTTGGTCTCTCTCTGCTTTGTACTCTGAGGTAAATTGTCACTGAAAATATTTGAATTCAGGAAACAAAACCATTCCCTCTAATTCAGTATAGCCATCTCCTGCCTTCTAAAAGTTATGAATTGTGTGTGATGTAAAAAACTTCTCCATACACGAGATGAAACAAACCACAACTCTTTATTCATTGTACTTGTCCCTCGGCACATAACATTTGTATATCATACCAGGAATAACCTGTGTCACTGCACTTATAGCCACAGACCAGACTCAATGCCTGCCCTTCACTGTTTTTACATCATGATTCATATACTCTCCCTGCTCTTTTTGACTGCCTGCAATTATGTGTGACAAATGATTCTTCAGCAAGTCTGCTTTACCTTTTCAAAATGTTTCCGTGGTTCACAGATAAGTCAGCTAAAGTACACTGTATTGTCTTGCGGTAAGTAAATCCCAGGCACACACAGGAACAAGTTCCTTCCACACCATTTTACGGGCAGAACTCCAGATGCCCATCTTACCCTCTGCTCCAACTCATGTACTCCTGATTGACTGTGCAAGCAGTGCTGGGCTTCTTAAGTGACAGTCGTATGGTGAGTAACAGGGGACACATTGTTCCATACTCTCATGAGAATGTGAATCATAGTTTCTCAAGGAACTTAACAGCATCTATAATAATATAACATTTGATCGGCACAAATCATTGATCTGGAAGCTCCAGTTTTATAACATTCAATTGAACAATGTCCCTCAGTGCTACCATTTTTATACCTCTTAGCCACATATATGTTCTGGATGAAACTCTTTCCTGATTTAAGCCTTGTAAAGATCCATTCTGATCTCACTCTCACTGGTGCAAGTAGGAGTAGCTCCACCGAAGTCAATGGAATTACACTGATGTAATTCTGGTGTAAGTGAGAGGAGATCAGTCCCATTGACTTTGATGGGGTAGCACATGGTATTAATCAGGATAGAATTAAGCTTTTGTCTCTTCAATTATTCCAATTCTGCAATCTAAGGGCCCTATTCACATTAGAAGTTTTGTGCAGTTGCCTGTGCTGTATCTGTCTAGGAACAGAACTACCCAAAACTGAATCTCAAATGAAGTTTTTCATTAAAAATGGCTTTTTTATTCAAAAAGGAAACTTTTGGGGAAAAACTGTTGACATTATTGAAATTTCCATTTTTCACAGCAGTTTCCATGGCTTTTATTTTTTAAAAATTAAATCATTATTGACATTTTTCATTTACCAAAAATTGTTTTCTTACCTTTAACCAGGTTTTTGGTAAACACCATTTTTTAAAATAAAATTCATCTCTGTAAAAAATAACATTAAAAAGCATTGTAGGGGATTGGGTGGAAAACGAGTCCCTTTTGAAAGATGTGAAATTGAAACAACTTTGACATTCTCCATTTTTTTAATTAAATTGTTGTCCAGGGATGGTTTTATTTTATTTTGTTGTTTTGTTTTGTTTGTTTGTTTTTCTAAAGGCACCTCTCTCTTGGAATTTATATGCCCTCGCTCCTCCTCCTCAAGTCATCTAACAGGATTCAGTACCTGGCCAGCCATTCTTCCTAAACTCAGCCAAGCTGCAAAAGCATATTTTGGCCTATTCCACACGGGTTCCTCCACACTAGCCAAACAAGTGTGGAGATGGGGTTAAAATGACCAGCTCCTCCTCTGGTGAGCATCTTTGCCTGGGTTCTGCAGCACCATACCAAAGCCTCATACTTTCCCGATTTTCAAAGTTAACCCAGCTCTGAGTTGAATCGTCTCTTGCCAGGGGTGTTGAAGTTTAGGATAGAAGGACAGTGCGATGCTCCTGGCTGGTAGCACTGCCCTCCACAAACATTTCACGTTCTATGTGGTCCTTGGCTCTTGCACGTCTCTTTCTGAGGCACAGTGACTTCCTAGCTGGTTAGCTCTTTAGCCAGACAATGAGGGGCACACGGGCAGCCTGCATAACACTGCGACGGTCAGTTGTTCTGCAGGAAGTGTCCTTTAGGCTAGGAATGCTCCCTGCCTCTTGGTTACACCTTTTGACCTGTATGTGCCAAGAAAGAAAAACGACACAAAAGGATAGGAAGAGATAGTTTGCAGGCATTTGTGGCTGCCTCTGAGATAGACTATGCCGCACCATAGCCTTGTACAGCTGCATGCGGCCATTATAGTCAATGTAACGGGAAAGTACTACTCTCTGTACACACTCTATGGGCCTGATTCTCCCATGCTCATAAGGCACTTACCCTTCTGCAATGTAGGTGCAAAATGCTATTATTCTGATCTTTACCCCAAGTTTGCACAGAGGTAAATGACTGTACAAGGTGCAAGGCAGGAGAAAGTAGGGCCCTACGTGCTGGCAGTCTCCAAACCAATTGAAACCTACACCCGTGCCATGCAAAAGAGCACAACTCTGAACGGTCACTGTCAGAGGACATAGCCTCTTCTCTGAAGTGACCACAAACATTTCCAGCCCAGTCTGAATAAAATTAGATGTGTAGGATGTCCTGAAAGATAAGCGCACACAGAGTGAATCAGTGATAGTGTGCTCCCCTGTACACGGCGGCATATACAGCCTGCCTAGGAGGCTTGTTGCTGCTCTTCCAGAGCAAAGGACAAGCTGCTGTACAACAGGGAGTTTTCCTAGAAGAAATCTCATTTTGATATTGGGCATTGGGATTGAGCCAAAACATTTCCCTGCACCTTAGCGGAATAAGTGCTTCATGAAACCCCGTAGGCACAGAGCTTTCTAAAGTGGCCAGTCCTCTGAGAGAGCAGAAGAGCCTAGTGCGGGCCCCAATAAATACTTGTTTGATCAAATAAAGGCAGAAGAAAAGGGGGCGAGATCACCACTAACAAGAGGGTAAAAGCAGAGAGGAAGAGGGATAGGATCAAAGCAGGAGAAGAGGTGGAGGAGACTAAAGAGACAAATGGAAATGAAAAACAGCAGAAGACCATGGTTCATAGTAACCCGTATCTTATCAATGTGAATGTTATGAATGCTAGTCACCTGCCCTGCTGAACTAGCCCTTCCAGGGTTAGGGCCAGGTGCAGGTGACTGATCAGAGGTTTCGTTTCCAGATGAACCTTGTAGTCAAGGGCAGTGGGCTCTGGTGCCAGTGAGATGATCAGGATTTTTTAAAACCATGTACGTCTAGTCATCTCTTATCTACCCATCACTACAGAGAATTCTTTCCTGGGTCCAGCATGCTCAGGGTTTAACTGATCGCCATATTTGGGGTTGGGAAGGAATTTTCCTCCAGGGCAGATTGGCAGAGGCCCTGGAGGTTTTTCGCCTTCCTCTGCAGCATGGGGCACAGGTCACTTGCTGGAGGATTCTCTGCAGCTTGAGGTCTTCAAACCACAATTTGAGGACTTCAATAACTCAGACATAGGTTAGAGGTTTGTTATAGAAGTGGATGGGTGAGATTCTGTGGCCTGTGTTGTGCAGGAGGTCAGACTAGATGATCATAATGGTCCCTTCTGACCTTAAAGACTATGAGTCTATGGCATCAAGCTGTACCGTAAAAGGAATTGTAGGGGGCGTGGACTCTGACCATGCCCAATGGCAATGCCCATAATAATGTTATTTACAGAGCCGGGGTCTATTAAATTCGCAGCCATTGGGGCAACCTTTTGTAATGCTAAAATTCTAGGTAAGACTCCTCTCTCCTCCTGAATGTCCTAGCAAGTTACCAGGTGTGGTTTAGAACCAGACTGTCTGGATTCACCAAAACTTTGGGTTTCCCCAGAAATCATCAGCCTCCCCACCCCCATCCCCGCTTCATCTGTCCACCAGACCCCTTGTTCTGTCTCAGGCCAGTCTCCCTGTCCTGACCCTCCCCTAGGGAAAGGAATATGGGTTTGTCAAATAATACATAGCATGCCACAGAATGTTTGTATATGTTTGTGTGGGAACTGTAATACAACAGGGGACATTTTCATATCAGTTCCTATAACTCAATATGTGGTTTCATGAGTTCTATATATAAACTATATGCTATTGAGATACCATTTACACATGATGCGCATTCATGGGGTGTTACAAGTATTTTTGTTCCACATTGGCAAGCTGGACACCTTGGTCTTTTCCTCCCCATCCAGTAGTCAGATGCTTGCTTTTTCACTAACTTATTGCTGTATCAGAGCCCCTTAGACCATAGGTCTGGATCCTAACCAACCAGAGATCCACTCCTACAGTCATGATCCCAAGCCTGTTTGCAGGGCGTTGGTAGGCAAGCAGATCCCAGAGCCTTGTCTTTGTCCCTTTGGAGGTAATCAGCTTCAAAGGTGTTGCCAGGCAGCTACTGGCATTACCGCCTGTGAATGAGGGACAGGGAAGAGCATGTCACTGTGCTCTAAGCATGCTCAGATGTGTCCTCACATAGTGTGGGCCACTTCTCCTGTATTATGAACATTTCAAAAGGTGCAATTTGTGAGCATTGTCCAAGGCAGGACACTGAGTTCCATGGAGACATGCCACTCACTGCATCATTCGATGTATAAAAAGGGAATATCTGCATGGGAACAAAGCTCTAGAGAGTGCCCTGTAGAGAATCCACAGCATAATACATGGAAAAATTGCATTTCATGTATTCTCTTGAACACTTTTTACTCTGATCATTGATAACCCTGCTTTGCCATTCACCACAGAGCCAGCTATGGCAATTGCTGCTGCAGGCTCAGCTGATTGTGCTGCCTGCCATCTCCCTATGACACAGGAAACCCAACCTAACAGAGACAGAGCAGCTGGCACGGCCAATTCACATAGAACAGCAGCACTGGTCCGTTTTTTTTGTTTTTATGGACAGGAGTACTGATCCCAGACTCTGAATTGTCAAGCTCCTCTTAGGATGCAGAATGCTACCCTGAGAAATAAGGGAAGCAATTCAGGAAGGAGAAGAGGATGTGAATATATATCATTCAACAACATTACCAAAAAACAACCCCTGGCAGCAGCCAGCTATGCAATGCCTTGTTTATGCCAATCTCGGTTGCGGTTCCTGCTCTGATCAGAAGCACAACAAATTGTCTACTTTTCTGAATCCAATGGGCTCTGATAGCTACTGACTAAAGTGACAGAGCCCATTGCCTGCATTTGAATTTGAAAGCTGAGGAACAGAAAGAGCCACTCTTGAACACACACGTTTGGGTTTTTTTTAAAAATCTGCGACTGTCTTTGCACATTCTAGCTTTTAATGGGATAGCAATTTAGGCACCATTATTTGACCAGCAAAGTGTAATCTGAATGTTAGAAGTCTGAGATTCTTTTTAAAAAAATAAGAAATTTCATTTTTTTCCCCATTCATGTTCTTTGAGTCTTGGAAAAAATCTAAATTAACAAGAGATCGGATTGCAGTGTCTTGCTAAAGGTCTTTCAACTGAAACAAATAAAAAGCTCACCAGCATCCTTATATTTTATGTACAGTAATGCAAGTTCTTTTCCACTCCGCTTAGATTTTTTTTCCCTTTCTTTCATTTACCCCTGTTTTTTACAGTTCAATAAATATTTTCCTAAGCGCCACTTGCCAAACAAAAGAGTTTAGCCTCAGTGTTACTCCTCTGACAAATATCCTTATGGTGTTGCACATGTGAGCCATTGATAAACAAATTAAAATTCTGTCCCAGCTCAGAGCTCAGCTGGCCCATTTCATCTTGCGGTCTGGGTTTGTAAAGGTCTGGGTGTCTGTCATCCTCCCCTAACCTTGTCTTTGTCAAAGGGATACAAAAGCCTGTACGCTCGGGGCCTTACGATACTGATTAGTGTGAGTGACAAAGTGGAGTAGCAAGTCCACTCAGCCCTTCATAATAAATCTATCAAAGAGTAATAGAATTCCATCAATCCTGCATCATCCCCGAGGGTCGCTATGCTGGGATGGAAAGTGTGTTCCGTTGGGATTGTACAACTGTTATTATTCAATTACACTCTTTTCTTCCTAGTTAAAGACCATGATATCATTATCACTTAATGAATGCATATAATTGGATCTGGACTCTATGTTTGGCTGATGAATACCACTCACTATTCATTCAGTCTCAGCTCATCTTCTGACCATTTATTATAGACTTTTGGCTGAAAACCATGATGACAAAGGGAATTTGAAATTAGCTGAGATTTCATTCAATGCTCAGTTAGACACAAAGGCAAAATACAATTCTGATGGCTAAATGAGGCTGAGGCCGTGGCCGCATGGAGAAGTTATGCCTAAGTTAATAGTTCCTAATTTGTATATAAAAATATATAGTTAACTGCAGAGATATTTTGCAAATGAGTCTCATAACTTTGCAAAACAGACAATCTGAGATGTCTCCTTATCTTCCCTCTCCCCTTCTCCCCCCACCCCAAATATCCAAAAGGTAAATACTGTATTTTTAAGTTAATGCTTTATTTTCCAGCTTTGGCAAAATATTAGCTTCAAAGATGTCATCTGAGCCCATTATGCTCTTTAACTCAGCCGTACTAACCCAAACACCATTTTATGATTAAATAACATTTAAATTTGACAAAGCAAAAGTGCTTTCAATACAGTATATTTATTACATCTAATATCAAGACCATCATTAAGTTTCATCAAACAGTGTGCCCCCAAAGGAAACTGGCCCTCCTATTCATATTGTTGGGAGTAAATGTAGCATACCTCCTTTGGATCACTGGTGAACAGGCCACCTCATTAATCCTAGTTAGTAGGTGCTGCTGGGCATGTGAAGCAGCCAAATCCAGATGCTACCCACAGAGCCTCTCCAGGCAGTTAGGGAATCACAGAGTACCACCTCAAGCCTTCCATACATCACTTCAAATTAAATTTACATTAAGTGCTACTCCATCAGAGCTGAGAGAAGCTGACATCTTTGGAAAATGCAGATGATAATCCATTAAATCCTATTATATACATGTCTTCTAATTTTACTTAAGCTCATGCATACCAAAGTGTGAGTTTGTGTTAAAAATTAAAGACCCTTTTACTAGAACAAAAGACTTTATGAACTGTTGACTTTGGGAGGGTTTATTACAGGATCAGGCTATTCTGTCAAGACAAGTAGACTTTTTTTTCCCCTCTTTCTCTGTAAAATTTCTGGTTAATCATTTGTTCCAGGGATCTTTTTTCAAACGCATAATGTGTCTTTGCGACTTCCACCTCGAATTCTTTGTTCTCTCAAATAGGAAACAGCCTCTTCAGCTTAATCAAATGTTATGAATGAAACAGTGGGACACATATTGTCTCCTTTTGCAATTAAGAAAATATTTGCTGGCAGCTTCCAAACTGGCAACAGTAAGAAGATGCTATAAAATCATCACAGTGAAAAAAGCTAAAGATTTAATTACCCTGTTACCACATATGTTAATCCCTTTATATGTTCATAGTCCTTAGTCACAGTTACTTTTACTTTGATGAGTCTCTTCTAATTTCATAGCAGTGATCTTATTATTTTTGATTCAAGATACTTAAATTTTTATATTTAACTACTGTATTTTATGCTTATGTTTGTCTGATTTACTTTTCTTGGAGAGATGAACTAAAACTGAAAAACACACAGAATTCAAATATAAACTGATTATTAAATCAGATATTAGGCAATGAATGTTACAAAGAACAAAAAAGGCAGAAATAACACAGACACAATTAATTTAAAAGCTATTTCTCAAACCTTTCCAATTTTCATCAGAGTTTGGATTCCAGGCACCAGATGTGCTTTAACTTTCAAGTCATTTGTTTGAAAGTGTGCCACTGTATATGGCTGTCTTACAGTGCCAACAAAGTGGAATATGTATAAGTATAATAATTCTTAGAATGTACAAAAACCTAAGTGAGGTCAACCCTTTAACTGGTGTCAATTGGCATGGCTCTATCTTTCAGCTGAACTGAAGTCAGTGGAGTTATGCTGATTTACCCAAGCTGCGTATCTGGTTCCCTGAGATTATTTTTCTGCTGAGTATGGAAGTGGCTAATGTTGACAGGTTGGGACTCAGGATGTTCCATTCTGTTTGCCCATTCTGGGCAGTATACCTGTGTGCTGAGCTTAAATTTTACTTGGTGCGCAGAAGCTGTGGCAATAGGCAACATATGAATCTACATTTAAATATGTTGATCAGTTAATTAAAAATTCAACTTTGCATTTGGTCTCTTTTTCCACTAATTTAAAAATATCTCAAATAATCTCTTTGACCATGAGTCACTGAGGGCACAGATACTGAAGTGAACAGACACAGACAGTGCCAAGGTTTCTCCCAGGATATATGTGAAGTATCCTTTCATCGTCTCTTTACCGTAGATATAAAGTTCCTTTTTGGAATTTGTATTAGCTGCTCTAGTGACACTTTACTCACCAGCCAATCATCAGGGTGGGCAAATGGTTGCACCAAATCTTCCTTATAGATCACTAGGTAGAAAGTGCCAGAAAGGCAGATGTGATTCATTCATTCTTGAGACTAATGGGATTTAGGCACATAACTCCCCAAAATATAACTGGGTTCAAAAAATAAATAGATAAGTTTGTGGAGGATTGGTCCATTACTGGCTGTTAGCCAAGATGGGTAGGGATACAATCACATGCTCTGGGTGTCCCTAAACCTCTGAATGCCAGACGCTGGGACTGGACAACAGTGGATGGATCATTCAGTGGCTTGCCTTGTTCTGTTCATTCCCTCTGAAGCATCTGGACCAGCCACTGTCGAAAGACAGGATATTGGATTAGATAGATCTTATTGGTCTGACCCAGTATGGCCGTTCTTATCTTCTTATTAATGTTAATAGGAACTGCATATAAAAATTTCCACTAACTGAGATACTCACACACTCTGATTCCAAGCAACCAAGCTCACCCATACAGCTTGTACATTTCACATGGCAGCAGATAAGGGTCCTATCCTGCAAAGTGCTGAGCTCCTTCCTGGGAGCTGGTGTGCAACCTCAACTCTCCTTAAAGACAAATGCTAGCATGCCAAGGCCTGATTCATCATACAATACACCTCCAGCTTTCCAAATTGACCAAGCCTCAGCAGGACATGATGATGCTAACTCTTAAGAAGACCATCCTGTCCATGGGAAAGATCAACGTGCTATGGGAGACTGACCACCAAATTGCTCAAGAGACACGTGTTCTCTGCCTGGGTTCTACAGATCAGATTATTCATCCCTGCAGCCTGACAGTGAATTCATCTCGTGAGCTGAGGGAACTCCCCAGGAACCCCTGGGTATGGGTAATGATAGTTCCAGAGCTGGCCTGACATATGGGATGTTATTTTTTTTAATTCTCCTAGAGCTGAAGGAACTCCCAACCTCCAAAGAGTATGAAGGAGCCTCCTTCTCTCATTGTTGTTGAGTTGAAAGGATGTGGCTCCTACCTCCTGTCTCATGTTGTCAGTCATGCTGCCCCCAGGCCTGTTCTTGTCTGCTGAGCACTCTCTCTGTTCTCTCTCTAATCCCTCTTCTGACCCCCCAATGCTTCAAGCAATCCCTCATATCCCCTGCACTTTGTTCCTAAGCCTCACTCCCTCTGTTTCCTGTACTGTTATCCAGTGCCATGTCTGGCTTAAGCAGGGGCAGCTCTAGGTATTTTGCTGCCCCAAGCACAGCAGGCAGGCTGCCTTCGGCGGCTTGCCTGCAGGAGGTCCCTGGTCCCGCGGATTCGGCGGCACGCCTGCGGGAGGTCCACCGAATCCGCGGGACCAGCGGACCCTCCGCAGGCATGCCGCCAAAGGCAACCTGCCTGCCGCCCTCGCGGCGACCGGCAGAGCACCCCCCATGGCTTGCTGCCCCAGGCACGTGCTTGGCATGCTGGTGCCTGGAGCCGCCCCTGGGCTTAAGGCCTGATCCCGGAAACCCTTAGGAAAGTGAGTAGTCACTACTCATAAAAGTTGACCAATTGACCCCAGATTTGTGCAGCACCTTGGCAGACCCCTAGATTCTGGCAGCAACCAAGAATATCCCAGTCCCCAGCATAAGTGAGAGCAGCCCCATGTACTGCTATAATTTATGGCTGCCTAAAATGGCCCCCCACAGCAGCCCAGAATAGCTGGAGTTCAGTATGTTCTGACCTCACTTCCTGTGTCCCCCATGTTCCCTCCTGCCCTGGCAAACATCCAGCATATCCTTGTACAAGAGACTGGGGGGTGGGGCACTAGGGAGGCAGAAGAAGCTGAGGACTATTCCACCTACTTGGAGCCTCCCAGGAAAGCCCCCTACATCAGGGGTATTCCCAGGTGGCAGCTTCCACACAGTTTATGGCTCCTATACGCTAACAGAACTAGCATGCAAGGGCCAAGGCACAACCCAGAATTGGGAGTCACTGATTCAAAGAAATAATAATAAAATGTATTAGTATTATTATTGTTCACTAATAGAAATCGTTTCTGTGCTAGCATTTTTGAATGGAAACAACCAGGGATAAGTCCTAGGCTGAACTTTATTGTCCTCTTGAAATGGGCATTAGCATTGGTCTAAAAACTCCTACTCCAACATAGTCATCTTCTATTTCTCTATTATTCTAAAAATAATACTTAATTTTCACTGATGCCCTTTGAAAGTGTAATTCATGGGTTTGTGCGTGTTACATGTCCCCATCTGTGCCCAATCCACAGAGGAGATGGGTCTGTTGCAGCCTGCAGTTATAGAGCCTGGTCTTTCAGTTTAAGCTATAGGAAGTCCTGCTTTTAGCTCTGGAAATCCCTGATACAATCCTTGGTGTATCGGCCAGCAGCAGTCATTTGTGCCTTCCATTTGTACCGATGTTCACTACCATTTATCTGTGTCAGATGAGTCAGGTTCTCTTCTCAGATACTCAAGTCTAATTCCATGGAGTTCAATCCAGATTCACCTGATAGCCGTATCTTCTATTTGGCACCTTGTATATTTACATATACAAAAGAAACTTGGCTGATCTCAATTGTTGGGCTAGAGTAGCAGAAGAGAGTCAGTCTCTAAAGATGCAGTATTGAAACCCTAACACAGGTTGAATACTAGTTACTCATACGAGTGGGCCCACTGAAATCTGTGTTCAGTTAGGACTCTTTGCATGAATAAATACTACTCAGTGGAATAAGGGTTTCAGAACTGGGTCTTTATACAGGGCCCTAGGCATATAGGTCCCAATCCAGCAAAGCATTTAAGCACGTGTAATTTTAAGCACATGGGTAGTCTCATGGGTAGCATGAGTTAAAGTTATGCACATGCTAAAGTGTTATGTCAGATCACAGCCATAGGGATTTATAGCTCATGAATGTCATGCAGAAACAAATTCAAAGCTATGGAGCATCAATGTAATATGAGTCATATCAGTTTGCCTTTAAGAATACCAGGGATGGTGGCCTGGATGATCAGGCTGCAGGCATGTACAAAGGCACAACCCGGGCCCTCATTGTGAGATCTACTAATGTGACCTCCACAACATGCTTGATCTCCACCAGTTCAGGACCTTAAGATATTTCCAGAATTGGGCAACTGACAAGTCATATTTTTCTTAAAACAATGAGCAAAGATTAATTGTGCCTACTAATTAGACCTACCTTTGTCTCTTTATGAATAATTTTCTGTTGCAATCCTGCAGGATTTAACTCTTGGAAGTGTATAGAGTCCCGTAAAAATGAGGCAAAAGTCAATCCTTCCAAAGGAAATGTGTGTAACTTGAGAGCGCCCAGCAGCTGGGGAATGACCACGGTGCTCTTACACCTAGCTCTGTGGGGGCAGGGAACATCTTTTTGTGCCGTGTTTGTACAGAGCCTAGCACAATGGCTGCTGTGTCCTGCCCAACCTCTGTGAAAATGGAGAAAAGTTGCCGCCAGGGTGGTAGGCGGAGATGGAGTGGATGTCTGGTGAGTTTGAACCACCAGACACAGCGGCTGTAAGAAGAGCTCAACACGGAGCATTTTTTTACAGTGAGCCACAGCAATGCATTATGGAGTACTGTTCTTTACCGGGCCTTGCTGTTTTGGGGCCTGTTAGGAACTGTCTGGTGCTTGGTGTACATCTATGAATATAACAGTGTCAATTCACTTATTAACTTTGCAGTGCTTGGAGTACAGTTAGGATTATTACACTGTGTTTGTCACTGATCCTATGAGTTGGGTCATTCTGTGCTGTACCAAGTAAGTGGGTGCTCTCAGAACTGCTAGGCATTCTGCAGCAGACGCTGTGAACTAATAAAGATGAATTATTTTCCAAATAATAGATTTTTATTCAGTAACAAAACCAGTGCCAAGAAAAATCTGTGCAATTTAAGATCAGCTACATTACAAACTTAATAAATTAATGGACTAGAACTTAGCAAGGGGAAAGAACAGTCATGTCCATTTTACATACAGCAACTATAGCTTTCACAAGTCAGTGTATGTGAAGTTCCGGTTGTCCTTAATGTCCCTTGGGGTGGAGTGGTCGGGGTAGGGATATAGCCCTTGCTACCATGTGAAATGTTCAGGGGGTGTGTAGGGAGGTGCTGCAATGGAGTTCTCCATAAACTTCAAAGGGAGGTGTAAACGGGCTACTCACTGCCGCGGCGCCTCCTGCTGGTTTTCCCGGGGAATTGGCTCTTTTGCAGCCCGGAGCGCCCTCTGCAGGCCGGTGATCCCCCTTTTTACTATCGGCCCCGTGTCCCTCCCAGGACCCGGTGCCCCTTTTACTATAATTGGGTCTCCCCCTCCCCGGGGAACCCCCACCCTACTATCCCCACTTTGCCTCAGTAGTGGCCACTGACAGTCATGGTCTAGCCCCACACCCTGGGGCAGACTGCAGTATCAGCCCGCTCATCACAGGCCATAGGGTTTGGACCTGCTGCTTTGTCCTACCCCTGGGCTGCCCTCTACAACCCCCAGTACCTTTGGCCCTTTGCTAGGCCGCAGCCTGGGGCTTTCCAGGCTGGAGCTTCCCTAGCTCCTCAGCCCGTTCCCAGCCCTGCTTCACCCAGGTACTCTACCTCTGCTCATAAGCAGCCAGGCCCATCCCTCTCTGAAGGCAGAGAGAGACTGACTGTGCTCTGGCTTCCCTGCCTCTTATAAGCCCCAGGGCTTCAGTTTGGGGCGTGGCCCCAGCTGCAGCCACTTCTTTAATCAGCCCAGCTTCCAGAGCCACCCCTCTCAAGCCCTGTCAGGCAGCATTTTAAGCCCCTCCGGGCAGGAGTAGGGTCCACCCTGCCACAGGAGGCGAGCCCATGACTGTTGAACTTGTAGGTCTACAAAAGTCTGCAGCTTCTGTGTTTGCTGTTGGAGAAGCCCTTTTATGTCCTGGTGCATCTCCCACACCTGGGCCTTTCTTCAGTCTGCTCTTTCTTTCTCCAGGCTTCTCTGCAGTGTTCACCCTCCAGGTCCTTTGTTGGTGCAGTGCTGGTTTGCAGGATTTCATTGAACATGTCATCCCAAGTCTTCTTCCTTCTCCTCCTTATCTCGCTCAGGCATTCTGCCAGTGTGGAGGGGGGAACCCCTTGCAACCTCAACGGCAGCAGCTGCAGCTAAAATCCACAGTGGTACCATTGTCAGCATAGTCACAACAGAAAGCAAAAGTTAAGATTCTGAACACCCTTCCCTTGCTCACCTCAAGTTTTAAACAAGACATGGATATTGACACTGCCGCTTCAGAGTGCTTGTGCACAGCCCCAGTCACAGCACCAGCCCTGGTGAGTACGGCCCGCCAGGGCATAGGCACCAACTTTTTCCAGTGCAGGTGGGTGCTTGACCCCGCCCCAACCCTGGCCCCGCCCTGACTCCACCCCTGCCCCGCCTCCATTCCAACCGCTTCCCCAAAGTCCCTGCTCCAACTCCGCCCCCTCCCTGCCCCTGTTGGACCCCTTCCCCAAACCCACACCCCGGGCCCGCCTCTTCCCCGAGCACGCCGCGTTTCCCCCTGCTCCCTTCCAGCGCTTGCCGCCACAAAACAGCTGTTTTGTGGTGGGAAGTGCTGGGCGGTAGGGGGAGAAATGAGGAAGGCATGCTCAGGGGAGGAGGCGGAGCAGAGGTGGAGGTGAGCTGGGGCGGAGAGCTGCAGGTGGGTGCAGAGCACTGACCAATTTTTTCCCATGGGTGCTCCAGCCCTGGAGCACCCATGGAGTCAGTGCACCAGCGGTAAGGGAAATGAGGAAGGAATTGCTCAGTTGCAGGAAACTGTGAGTGTAGGGCAACTGCACTGAATATTGGCACCATTTCCCACAGGCGGTGGTGATTTTAGCTGATATCTCACTCCTGAGGGTCACAAAGGCACAGAGAGCACAGCTGCTGCTGGCATCCCAAAGCCACCTGGGCCCCTGTGCTGCTAGCCTGTGTGCTGCAATGGTGCTGGCAAACGTTATCACTGATTGGCATGGGAAAGTGTTCTACTATGCAGCTGCCATCCCTAGAAACCTTCCGAAGAGGACTGCAGAGTACCTCCATGAAAGTTTCATTGAGATCTCTCAGGTGGATTCAAGGGACAGCCCTGTGTACAAAAACAAACTGCTTCCCTGCCCAACCTCTTGCCCAACTCTACAGGGGAACGTACCTGCCAGGACTGTCTGGACTGAGGTGAAATCTCAAACAGGTCCTGGCTCGCAGCATAGCAGACCCCCATCCTCCTCTTCTTCCCACTCCACCTCTTTGGCCTTGATGTTAACACCAGGGGCCTCTGACTGCGGCTCCTTGGAGATGTCCACAGTGGTCTGCGAGGTGGTGGTGGGGTCTCCGCCAAGTATGGTATGCAGCTCTTTGTAAAAGCAGCAGGTCTGTGGCTTGGCACCAAATCGACTGTTGGCCTCCCCAGTCGCTGGCCTTATGAGATGCCTGATGCAGTTCCTTGGCTTTCACGCAGCACTCCTGCTGGCCCCTGTCGTATCCCTTCTCCTACATACCCCATACAATCTGCTCAGAGATGTGCATGTTTCTCCATAGCTCTGCTTGCACAGCCTCTTCCCCCTACAGGCTCAGAGAATCCAAAATCTCCTGTCTACTCCAAGCCAGGGCACATCTGGCACATGTAGCTGGCATGGGCAGTTGCACACAACAATGTGGAGCTGCTAGGTGTGCTCACCAGGCTGGACAATCAGGAAAAGGCATTTCAAAAATGTGCAGGGCTTTAAATGGGGGAGGGATCAGTGGAGTTCACAGTTGTCACTAGAGTAGTCAGTGTCAGGCATTGTGGGACAGCTGCTGGAGATCTGTTCGGGTCGACATGAGTAATGCAGTGGCTGCACTTGTGCTGTGTTGACCTCAGTACGTTGCCCATGGCTCAGCACCACACAGGGAGGTGGTGTGACTGTGTTGCTGCATCAGGGCAGGTACATGGGTGGGGGACAAATTTAAGGGCAGACACATGCATGAGAAGTTTGACACAAGGTGGCTTCCATTGACCTAACTTCATAGTGTAGACCAGGCCATAGTCCTGGCCCTCAAAAGTTTGCACTCTAAATAGAGAAGACGGGGAAGGGAGGGAGGGGATTCAGAGGCATAGAGAAGTGAAGTGGCTTGCCCAAAGTCACTCAGCAGATCACTGGCAGAACCAGAATTGGGACTCATTGAATTAATCCACTGACTGATCATACCGTCAAAAAATAAAATTGGGAAGAATGATCAGACTCAGCCATGGGCCATACTAGCAATAATAGTAACACTCAGTGCAGATACAGTGCTTTATATGTGTTGTGCTGTGGCTAGATTGTGGGAGGGGTGTGCGGTCTGTGCCACCATACTTTGAATTGTCTTCACGGCAGGAATGATGGAAGGTAGGGGACTAGCCCGTAATACTGAATAAGGCTCCATGTAAATTTCCCTTATGAACATCTGATCAGTATTTATATGGGCATGAAGGGTTATTTATTTCCCTGTCTCCATGAATGATTTCTACACTACTCACCATTTTTATAACCCACCCGTTTGGGTTGTGAATTAGATGGTGAATGCACTCTGGCTGGCTCCTTTTCCAGTGAAGTAATTTTACACAAAGAGTTGGATCTGAGGAAGGAGAAATATTTTAAGCACTTTTGCACAATCTTTCACCCTTTCCATTTTCCTCCCTCCTTTCTTCTTCTATCCTGTGCTTTGTGTCTCCAAGGGCTGGCGGGGGAAGGGTTATAATAACCTCCAAAAAATTGTGCTTATTCTGCAGACGGAGCACCCTGTCTTTGTTTTGTAGATGTTAGAGATGGGCCTCACAATGCACATGATTCAGTAGTAATCAATATAAAGGGGACCCTTAAACGAGGCTGCTGGACCCAGAAAAACCCTGTGGTTCTCTCTGGCTCTCAGTCTCCCAGAATGACAGTGCTAATGTCACTTTAAAGGTTCTCCCTACAACATGGTCTGTACTAAGCAGTCATAGATTAGATTGATGACTACATTACTGATCCAAACCAAAACCCAGAATGGAACAGACCCACGTTTGAGAAAGTTTGGTTCTGAATCCTGATCCCAATCTTGTGACTTGTTTCTCTAAAACATGTTAAAGGCAGTTATAAGGAGGGTGGTGGTCAATTGTTCTCCATGTCCACTGATGGCAGGACAAGAAGTAATGGGTCTTAATCTGCAGCAAGTAAGATTTAGGTTGGATATTAGGAAACACTTTCTAACTATAAGGGTAGTTAAGCTCTCTAATGAGCTTCCAAGGGAGGATGTGGAATCCACATCATTGGAGGTTTTTAAGAACAAGTTGGACAAACACCTGCCAGGAATGGTCTAGGAGGTTTACTTGGTCCTGCCTCAGCTCAGAGGCTGGACTTGACCTCTCAAGGTCCCTTCCTGCCCTACATTTCTATAGTTCTACAATAACAGGCTAAACCGAAGTTTGGAGATGGCTCCAGATTTGTACTTTACACGTTATCCCAATCCCACCATTTCCCCAACACGTCTCCTGTGGCAGACCAGCCTGTCTCATGACCGGGGTGTATCTTAATGACATAGTCTGACCTTGAGTGAAGCGTATTACACTTGACTGATTTTGTACGGAATTGAAAACAAAGCTATGACCACACTCCTGAGGCCCTTTGCTTTCCCAGTGTAGGCAGATTGGTGGAAGTTTAGGCTGAACGAGTGGCTAATTCCATCCTGTATGTGATCAAGGGGCTAATTTAATATCCTGCGTATAATGATATTATAGTTTAATGGGCCCGATTCTGCTACAAGTGACATCAACGGCAAAACTCAAGATGACTTCAGTGGGAACCGGAATGAGCCCTAGAGGTATGTTTAAGTGTTGGATTAAAATGTATTGCTTAGCTTTGTAAGGACACTGGTATTTAGTTGCTTCGCCTTTTTCAAACTGTTTCATTCTTATGTTCCCTTGGCTCTGAATCTTCTTCCCCCGGCTCCCTCCGCCCCATCAACCCCTTAAGAAAAGACTGGGATTTATTCTTAAGTGTTTCCAATAGACAGTGCATCTTTCTTCACTAAAATTTCATTGAATTTTTCAGAGCTGGACTTTTGTGACTCTTTGACTAATAGCCATTGATCTAGACCAGATCCTTCCTGGGTGTAAATTGCCCTAGCTCCGTTGATGTTCTTATTAGGTTATTTTCAGAGCAAAATGATTTACCTTGACACATATCCAGAGACACATTTGTACAATGTAGTCAGTGAATGAAAAGAAAATCTAAACAGATTAAAATACAGAGGTTTACACGGGAGAAAAAAAGGCGACTATAGCAAACCTGCCATTGATATTTTCAGTGCAGTATGTAAACTACCTGTGTATTCAGCTCTCCTTAGGCTGCAACTAAAAATACCCGCTTTAATAAACAAAATATGTAGAAAGCAAAATAGGAGTGGAAACACTGCAGTAGGCTAGATTTTGGGCTGTACCTCCTGAGAGCCCAGGTGGTGAGGACAATCTGCATTGCTAGCTTCTATAGGGGCAACTCTAGCTTATAGCAGCCTGTCCCAGGCTTCCTAAGGGCTATAATGCAGTCCAGGATCTCTGTAGCACTGAGCACTACAGCTACTTTGTCAGCCACAATCCTGTCCCGCCGCCCATACTGGGGCTTGCAGAGGTGGGCAGCATAGATCCATCTACGTCACCAGGCCTGTGTTGCTTCTGAGCCAGGGAACTTTCCCCTGGGCCTTGTGGCTCATTATAGCCCCTCAGTGTTACCTAGGGGGCCTGGACTGACCCAGTCATTTTAAACTGCAACCCCCAAAGTCACAACATTCCACTCTGTCACCAAAAAGGGAGCGAAGGTCTAATTAAAATCTTGGTTTAACACACTGCATGTCACAGCATGAGGCCAGTGTAAGTCACTGATGGACAATTCAATGTATATGCCAAGGACGCTATCAATATTTCAAAGCTTATTTTTATGCAGTTCTTTTGCATGGACTGATAAGCATAATGGGTGGATGGTACCATATTGATCACTGGGGAATCTAAAACTACCTAGCAGCTTCCCAGGGATGGTGGAGGCACTGGCTAATCCTGTATGTCAACATGAATTTTGAATATGGGGACAGGTGATGTTAATGCCACTCTCAAAGTCTTCAGTCTTCGGATTTTTTTTCCACATTAGTAAGGCAGCCTTCACCAGCACCTAGTTCCCAGGAACCTGTTGGATTTATAGTGCAGCGAGAGAACTACCTCGCCACAGTCTGCTTATCTCAATGGTTCTGATGTTGCCTTTCCAGACTCTACTGTTTATGCTACTACTACTGTTTATCTTCTTTCTGGCATTGAAGTGGAGGGCACTGCACTCTAGGTTTTCTGTCATTCTCTGCTGCCTCACATATCTTGTACACTGGGGGGAAAAACCCAACCTGTGATGGCCAGAATATCAAGTATATCACATAACGTTGCAACGGAATGCTGGAACATCAAAAGCATGGCACTCCCTGGAGAAGCAAAGGGGAGTTCAGGTGGTCACTGTATTTCACAGAAATGCCCGTGCACACTATTTGGAATTTTATTGTGACAGAGCAGATGGAATGCAAGTCTTCCAGCTCCAAAACAACAGTCCTTGCTGACTAGAATCAAGGGAGACTCTCCACTAGCTGTTAACAGCAAAGGGCTTATAACATACATTTCTTGTAATCAGGGGCTACATGTGCCCAGGTCACAGAGAATACGAGTCTGTTCTCAGCTTCAGAAACTGCCTCTCTAATTCAAGCTGTTGAGGTTCCTGCTTTCAGTTGTCAAGTACCTAGTTCAGTCCCTGGTGTCAACAAAGATGGTGGCTGTCCTAACACGCAGTTAGGTAATGCTGACTCTCTCCAGTAGAGGGCAGTTATACATACGAACAAGCACTTAGCGGCGACATACGTCAATTTTCAAAGAAAGAAAAAACACGCTCCCAAACTTTGGATCAAGACACTGAGGCTCATCCTCTTCTCTGTAATAGACTGAACCAATACCCTGAATTCTGGGGCATTTTGGGAAAGTTGGCTGTGTGGAAACTGTTGGCATGTTCCATGGTCTCTGCACAGAGGGAGGAACTTCTACGGCAGGGGTGGCCAGCCTGAGCCTGAGAAGGAATCAGAATTTACCAGTGTGCATTGCCAAAGAGCCACAGTAACACATCAGCAGCTCCCTCCCTCCCTGCCCCCGGTGTCTCCCACCCGCCAGCAGCACTGCCGATCAGCACCTAGCCTTCCATCCCTGTGCCTCCTGCCTGCCGGGATCAGCTGTTTTGTGGTGTGCAGGAGGCTCGGGGGAGGGGGAAGAAAGGAGCAGCAGTCTCAGGGGACGGGGCGGAGGCCTTGGGGGTAGGAGTGGAGTGGGGCCGGGGCCCGGGGAAGAGCCAGGGGTTGAGCAGTGAGCACCCTGTAGCACGTTGGAAAGTTGGTGCCTGTAGCACCAGTCCCAGAGTCGGCGCCTATGCAAGGAGCCGCATATTAACCTCTGAAGAGCCGCATGTGGCTCCGGAGCCACAGGTTGACCACCCCATCCTATGGCCAGATTCTCTACTCCGCTGAAGTCACTTTGCACTGCATAAGCAGTGTGGCATGTTCTTAAAGCACCTAGAGACAACCAGTGGAACCCCCATATACATGGAAACTCTCTGCCAGCCACCCCTCACCTGTGACATAAGGAGAAGAAAGAGGCAAGTCAGGGAAATCCAGTGGGTGGGGCATGGGCTGGACAGGGATGGAGGGAGACTGGCAGAGCATCGACTTCTCCAATAGCTCCCCCCGCAGCAAGTGCCTGGTAGCCAAGGATCTGGGAGCATCCTGTGAATCCACTTTCTAAGAGGTCTGAGCAAAGCCCTTAATATGTAAGAGTTTACATGGCAAATATATATTCTCCAGCACAGTATCGAATGACTACAGAGGAACTCTCCTAAGGGCTTTCCACGGCGGCTGTTCTGGCAACTTCTAAACATTTCCCAGGGAAATCCATGCAATCAAATGTCCAAATCTGAAGTGGGAATCTGAGGGGATCACGGCTTTCCTGACAAGGAAGGGGCTGCCCCGTATTAGACAGAAAGACAAGGTGAGGGAGGTATTGGACCAATTTCCGTTGATGAAAACGACAAACTTTTGAGCTTACAAATAGCTCCTCTTCAGGTAGTTCAGACAGGTCAGTCTATCTGTAGGCTGCTACTTTGGCCAGGGATTTGACACTTTCGCACATACTCCTTCTGTAGAGTTTAAGCACTTTTGACACGGTGTAACTATTGTTCCCATAGTCATCACAGCGAAACTTTTCAAATTACAGACTAGGAAAAACCCCTTTCATTTGCTGGGAATCACTGAGGCCAGTTTTACAAGTTCCTTGTGGTATTTAAAGCATAACTGAAATGTATTTGGAAAATGATACAATCCCTTCATCGAGGTATAAAAACATATAAACAGCCCATTTGAAAAAATGTATTGAGAAAAGACAGTTGGGTAATGGTCAAAGCAGAGACATGATCCTCAAGGCTTCTGGGCTGTGATCCCACCTCTGATTCTGACTTGCTGCATGACCTTACAAGTCATAAGCTTTATCTATACTCCGGTTGCCCCAGCACAGTTTGTTATGTAAAGGAGAAGGCCCTAAGCAGACTGCTGATGCTCCTGTAACCTTTGGGTGGGCTAGAGTTGACTTCATTGCCCTTCTCCAGTGCCTAAAAAAACCAAACTCCCATAAAAAAGGCACCTGGAGACCCAGAATTCAGTCACTGAGGACTTTCAGCAGGATTGAATAGGGTCAAACTTACCACAATTAAGAACAAAAGGAAGTAACTTAATTCTTAAGTACCAACTTTATAAAATCTTATGATAAAGAAACATCATAAATAATAACTTAATTTTTACAACATAACATGGCTACTTCATAAGCCACATACAGTATCTTCACAGTTATACATAAACAAACAAAGAAAACAAATTAAATCTAAACAGGGCAGTCCACACACAAACACAGTGAGAAGAAACTCAGAGTTCCCAAAAGCTTAGGTTGAGTTCACTTGAGTCTGTTAGAGTCTTTGATCACCAAATATAGAATCATAGAATCATAGACTTTAAGGTCAGAGGGGATCATTATGCTCGTCTAGTCTGACCTCCCGCACAACGCAGGCCACAGAATCTCACCCACCCACTCCTGTATCAAACCCCTAACCAATGTCTGAGCTATTGAAGTCCTCAAATCGTGGTTTAAAGACTTCAAGGTGCAGAGACTCCTCCAGCAAGTGACCCGTGCCCCATGCTGCAGAGGAATGTGAAAAAACCCCAGGGCCTCTGCCAATCTGCCCTGGAGGAAAATTCCTTCCTGACCCCAAATATGGTGATCAGCTAAACCCTGAGCATGTGAGCAAGACTCACCAGCCAGACACCCAGGAAAGAATTCTCTGTAGTAACTCAGATCCCACCCCATCTAACATCCCATCACAGGCCATTGGACATATTTACCGCTAATAGTCAAAGATCAATTAATTGCCAAGACTAGGCTATCCCATCATACCATCCCCTCCATAAACTTATCAAGCTTAGTCTTGAAGCCAGATATGCCCCCACTGCTCCCCTTGGCAGGCTGTTCCAGAACTTCACTCCTCTGATGGTTAGAAACCTTCCTCTAATTTCAAGTCTAAACTTCCTGATGGCCAGTTTATATCCATTTGCTCTTGTGTCCACATTGGTACTGAGCTTAAATAATTCCTCTCCTTCCCTGCTATTTATCCCTCTGATATATTTATAGAGAGCAATCATATCTCCCCTCAGCCTATATACAGTCTGCTGAATCAAAAGCAACATTGTTCCTTCATTTGGTTGTAGAAATCTTCAGCTGGAATCCATGCAGACTATTCCTCTTCTTCTGCTAAAATCACTCAGTTTGATAGTCAGCTAACCAATTAACCAGCCACTCAGTTAAATACATACATTAAGAAGAAACTGTTACAAGAAAAATACAAAACTGAGAATAGCAAAATAAATGAGTTTCCCCATCACATTGAAATAAGAGAAGAGTTGGTGAATCATACTAGTTGAGACAATTTAATTAAAACAGTTTGGCTAAAATCAAACAACATTCAAAGTATAGAATTTTCCCTCCCAATTTCCCCTAAACAGGGCCAAGGTGTCCCTGTTGGAGGGTTCACAGTATCACTAACCTGTTGCAAAATGCTTCAGAGTTAGGGAAAACAGCCTGCTTCCTGCTCCTGGGGCTCAGCTTCTCCCAACCCCACAGAGCACATGGCCTTTCGCAAAGCAGCTGCCCTGACTGCTTGTCCTCCTGAGTCCAGCAACAGGAAACCTATTGAGCATACGCAAAACTACCACACCCAATTCCAGAAACTTCTGAATGTGGAGAGCTAATTGTGTATCTGCCTAGCAAAAATGTCCCAGAACAAATCATTCCTCCCCCACCGCTCCACCAATAGATCTTGTAAAGAGATATCTCCTGATTAGGCATGTGGGTTACACTAGCACTATCTTAATGGAGAGAGGTGAGGGCCCAACTCCATGGCTGTGTCCCCCGACATCTACTGCTTTTCACTTCCTTCTCTAGAGTCTCCAAAAGGAGCCATCTGATGGAAGAGTGGGGGTTGGAAAGGATTGCAGAGTAGGACCACCTCTCGCCAAAACCAGTAAGGGTCTCAGTACAGTGGGAGTGCCTTCCATAAGGCAGCAGAAATTGGGAAACACCCCACTCTGTTAGATGGAGCGTCTGGGAGAGACAGCACCCAGCAGATTTTCTTGTGCATGTAGGGAATCAGAAGGCATCCTCAAGTCCAGTCTTTATTCCAGGGCCTTGTACTCCAGAAAGCCCACTTATTGACAGCTATTGAAGGGTATGCGGGATGGGGAGTAGTGTGACCCAAAGCCCCCCATCCAGTGGTCATGTCACCACCTAGGGTGAAACATCTACTCCTGTTCCCCTGTCTGAATTCCCTTGCAATGGACAAGGAGGCACAGATTTCCTTTGTGCATGCTCTCTGCTGCCTGGTGTGACAAAGTGGGACTGTTCTTAATATTTCCTCTGAATACTGTGTGGGGGCCCTAGTTTCTGGCCGACACTCTGTCTCATGGCAGCTAATGTCCTGGGCTCTTCCCCCTGCAAGGGGATGCTAAAGGTGTGGGAGAACAAAGAGGTCAGGTGACCTCCTGGCCCGGGAAAGGAACTCAGCAGAGAAGGAGCGGCTGGAGGGGGTTTCAGTTGGGAGCTGGCTGGGGACGGGAAGTAAGGGCAGAGGTGTTGTCTGGCTCGCTGAGCCCCAAAATGGACCCAGCTGAGGGGTCCCATTCTCTGTACCTACAAGCTCTGTTTTAGACCGTGTTCCTGTCATCTAATAAACCTCTGTTTTACTGGCTGGCTAAGAGTCACGTCTGACTGCGAAGTGGGGGTGCAGGACCCTCTGGCTTCCCTAGAACCCCGCCTGGGCGGACTCGCTGTGGGAAGCGCACGGAGGGGCATATGCTGAATGCTCCAAGGTCAGACCCAGGAAGGTGAAGCCGTGTGAGCTTCTTGCCCTGAAGACAGTCTGCTCCAAGAGAGAGGAGGCTCCCCAAAGTCCTGACTGGCTTTGTGGGGAGCAGTTCCAGAGCATCGCCCAGGGACTCCGTGACACCTGGCTCCCCACTGCAGACAGGCAGGTCTGGGGTTCCACTAAGTCTGAGCCTTGTGTGGTCTCCTCGAGGCTCTTCAAGATTAATCCCATTGACTTTAGTTGGACTGAGCCCCCAGATATGGGCTATGGCAGTGACACTTGAGTTAGAACTTTTGCAATAATGATACAGGCTGCTTGGATCACTGGATTCTACCCTTAGGACTGCAGCAGCCATATATAGAGAACGGACCAAATTCACAGCTGTGTAAATTCACTGGGGCAGATCTTCTGCTGGTGTAAATCAGCAGTACTCCATTGATATCAAGAGAGCTACTTTAATTTAGACCTACTGAGGATCTGGCCCAGTGACTTCGGCAGTGATTTTGGCCACATTAGTAGGAACATTTTCAAACAAAAAAAATGAACAGACTAGTAGTGGGAGAAAGTGAAAACAGCTCCCTCACTCTCCTGTCATAATAAGAAGTTTATAATATTGTTTATATTCGATTTTTTTTAAATTTCCATGACAAAAGCAAGTTCATATTTCATACAGGCAAACTGCTGAATAGCTCTTTACCCATGATGTTCGCTGAAACCTTGTGCCATGGGCAGAGCAAAGCTGCTGGTTCCCCAGTATTTTCCCCAGCGTGTGTTTGGGTTTTTGTTTCCCCTTGTTGCCTCTATTTTATTAACATTTTATCACTGAATAAGGCCGGAATAATCATAAACAAAGATGACATTTATTTTAATATTAAGCTTCTCACCAATATTTATCCTCCATGGAAAATTAAATTATTTGTGCATGTGACTAAGAGAAATGCAGTGACATGTAATTAAAACCAACAAATAAGAGTCACATTCTATACAAGCATAATTATGTTCATGTGGTATCGCTGTAATTGAAAGACAGAAGACATTTCATTCTGTATTAAAAGAGAATTTCTTTCAGTGGGTTTCCTGAAGCTCATTAGATATTCCCTGGCCTATTCTCCTAAGTAATTAGATTTTAACAGGATTTTCAACAGATCAGAGCAATCTCTGTGGGTGCCAATAGGAGACTGTCCCTCTGGCCTTACCAGCAGGGCAGCATGGATAACATCCAGACTGGGAGTTAATAGGACAATTACTGGCCTCTTTTAAATGAGTTACATTAATGCACTTAAACTAAATGGCTCTGCATATGATTAAATATTAACATCTGCAAAATATGAAATCATGATATGCAATCAAGTTTTGTTGTTTTAATTTCCCCAGCGTCGGATTTCAGTTGTGTATGTGAATTTGCATTGGATAGTGTACGTTAAACTTTCAAAACACACATCAACAGTATCTGCGAATTGTTCTTTTGGAGGTACTCAGTTAAACATCTTAAAATAGCACAAGCTGAAAGGAATCGTAACAACAATGGTATAACAAAAAAGCCCTCTTTGATTGCCTCAGTGGGAAACTGGTCAAGAATCTCCTGTTTACTGAGTACAGAAATAGGGCCATTAAAGTCAGTGGCAGAATTCCTACAGACTTCCAAGCTGGGGGCAGGACCAGGCCTGCTTATTGTATGAGATGGTCAGTCTGAATATGTTTGCTGAATTTGTGACATTTGGAATAGATAGGATCATTTCACTATCGATTTTTAAGACATCTGGGCACTATGCATAAAATTCAGACTTTGCCGCTTTATGTGTAGCAAGTACCCTGTATTCTACACAATGAATTGAATCTATTTTGCAGGTATACCCAGAGAACAGTTCTTCGACTAGTACTAATTTTACTACCCCCAATGCAGTGGCCTCACCATCCAAAGAATAGGTTGAATCAGAGTGCAGTCCCATTTCTGGAATGGGGAACTAGGGCCCGATTACGCACTTGCTTAAGCCCACCAATACTGAGCACAAGTCTTTTAACACTAGCTTAGCTTTAAGCATGTGCTTAGCTCCCATTAGCTTCAAGATGAGCATATGCTTAAGTGCTTTGCTGCATCAGGGTTCAAATGTACCCTAAATGTGACTTGGGCCTAAATTCTCCAGAAGGTAAAGTTTCAGGATCAGATCCTCAGCTGGTGTAAATCTGAGTTGCTCTGTTGCTATCAATGGAGTTATCCAGCTGAGGACATGATCCTCATATTAAAACAAAACAAAAGTGTGGTGGTTGTTTTTTGTTTTTCTTTTTTCTTTTTGTTCTGATTTGTTGTTTGTTTTGTTTTAACAGTTACCTGTTCGGCTACCTGTTAAACTGCAGGGAGGGTGAGAAATGACATGAATAGACTTTGGGAGTACTGACACTGCATAATACTTGCTTACTGACTATTTACATGCACTATGATTTCCCAAGAAGTATTAATATATATAACTTACTGCAGCTGGATATGAGATTGCTGCAAAGCAGCCCTGAGAAAAAGTGAACATTACACTTTACCGTGCCATCCGTCATAGGTGGGAAAGGCTCCAGTTAAAAGCCACAATGCCACCATCTTCTCCTCCTTTAAGACCATCCTCAAAATGCTCCTCTGCTGAATGCACATGGAAAACGTTCAGCCTGATAACAACCAGGCGGGTGATGGCTTGTGATCACTGCTACTGTTTGACTTAGAATTGAATGCATTCAATTACATTTGTTACTTTGTATCCCCTGTCATCTCCCCATTCATTTTTTGGAAAGGAAAGCTTATTGTCATGGAACCTGATGAGTTGGAACCTCAAATCTATTCTTCAAATGTGGACAGCAGTGAGTCAGGTACCTGCATTAGAAGATGATTTATTATGTGGGCAAGAGTGGAGTTCCCAGATTAGGAGGTGTGGTTTTTGGGAGGATGACCTGTTATATAGCGTTAGTTTTATTACAGTCACACACAGGAAAGTGTGCTTCTAGCCAAAAGAGGTGGATAAATCTAAAGGAGGCTTTTTTGTTAACTAGTGTATTCTATAGGCCACATTTGGAGACCAATCAACAAAAACCACAATACTGCGTATGTCAATACCAGGGTGACAGCATGAAGAGCTATTCTTACAATGCAGAATATGCCTTTTTATACATGTTTGCAACTTGTTCCAGGAAAGTCCAATTTTGTTCAGTTACACCAGTGCAAATCCAGCGCATCTGTACTGAAGTCAATGGAGCTACTCCATGTTTAACTGAGCAGATTTAACACTGGATTAACTGAGGTTAGAATTTGGGCCCAAGAGTTTTAAGTAATTCTCAGTACCTAATAACGGACTTACTGGCTCTGATTCAGCTGTCAGTAAAGTCAGTGGAAGGAATTCCATTGACTTCAGTGGGAATTGGATCAGACCCATTGTTTGAAGTTTATCTTTACAAGTGTACTGGAAAAATATCTGCCAAACCCTACTTATGGAACACACTACCCTGCAGATAGATACATAGGAGAGTGTGCACATAAGCGGATGGAGCAATCCAACTCATCCAGCAATATCACCAGGAATCCTGCCTTTGTCCAAGGCGTTGTATGATTTGAGAGGGGGTTTTGGTTGCTGGTGGTGATGGTGAGGTTTTTTTTGTTTGTTTTTGTTCTGGGGTGTTTTGTTTTTATTCTCTCCCTTATAGAACCTAAGTCTGCAAGAAAAACAAGGAATCTGTACCCGCTGAATTTACGTCTACAGCTCCATCTGGGTGCTAAGCAATAATAATAATACTCTGCACTTATATAGCACTTTCTTTTCAAAGCGCTGTACAAGTATGAATGAATTGATCCTCACAGCTCTGCGAGGTGGTAGGGAGGTGTTACTGCTTTCTTACAGATGGGGAAACTGAGGCAGAAGGGCTAAGTGATTTGTCCAGAGTCCCAAGAGTCCATGGCAGAACCAGGATTAAAACCCAAGTTCCTGACGCTCAGTTATATGTTCAGTCTACTAGTGATTTTCCATCTTTTTTTAATCTAGGACCCACAAAACTGCTGAAAAATTGTCCCCCGAGCCACCATCTCACACAGGCCTTTGTGGCTACAAAGGATGGAAGGTGTTGAGTCATGGGAAGAAATAATGGGATGGTTTTGGGTGCTGTGGAGTAATGGATGTTGAGCCAATAGAGGCTGCTGCTGCTTCTGGTTGAAGTGGCTGCATTTTGTAATCAATTGCTTTAATTTTATATATATTTATACACACACACACAATAAAACCTCACAGTGTAAATCCCCTGGGAACTATGATTCTGCTAGAGCTGGATACATTTTGTATGGAAAGATTTTCCCATTTTTTGTCAAAATTTTCTCACCAGCTCTAGCCATGACCCAATCAGAATGGGAGTATGATGACCCACTTCTGGATCATGCCTCATGGTTTGAGAAAGACTGTCCTGGCCCACACTGCCTCAGGTGATAGCTCTGAATTGTCACCATCTGTTCTCCAGAAACAGCGCCACTAGAGCTTGACATGCAATACTGGCCTCCTGACAAATCTGAGGAAGAAACACAAAGATGCATATGGTGCAAGAGCTAATGATGGCAGCTTTGGAACCAGCATGGAGAATGTTAATGTAACAGCATTAGCGAGACAAGGTGAGTGAGGTGATATATTTTATTGAACCAACTTCTACTGGTGAAAAAGACAAGCTTTTGAGCTACACAGAGCGCTTCCAAAGAAGCTTGTCTCTCTCACCAACAGAAGTTGGTCCAATAAAAGATATTACCTCACCCACTTTGTCTCTTTAGTATCCTGGGACCTGCACAGCTACAACAATGTAACTACATGATAGGAATGGAAAGCCAATGAGGAAAAGCACAGAGAAATGGAGAAGTGAATTTGGAAGTATGAAGAGGATATAAATCTGGAGATGTTTCAGTCAATTATACCGTTATTAACAACATATAGATTTGGACCCTCCCAGGAGCTATCAGAGGCAGGCTCCTCTGCTAAGCATTGCTCTAGGCTGTGCAGATAACAACGCCCATAGTTAGGGTTACCTGACACTTCCCATTATAAGATCCTCTACTTTGCCAAACTTTCATTTGGGATGAAATTTTCCATGCTGACTGTCTCCCTCAGATTGAAATTTTTTGGAAAGTTTCAGCAAAAACGGTTCAACTGTTTCCAAAATATGAAAATACAGGAAAATACATTGCGTTTACCACATTAAAATAGTCTTACAGCCATTTTGTTCAGCAGATCTAGTGCTCTTTGGAGCAGGGACTTGAAATTTGATGTTTGTGTGTGTTTGTGCACACAGGGGAGGGTTGCGGGGGAAGAAGAGGGATGTGTTTCCTTTGTTGTGTCTTTTTCTGTTCCCAGGAAAAACAGCCCAAATTTGGCCAAGTTAAACATGCTTAGTTGAGATCTGTTATAGTTTGGCAGCTAAATTCTCCAGAGATTCCATCTGCACTGAATACGCTTCATCCCCTAATAGCTCCTATGTTCTGATCGGATCAGACTTGCACCAGCCCCATAAAGTAACTTAACATGCTCCAGGCCCGAGCAGGACTTTCTCTGAAATTGCTGCTCGCAGCTGTTGTGAGCTGCTGTGGCACCAGTTACTCTCTCCTGTGCTCTCAGCGCTCCTCCTGATAGCATCCAAGATGCCTGGGGGAGGTAGCCAGCTAACTCCAATGCAGAGGGGACAGGAGCCAGACCAAGATGGGAGGCAGAAGGAGTAAATTGGGACAGGGCACCTAGGGCACGGAGACTGGGACTGGCTGGTCAAGGAGATTGGGCCTGGGAGCTGAGGAGAAATGGTGGTTGCGGGAAGGAAGACTGAGATTTGACAAGGAGCCCAGAGGAGTGGGTTCTGGTGCTGGATGGACAAGGAGACTGGGACAAAAAGCCTGCAGGGAATCTGGGATTAGTATATGGAGGAACTGGGCAGGGTTTTTCATTATGATACTATCTTTAATTGCATGATCACATCCTGTTTTTCCACCCTATCATGAGACTCATCATCTCTGAACTCCCCTCACAGCGTTGCATCACTCTCTCTCAGTTTCCCTCTCCTCAGGCTCTTGAACAGGGACTTCACAAACTCCCTGTTTCAATAACACCCTTATTCAGGCTCATTTATTAAGACAAGCATAAATCTTCCAAGTCCAAGGATAAAGTCCTTAGAGTCCAAACCTGACAATGTCCAGAAGGTTAGAAACCTTACACTGAGGAGATCTTCCACCACCACCGCCAAGGCCCCCTCTTCCCTGCTGGCTGTCAGTCGATGGTTTCACTGTGTCCTTACTAAACACAAGGAGATATAACTTTGCTCCTCTTTCCTGGGCACCTCTTCTGCCTGCTCTTTGTCTCTGCTTCCATCTCTGTTGAGTCCTTCCCTGCCCTTTTCACAGAGCACTGCCTTCAGGGCTTTCTCCCTGGAGGTCCCTTTTCCCCCAGTGGGTTCTCTCTGCCTCCCTGCCAAGGGACATCCCTGCTGCTGTTCCTCCCTTCTTAGTGACAGCCTGGCTCATCACAGGGCCCATGTGTGTCATCTATCCAGTCCCAATGGGAAGCACTTAATCTACCACAGAGGGACTGGGCCTGTTCCCCCATAAAGGGACCATTCTTCCTGTCATAAACTCCTACCCTTACCTGAGTACGAAGGATGGAGCTGCTCTGAGGAGGAATCAGAGTCATGTAGTGAAGGAAACTGTTGTCTGTAAAACCCCTGCCTTGTTTGTTGCAGAAATTGTGACCATGTAACCAAAGACTGTATCATAATGTGTGCACACAAAGGGGACAAATTAAACTTGCACAAGTAACCTTAAAGCTGGACTTTCCTAACCTATGAGTGATTGACCTTACAACCTCAGTGTTCCTCTAGCATAGTTTTTTGTGTGTGATCATTTATATAGTGCTGCAAAATGAACTCTGTACTTTTCAGAACTCATAAAAAGACAGGTCCCCTGCTCAGAAGGGCTTACATTCAAACTCAGACTAACATGATACATGGGAATTGGGCTTCAGAAGAAGAGGGAAAGTCTTACTGCTGGAGGAGATCACATAAAATGGTTCTCCATTTGCATCGCCAGTTCTACGTCTCCGCTAGCTTGTCTTGCATTCCCATCGCCGTCAGTGGCTGTGCAGTGCCACCCATCGTGGAATCACCTCCCCGTTTGGATTTAAGTTAACGTTTTGCAAACATGGTTGTGTGCTAACGGTGGGCCAGATTGTGTAATTTATACACAGGCTTAACATTGAGGATGCTGCAGAGCCTTCGTTCCAGGACAAGTCATGCCTCAGAACTCCACGGAGTACAGCAGGAGAATGCCTGCTGTACCGTGCCATGGGGCAACACCAAGAAAGAGCAGTCCCTTCGCAGCAGCACAGAGCCTAGAGTTATGCCCCTTATGGGAAGTAAAAGACAGACGACTTCCTACGCCTTCCCTCGCATTGGTCTCCTGGACAAAAGCCAGCCATCATGTAGCTAGCGCACACGCATTCCAGCTTTCCTGGGAAGGTCTCTCTGTTTCCTTTTATGATCAGGACAAATGTGGATTTTACAGTAATATAAGAGTGTTTTTATGAGACTCACCCCTTGCGATGTGCAGATTTTATTAGAAACACGCCTTCCCCTCTGTCATTTATGGTAAATAATGTTTATTGATGTTCACTTCCTCCAGTGAAATAAAGTGTCAAACAGCACGTCAGTATTTGCCCATTTTCTTTTCACATTTCATGTTCTGTGCTTTTTATGTTACATGCCTGATTAAAAATTTAAACATTGTCACCATCAGAGTTAAAATACGTTGCCAGAGCATCTCTAATTATGCTTACTTGTCTGCTCTGAGCAGAGACTGACATTTCTGGGTCGAGATCTGGCTGTTGATATGCAGCATAGGAAGTAGCCACTCACTGAAAAACAGCTTCTTCACACTTTCACAAATATTGCTTGGCATACAACGCAGAGCAGTTACTATGTAGATATTAATCACATTGTGGTAATTGCTCTGTAATAAGGATTTCAACTTTCCCTCTATCCAAATGCAGACTTATCTACCATTCACACTCTGCTTGGAGTACAACTAACACTTCTTTTCTGCATGTCACTTCAGTTTGAAAACAGTTTATTAATCTAGAGTAAAATGAGAACAGGCAAACCCCCTAGGATGAAATTCACACCTCTCCAAGGGAACAGTGGGACTTAAGTGGTGCATAGGCTGGCCCTCAGTGTGTCCATTAGAGATGAAATTGTCATTAAAGGTGAAATTCACCCCTGTGCAAAGGCTCAATGGTGATTTTCACCCATAATGGCAAGAAGCACAAACACAGTGTTCTTTCTCATCATTCATGCAGGGAACAAACCTCTGTTCTGGCCTTTCCCGTGGAAAGAAGAGTTTTTGGAAACAGGTATTCTTGTACCTTCCTTACCACCCCATGTAGATGTAACTAATGCAGTAACCGACTAGCACCCGTCTTACAACATCAGTAATATTCCTTCCTGGTGTTGCGTTGGCAGAGAGCATGCACCTAGGAAGTGAGAGCAAGCCATGACACCTCCGCAGTTTGGAAGTCCTCAGTCAGTGTCAAAGTCCTGGATAAAGTCGTCCACACTGAAATCAGGTGGCCCTAGTTGTACAGACATTCACAGCAGCTTTGCAGGTTCTGGGTATAATCTCTCCAACAGCGGTTTCCATTTTTCTCCCCAAGAGAAAATCAAACAGTTTAAAGATACCTTCATGTTTTCTCCCTTTTAAAAACAGATTTTAATAGTCCCTACTTTATGGACAACTTGTCCAAAACCAAAACACCCATCTCCACTTACTAAAACCTCATCATCCAACTCTATGGACATATTTTCAGAGTGGCCTCAAAAACGGCACCTGCTAGATTTCACGTATTTGAACATACTGATGTTACATTCAGTTTCTAGCTCATGCAGGAACTCAGAATTCTTTGCACAAGTTCCATATGAGCGTGCTCAGTCAAGTAGAGAGATGACTAAGAACCTGATTTATAAGGACATATGCAGGTTCCACTCCCCGCTATGAGCTTTTGCACATATAAAAATGCCAAGCATGGTGTACATGTTTTGATGCTGAGCCGAGGCGTCTATAGAAATGTGGACAGTTTAAAAAACTTACAATACAAGCGATGCAATTTTTAAAATGGAAACACCCTAAATCTAATCAATAATGGCTCAATTTTCAAATGGGGTCAACAGTCAGCAGCTCCAGTTGTTGTTCTTGTGAGCTGGTGGGTGACAGGTCCTTGTGAAAAATCTAGCCATAAGTTACCAATGAGTATTGAGGTTAGATACAATGATGTATGGATCAATAGTTCCCCAATACTTTAAGTATGTCCTTATTTGTTTTCTTCACAAAAAATACCTGAAAAAGTAGTCGCAGGGTCAAATCCAGACCTGTGTGAGCAAATATATCTCCATTGAAACTAATGGAGCTATACGAGGTCCAAATTTGACCACAATATGTATCATTTTTAAAGTCCAGCATGTTTCAAGACATTCTGTACTTCCAGTTTTGGGGAAATCCTGTGCCATCATTGACAGAACGTTCTGTGCATTTCTGTTTGCTGTCAGGAGGGTCATTTGCTGTCACTTGATGTTCACTGGAAAAGATTTATAAAGATCTTCTAAATGATCTAACAACCAATTTTTTAAAAAATCTGTGGTGAAGTTCTGAAGATTTTGGCTCAACTTCTCATGGATTTCTATGGATTTTGTAAAGAATTTTTTGTAGGAAATTCAAAATTTGTGGTTAATGGGTCCTGATTTTAGAGGAGGGAAAAACACATAATTACAGGAAATTTGTACACAGCTCTGTGTTGCTCTATGCGGCGGAAACATGGAGGACCAACAAGAAGATAGAAAGTCAGCTTCGGGGCTTTGAAGGAAGGTGTCTTAGGCGAATTCTTAACATACATTGGCCGCAGCGTATCACCAGTGTTGAAGTGAGCCGATTAACGGGCATCAACAATATAGTGGATGAAGCCAAACAACGAAGATGGAGGTGGCTGGGGCATGTGTTGAGAATGGATGCTGACAGACACCCTCGTATTGCCCTACGATGGATACCACAAGGAAGAAGGAGGAGAGGTAGACCATTGGGGACGTGGCGAAGGACCATTGAAGAGGAAATGAAAGGTATGGGAATGAAGTGGGATGAAATCTGCTGTCTCGCTCAAGAACAAAATGAATGGAGGAGAGTGGTTGGCGCCTTATGCTCCACAGGGAGTGAATAAGAAGAAGAAGAAGAAGAATGTATTTAAATGCTTTGCTGAATCTGAGCCATAGAAATAAAAAAAGGGTAGGTGAAATTTTGAGCCTTCAACTTCAGAAGCATCACTTTAAATAATTGTGATGGGGTGTTTATCCCACAAAGCTGAACAAAGCATTAATAGAAGGCAGAGAAATCCATTAGCCCACTGGTTGCACCTGGGCTAGGCCAGGCAATTCATTATGAAACCCAGCTGAGGGAAGGGCGGGGTAGTGCTATAAACAGAGGAAATTTTGAGATGATCAGGGGCTTCAGGGAGAAACTCTGTAATTACTTTCCTGTAGTAGGAGCAAAGGGACCTGTAAGATTCTTGCAGGGCCAGGGAAGGACCCAGGAAAGAGAAAACTGAGAGTTCCTTCTCTCTGAGAATGGTCTGATGGAAGTAAGACGCAGAGTATCAGGGAAGACTAACATTCAGACCTGGGAAGGCTGGAAGTGGTTGAAGTTTGTAGTTTTGATTTTGTGAGAACTCCAGGGAAGAGTCCTGTGAGCCACAGTCCTGAAGGAAGAGAGAAGTTTGGGACCTTGGCGAACCTGAGAGGAATGCAGGTAACATAGTGAACCCAGGAAGGGACTGTGGGAAAGGTCTGCTGACAAGCTGAGGTATGAAGAAGCCCAGGGAGGTAGCAGGGGGTAAGTCTAGATATTGCTCTCCTCTTGGTCCCTGAGCTGGAACCAAGAGGAGAGGGAGGCCATGGGTTCCCCTACCAGTCATGAGGGAAGGTGGTGTGCAAACCCCTCTGAAATAAGAAGAATCAGGAGTCTTGAAAGCTCTGCAACTATAGGGTGAAAGGACCATGAGGCCCAGAGTCGGGGGACAAAAACCAGATGTAACGACATTCTCTCACCCGGAAGAGGTGGAAACAAAGTATGACCTGGCGGGGGGCTAAGTAACAAGAAGAAGCAGACCAAGCGTCCCTGGGGGGCGTTAGAGGAGGAACACCTGCTGTGTCATACCCAGCCCCCAGGGGGCATGCCGAAGGTGAGTCTACTCTTCCCTGGTATCCTTTTACCTTTGAACATGAGGCCTTATAATCATGAATATTTTAGTGGTGTGTTTAACAAAGAGATGCCAAAACACATGTATAACTCCTGGTCTGAAGTGGTACATCAGCTTTGTACTGAATCTTTGCACGGAGCTCAATTTCACCCATTGAGAAGATAATAGACCCTAAATGGTTTTATTTATTTTGTCAATGTCCTGAAATTATTGGCTGTATTTTGCTTGGTTGTGGCTTTTGTTTCTTTAAATTTTCAAGCAACTTTCACAAGTTTGTTTTTCCTGTGAATTGTCCGTTTAGCTCCTATTGCCTTTGCTGGGACCATGATCTGGCCTTCCATTAGTGGTAGTCTGTCCACTGATACCCCGTTTTAAACACTACACCAGAGAGTTCTCATGAAGAGATCTATCTGAATGCAGAGTTCACATACAGGTACTGGTATTTTACCTGACTTTACAAGACAATTGCCTGAGCCTTCATCCATAATTTATAGTTTATATTGTGTGTGACACAAAACAGGGGCCCATTATGGGTAGGATCATACATAATTTTTGCTATTCTGCCATCTAGTGCTGGAAGTGCACAAGAGGCAATGGAATAAAGATGGCTGACTGGCAAGCAATATCTGCCCTAGAATCATAAGTGTTACAGCTTCAGCACAATAATCCATGGGAAATTCACGGGAGAATTGCTTCAACACTATTTGCTTATGAGGCTTTTCCTGTTGCTGCCAATACTGTGGCCCAGAAAGTTGTCTGAACAACAGCTGCTTCTTGTGACAAAGGGAAATGGATCGCCAAGTGCCAAGATAAAGACTGGCACAACTTTCCCATGTCAGAATGGAACAGTAGCAGTGATAAAAGGACAATGAACAGATGGAATTTTTATAGACACCTCCAGAAAAAAAAATCAGTCAAGACAAGGGGTGGAATTTTCACAAGCACATGGTCCCATTTTTCAAAAATGGTGTAGGCACTAAGGAGCCTGTGTCCTATTGAAAGTCAGTGGCTCTTAGGCTCCTAAGTCACTTAGGTGTTCTTGAAAATGTAACCCAAGATTCTGGGCTCTGTCTTTAGGACTAAGGAAAGTGTTACCATTAATGTGCGTGGAATTAGCCTTGCGATAGCTGCTATAAATGTTTGTTCAAACAAAAAGAAAAGTGAGAGAAGAAAATGCACAGTATGTGCCCAGTGTTAATGGAAAACCTATTTACCCCATCAATTTTGGAAAACTTATTGAAGAACAGTTCATCCATGTGAAAATATTAGCCGTGTAATTCTATCAAGGTCAGTGAGACCCCGAGATTTGCTGAGAAATCACCTTCATTTCACCAGGTAAATAAAGACCCGGTTTTCAAAGCAGCCTATCTGAGAAGGCACTCCCTAACACAGTTAAATTGTGAATACAGCACATATGTTCCATATCATATCATTTACAGCACACTTTAGCATAGACATAATGCTTTGTAACAAACTACAATACCATTCACAAAATGCATTTAAATAGCATAATTTAGTTCATTAAATCCAGTCATTTACAGTAAATCAAAATCATCACAGGAATTGAAGAGAGTACACAGTTGTTTGTTTGAATAGTTAAGCTAGGTAAGTCAATTTCTTTTTGAAGGTCAAGGACACAGTTGTTTCCATTTTCTGTTATAAAAAAGATACAGCCTGTGTCATGAGATAATTTAGTATCATCTGAATGTGATCAACTCTGTTTTCCCCCCTGGTTGTTCCATATTATATAACTGACATGCCTAAAATACATCTATGTCAAGAAAACACTTTACATATAATATTATCAAATTAGGCGTCACTTTCTTTCACAGATTGAATGGATGTGTGGCACCAGTTTTTAAAAAAGGATTTGCTCTTGCAAATCTGCAGCATATTACTTGAAGCAAAGATGTATGTTTTCTCCTAGTCCAGCCATCAATTGCTTGGCCTTTGGAAATATTATTATAAAAGCAAAGTGGATTTTTTTTTGCCTTCCTGTGAGATTCTGGCTCTTTCAGCCCGAGGGGGGCACTGTATCTCAGAATGCACAGTATATGTGCATGCACAAAGAGGCCTTACTTCAGCTAGAGACCACAGAGAGCATTCTAGCTGAATCAGCCAGAATTGCTTTTGGGGGGGGCCCAGAGAAGCTTCTGCCACTGCCATAGCTCTGCTCCCCTAGGAGTGGGTGCAGTATGTACTGCCCTTCACAGCAGCTCAGCTCTGCTGGTGGCGTGGAGGCAGGGACAGGACCATAGCCTTATCCTCTCCACATCTTCCTTCTCCCCTTTTCAGGCAGTTAGACCCACTGGGGCTGTAGCAGGGTACAGGGCCTTCTCTGCTCTGTAGAATTGTAGTTGCAATGAAGAGCCATCCACCGTGCCCGCTGGAATTCTCATAGAGGAGAAAATGGAGTCATAATTTAGGATTTCTCATCGATGGAGTATCTGAGCATCCACAAAGCTAATTAATGAAGCCCCATAATATCCCTCTGAGGTAAGGAAGGGTGTCTTTAGCTGCATGGGATAATTGTAACAGGTCTGAAGAAGAGCTCTGTGAAGCTCGAAAGCGTGTCTCCCTCACCAATAGAAGCAGGTCCAATAGAAGATATTACCTCACCCACCTTGTCTCTCTTGTTCAATGTCACACAGGCAGTCTGTGTCAGAGGCAGGAATATAAATAGCCTAGATCTCCAGGCTCCTAGGCTTGTGCCTTAACTGGAAAACCATCTGTCCTTCCTCCTATCAATGGGCTGTATACTTATCTGCCCCTGCAATAATCTAAGGCCGTGTCTACATTAGCAAGTTTACCGTGGCACTGTAAGACTGTTCGTGTAGCCATTGGAGGGAGCTCTCCTGTCAACATAATAAAATCACCTAACTGTGCCTCAGTAGCTGTGTCAATGAGAGAATATCTCTGTGCACACAATCACTTATGCCAGCAAAATTAGTGTTGCTCAGGGGAGTGTTTTTTTCACACCCCTGATTGACATAAGTTTTGCCAACATAAGTGGAAGTGTAGACATGGCCTAATTGAAACACCGACAAGCCACACTTCCTGAAATCTACATTCACACAGAGCAGGTAAAGGAAGCAATTTGCATTAAAAATGATTCAGACAGGAGTAGCAAAGGAGTGTACACTATATTAACACCCCTGAAGAGGCGCTAATGGATCACTCTTTTTGCATTTCATTTAGGCTTAAGCAGGAACTGGTTGGCTTCACGGAATGGTATGGAAGAACCTGACACAGGTTACTTATGCTAATGCTTTGGTGCTGACACTTCTCATCTCCCACAGGCTACATCTACATCACATCAGCTGGCCACAGAAGTCCAAGTGAGGACCACAAAAACTGAGTTTGAAAATACACTCAACTTCCAGCCCTATCACTTCAGCTGCCCACTCTCTGAACACTTATAGAGTGGGGAATTGAGCACTGGCACAGGAGCAGATTAGAGCATCCCCCAGTCTGCTTACGTGATTCAGGCAGAACACAGCAACCAGCACCTAGCCACTGACCATTGATACCTCTCCAGGAGAGAGGAATATCTACCCAAGGTGCATACAGGGTGGGACAATTAGGTCCCAAACAAATCTGAATTATTCTAGACACCGTGAGTTGCCTGTTGACATGGTTATACAACAAGGAGCTAGCAGAAAATGTGCTTGAGACAAATAACCTTCCCCATCTTACAGGACACTGAGGTGAGAAGCTGTGAGCATGCACAAAGAACACAGATGGCAACTAAACTCCTTTGTAATAGACACTACAACCACAGCTGTCCTGGGATTGACAGCTTGGAAGGAAATGGGCCTGGTACAGATTATCCTGGGTATTGATGAAGTACCAACAGGCCTCACCAAGGTAGAAATGCTAATGTCTTTAGAGGGCTGGGTTGCCTGCCAGAGGTCGGCACCATAAAAGTGCAGCCTGAGCACAGCTAGTAATCCACTCTCCTTGCAAGATTCAACTGTGCTGAAAGAAAAGACTTTGCGGGAGCTGCAGCAGATGGAAGAAGGGGTGGTTAGTGGTGAAAGGGACAAAGGTGAGTCAGAAAGGAACTGATCATAAAATAGCCTGGCCTATTCCTCAACAATTTATCCTTCAGCCCAGTGCATCACAGGCCGGATTGCAAGCAGTTCTACAGGCTGGCAAATCGGGCTGCAGCCCAGCACAATCCAAATGTGAAGAGATTGGGAAGGAAACGTCCAGGCCATGTGAGTTTGTGAAGTTATATTTATGTGCATTTCTAATGCACCCATCAGTAGGAAATCTGGGCACCACTAGATATTAGTTCTGTGCAGGGCCGGTGCAAGGATATTTTGCACCCTAGGGCCCCCACCCCAGCCCTGCCTCAACTCCCCTCCCAGCCCCATTGGATCCCTCCCCAAATCCCCACCCTGGCCCGACCTCTTCCCCAAGCACACGCATTCCTCCTCCTCCCCTCGCGCCCCCTGGCCCCACCCCCAGCCCCACCCCAACTCCGCCCCCTCCCTGCCCCATTGGATCCCTCCCCAAATCCCCACCCTGGGCCTGCCTCTTCCCCAAGTGTGAATCAGCTGTTTTGCGGTGCAAGTGTTGGGAGGGAGGGGGGAGAAGCAGGAGACGGCAGCACGCTCAGGGGAGGAGGCGGAGGCGAGCTGGGACAGGGTGGGGCGGGCAGCTGCTGGAGTCGGTGCCGCTTTTTGGTGCCCCCGAATCTTGGCGCCCTAGGCAGCGGCCTAGTTTGCCTAATGGCTACACCGGCCCTGGTTCTGTGCAGAAAGGATTTTGGTTGGGGAAACAGGCACAAGGCATAAGAACACATATCAGAAAAGTCTCTAACCTCAGCCCCACCTCACTCCAGAGGATAATAATGAAACTGTCCAAATTCAAACCTAGCAAAAAGTCACATAGATGAATGGTTCCAAAGGTATGTCCCTGCTGAGTGGACCCTTACCACCCACCAATTCTCCACCTGCCTTATTTTACAGCAACACTGGCTGAATGCCACTCAGGGCGGGTACAACCCATTAGGCGACCTAGGCGGTCGCCTAGGGCGCTAGCATTTGGGGGGGCAGCTTTTCGGGTCCTTCGGCGGCGACCGCAGCGGCGGGATCCTCGGCCGCCCCAGTCGTTGTCAGCATTTAGGCGGAGGGAGCTGGGGCAGGGGGGTGCGGGGAGGGCCGCCTGCAGCAAGTAAGGGGGGTCAGCATGCAGGGTAACCGCTCCCCGCCCCAGCTCACCTCTGCTCTGCCTCCTCCCCGAGCACGCCGTCGCCGCTCCACTTCTCCCACCTCCCAGGCTTGTGGCACCAATCCCGGGCCAGAGGGAACTGCCGTGGCGGGGGCGCCTCAGAGCGGAGAGGGAGAGCTGCTGCTGGGAGGGGGGTGCCTCAGGGCGCGAAACATCCTTGCACCCGCTTTGATGCCACTAATAGTTTGCACCAACATGGGTGTCCACTCTTCATGGAGAAGTGAACTTTAATGGCAGTTTGCAGCTCAGGAACTGAGTTGATTTCATTGGGATTAGTCATCTGAGAAAAGTTAAGCACAGGTTTAAGTGTCTGCAGGTCTAAGGTCTTAGTTATAGCACAGACAGAAAATCAGCTTATCACTAAACTTCATGCCAACACATGGGCCTTGAAGCCTGCTTCACGTCGTCCACTGATGCCACTATCAGACACAGTATTTGGACAGTTTGTATTGCCAACCCCAACAGTTCAAAAATCATGAGTCAGGTCCCCAAAAAGTTATGAAATCAGTTTAGCTATCGTAAGATTTGTCTTTAAAAAAATTCTGTTTTGCTTTTTTTGTTTGGCTTTCTTGATTTTCAGCCTTTAGAATTTGCATGTTCCAGCTTTTTGCCACAAACACAAGAGCTAGAAACTTACGTTAAAAAATAAGTGGCAGCTGAGAGTGGATCTAAGACTAAGGGGAGAGAGGACATAACTGTCTGCAAGTATTTGGACGTATGAGCAGCAGAACAGCAGAAAAATTGTGTAGAATGATACAAGTGGAGATCATTAGAAGTAAATGGATAAAATCAAGCAATGGAACAGTTACAGTGAATCTCAGGGGTGCAGAAGTGTACACTAGGAGCCTTCCTAAAGGAAAGCTCTATTAGATAGGGTATAGTTTTCCTAGGAAAGTGGTGGGAGTCCAGAACATTAAAGTTATAGTGGATGAAGCACAAGAAACAGTAGGGGAAAATCCTGCACTGGCAAGATGACTTAACTGATCTATTTTATCTCCATCTTAAGTGGTTCATTGCAGTGAAGGTCTGCCTGTTGTCAGGAGAGGGACTAGGGTGACCAGATGTCCTGATTTTATAGGGACAGTCCCGATTTTTGGGTCTTTTTCTTATATAGGCTCCTATTACTCCCCACCCCCGTCCCGATTTTTCACACTTGCTGTCTGGTCACCCTAAGGGGGACGGACTGTAACTTGCTCCAAGGTGGATACTGACATGCCTCATCTCAGGAACACTTACAAAAAGAGAGATTTGGAGTGGGATTTTCAAAAGCACTAAACGTTGGCCTAACTCTGCCTCTGTTAAAGTGTATGGAAGTGTTACTTCTGACTTCAGTAGGAGCAGAGTTTGATCAACAGTAATAATTCCTGGCTGTTTTCATCAGTAGCTCTCAAAGTGCTTTACAAAGGTGGTCAGTGTCATTATCCCCATTATACAGATGGGGAAACTGAGGCACAGAGAGGGGAAGTGACTTGCCCAATGACACCCAGCAGGCCCGTGGCAGAGCTGGGTATAGAATCCAGTTCTCCCACGTCCAAGTCCAGTGCTGAGAGCTTTTGAAAATCCCACAAAGGCATTAATCCTCTCTCTGAAGTTAAGAATCCCTTTCGCAATAATCATGCATCCGACGAAGTGGGTATTCACCCACGAAAGCTCATGCTCCAATACGTCTGTTAGTCTATAAGGTACCACAGGACTCTTTGCTGCTTTTAGCAATAGACTGTGTCATTTCAAGAGCCTACATCTCTAATAGGTTTTAATTACCTATCAGATGGCTGTTGCTATGGTCTATCAGATGGACACATCGCTGCAAGAGAGTTTTTAAGATGGGTTATGTTTGTTGATGGTAGTTTATTATTATTTTAAAACCACAAAGATAATTGATCTCCCAAAACTGCATTTCAGATTTGAGAGACTAACTGTAAAGCAATGAAATCCAGAGTTCAGAAGGAAAATTCTGACCTGAATTGACATAATGGGATGACTTTTTTCACCTAGGTCCTAAATTAAGGCCATAGCATTGGCCCAGAATTTTAACTTTAATTCTGAATGTCCTTGTTTTTATGAGCTTCAGCCAGACTCTTAAGGTCATTTAATTGTAGGGAGGTGGGGGGGGTTAGCCGAATATTTACAAAGGGCCTTATTCACAAAGTAGCAGAGACCACTTTTTGCTACTTCCCGCAACACCCCGGAAGCAACTAAACAGTGACACAAAGAGAAACTGGCATATCAGACACACTCCAGATGTCCCCTGCAGCAACCATTTCCTGTTATCATCAAATCTGCAATTCCAGTGATTCCTATGACAGTAAAATCACCCTCCCTGGCTCCCTTCTCTAATCAAGCTTAGAAAGACAGAGGCTTCAGAATGGAGGATACTAAAAATCATCTGCCCAACATTGTTCTATTTAGTTGTACTTCTAAAGAGATCGTATTTAAGTACTCAAAAAAAAAAGATTAAGTAACAGGGATCTGATCTAAACCCATAAAAATAAGAAAATTCAAGATTCGCTAATGAAAACGCAGACTATCTTTCACCCTTTCTGCTCTTCCCTCCACTTTCAGAGTGGGGAGTAGAGGACATAGGAGAAGTATTCTGCTTTCCAGCAGTCCAGGGCCATTCCAACAAGCACAAGTTAGAGCTGCCTCAGAGCGGCTCTAACTTACACTGGGACTTGAATTGGCAACTGGCTACCTCCAGGGAGGTGAAAATGTGCCCGAAATCTTACCCCAAGTTGTGACAAGTGTAGTGCAGAAGCACGAGGATCTGACTTTACAATGTTAATTATATTGGAGTAGCGTGGAACTTGTGCAAGACCAGCACAAGTCAGCAGCCTGGGAACTCTGGGTGAATTGGGGCTGAAATTGAAAGCAGTAATGTAAGATTAAGTCCAAGATCAAAGAGCCAAAAAATAATCTCTCCTGGGTGTCGAAGCTTTTTGCAACAATTGCCATTAAGGGAAACAGTGTACAAAAGGATAGGATACCTGGGTCACCTAAAACCTTCTACAAGGCTTGTTTTTGGAAGTCTTCAGCTATCTAAAGGTGAACTATGACCTTTAAATTACACACCATGAAACCAAACTTTCTTACAACTACTGTGAACATTGGGTTTTGCCTGCTACCTGCTTTCCAGCCTCAAACCTTCACTGTTTTTCACCCTTCTTATCAAAATGTGTTGACCTTTACCATAATTATATTTACATGTGCTAGTTAATGTTTTGGTCTCCAGCACACAACCTAAACATTTTCAGCAGAATCCTCCCACAATGATGGAAGAAGAGACCAATAAATAAGATTATTATAGCTGGGCAAATACCCTGTATGGAAATGGCTATGAATATTTGCGCAAACTAAAAACTGATGTTCCCTTCTGGGGACTGTAAATATTCTAGGAAACAGGTTTTGGGGCAGGAAAACTCATGTAAACAAGGAATTTGGAGCAAATATTAGAAATTATTTGCATACAAGGAATTTTTAACACATACATGTAGGCATTCACCCTGGAAACCTTATAAAATATACTCATCTAAGCAGGAATGAGAAACAAGAGCCTGTGATCTGTGTTTCCAATAAAGACTCACCATATTATCTCAAATTTTGAGTTTCAAGTATTGAATAGTCACAATGAACCATGTGTGAATTCATTTAAGATCAAGAAGTATTCACATGATTTTGAATGGCACATACACTCATGTAAATCACAATCTGCTTGCAGGTAATTTGCAAACAGAAGAGGCTAAATTCATTAAATAAATTATTCCCTACAGATTATTCACTCAGCACCAGAAACTACATGCAAGAGATTGAAACATTTGTCCCTGTCATAGGGAGGGATGAAAATAAGCACTAATAATGCAAAACCTGGCCAAAAATCACAGCAGAAAGGGAGAGGCAGCTGTTCTATTGAAGATTATTTTAGGGTCAAATTCTGGATCAGTAGCTCAGGCACAGCTCCTATTGTCATGGACGGCCATTGCACACGGGGATCTGACATCCGTATTTGGCTCTTGGGAACTGTGGGCCAGATTCTGCTTTCCTTGAAAACCAATGACAAACTCTCTCTGACTCCAATGGGAACAGGAACATACTATGTACATTAGCCTTTCTTCTTTCAAATTCCCCTCTGTTGCTGCTACAGGCTCGGCTTCAACAGTAGTAGCAATGGTGGGGCCTGCAGGTTTAGACATGGATCCAGTGGGCTCCATCATTTTAAGCACTGTATCTTTTAATCCTATTAAGAATAGGCCCTCGGGGCCTTGTCTACATTAGGGCTCCCCACAGGAGCTGCTGCCAGGAGTAGCAACGGTGGGAAATCTTAGTTAAAATGTCTTAGTGTGAACAAGGCTTAAATGTGACACTTCTTCAAAGATGGAGAAATATTTCCAATTCCTTAGGCAAATACAGGTGCCCATCAACTTGTTCACTTACATGGAGTGGGAAAACCGGTGCTTAATTTGTGCCAGGTCTGAGCCCCGGCACCTCTAGGCTTAGCAGTTCATAGTCCTGGCACCTCTGGGCTTGCTGCAGCTGTTATGAATATAAAAAAATTGCTTGAGCCCCAGCACCTCTTTCATTACAAATTAAGCCCTGGGGAACACCACCTTCCCTGCCCTGTCAAATGCTCAAATCTTCTCTCTATTGATAGAGGGAGTGATTTATTCTCCCTGCTCCATTCAGTCCTTGGTCCTTCCAAGGAGACTGCCAGCAGAAGTGGCAATTCTGGTGGTGGTTTTGTGATGTAGATCCTTGCCATGCACTGACTTGGGCATATGTGGATCAAGGCCCTATGGGAATCATTCCTGCTCTACACTGCAATGTAGTCACTTGCACACAGAAGTCATTGGCCCATCAAGTCCCATCATGTGATGTGAGGAGCACCCGCAACTCAATGGGACTTGATGTGCTGGCCAGGGCCGGCTCTAAGCACCAGCATTCCAAGCATGTGCTTGGGGTGGCCCTTTTCAAGGGGTGGCATTCCGGCTCTTTTGGGGCAGCACTTTTCAAGCGGCGGCACTTCGGTTTTTTGGGGGTTTTTTTTGCTTGTGGCAGCAAAAAACCTGGAGCCAGCCCTGGTGCTGGGAAGTGCTCAGCACTCTCAGGGTCAGGCCCACAGACAGGATAAAAAACTTTGCTGCTACAATTAACAAAGATTCTTTTTTTGCTCCAGGGAAAGAATCTGCATGGTTGGACAGCTCATTATTATTAATGTTATTTATTAATAATTAGATTTATTCAGCATCACCTCCTGACAACACAGCTATCACTTCAACACTATTCAAACTACCTCTAATTTCCATAATTCATCTCTATATGGAAAATAAATATTGGCCGGCTGGGATTATTTATTATCTGTATTACTGAAGGGCCTAGTGGCCCCAATCATGGATCAAGGTCTCGTTGTGCTAGATGCTGCACAAACACAGAACAAAAGGACCATCCCTGCCCAATGAGCTTACACTTGGCTGTAAAAGATTAACCTAAATTGACATGTCAAATTTCCCAGAGTTAAGTCATCATGGAGTCAAATCCTGACCCCTCTTATGTTGGTGTTGAAGGACCAGAAAAGAAAACCAGTGCAATTCCCCTTTGGAGGGCCAGGAGTGCAAGCTGGAGGTCCACATAGCATAGCTCCATATAGGTTTCTTCTACACTGCTGTGAACCATGGGTTTGGAGGCAGTCTGGGTTAACCTGGCGAGAAACGATAATGGGGAAAGGGATGGAGGCAATGGATCCATGACAATGCCCCTCACCCCCAGACACTGTGTGTGGTGGGGGCATCCATTCAGGTTGTTATGAATTTAAAATCTCAGCCTAAAGCGGTATTAATATATTGCATTGGGAGTTTTGCTAGAATAAGGACTGTAAGTCTGAGTGCATAGCTGCCTGCACTGTGCATGTGACAAATCAGCACCCAAACAAATGTTTAATAAAGCAATAAACCTGTTGAAGGAATAAATTAACTGTACAGCAAGGTTATGCTTTGAGTATGTCTCCACAATAGACAAGGTATCTACTGTACATAGTGATTAGGTTTATATTACAATGTAGCTCTTAAGACTCACTGTGCTGATTAAAAATTTAGCCAATTAATAATCTTATTTCTTAGGAAGAACTGCTTGCTATCATATATTAATACAGATTTCACTCAATTAAAATTGTTCACAGTCAGCAAAAACAATTTCTGCACTGTAATGAAATAATGAAATAATTATATGCAAGGGAGGACTCCTGATCTTTTTAATTATTCTATTCTTCATTTTTAAAAGGGCTATTTGAAAACGAACTCTTATAATTGATTGCTATAAATCAGTCAAAAGCATTCTAAGGATCATAAATATTCTAACTTTTAAAAGACAAAGAAATGCTAAATATTCAATGAAATCCTTCAATATTCAGAAAATTTAATCTAGGGTAAAAGGATAGACTGCTCTTTGGAAAATAAAAAGTAAATTTGTTGTCCTGTGAAAAATGAAATATCTTGAATGTCAGTAACAGAAATGGAATTAACAAGAGATCTTTTTATTGTTTTTTAAGGTCATTAGGCTGTGAATTCTATAATTATGGAAATTGTCAGTCCAGTTCTGTAGAATGTTTGCTCCCATCCATAAGGTATTGGAATGTTCAATCAGTCTCTCTCGTGGGAAAGTTAGGTCATAACTGTAAGTGTACCAGCAAAATTGAATTAAGCAAAGAGATTTCATTAGTATTTATAGCCAGAAGGCATCTGTAAAAGTACAGGGCAAAGAAGTTATGTGGAAGTCAAAGGAGAAAAAAAAATGGGTTTCTGGTGACAAAGGCGAATCTGAAAGAGATATAAGTGTATAATGAATAAGAGCTATTGAACGCTGCTCCAAAGAGGGAGTTGCAAAGATGTCAAATATTGATTTTCTTGTGTATGCCTTTGGACTACATATGTAATTGTTTGGATTTGCTGTCTTCATGATACAACAATATTTGTTGTTGAAGGTTAAAAAGCAGGGTGTAAAACAACCCAAAAAGTCTGAAACATGTTGGAGAATTACAATAATGTTACAAGGAGGATTACGGAGAAGAAGTCAATATTTCCTTCCAAAGAAATATATTTTTAATAATGAAAAGCACTTGTCTGTTTAAAAAAAACCACCACAGCCAAGAGCAAGGAAGCATCTACCATACGGGAAGCTATTGAACTATATTGCATTTATTGATTCTGAATATCAATTTACATGTAAATAATTTCCTTGCCTTTTTAAGGCACCAAAATATCTAGGGTCCGTGTGTATGTATAAAGTATGTCCTTTTGTTCTACTGACTGTATACATATATAGAGACATAAATCAACTGATGGTTGGGCTTTAATACAGAACTGAGACCATGTTTCTCCTGACACTCATTTTAATGTGTCAGTCATGAAATAAACCTTTGCATAGATTGTTTGGATTCTATAAAAACAGATAGAATGGTCAGCTTAAAAACTATTTTCCCCTTTAATAACTACATAAGGTTGACATGGTATTCAGTGTAGAGAAGTATGGAAATAATTTGAATACCATAGTAACATTGGTAATAAAAGACAAAACTAGAAAAATGTTAAGGACAACCATTCTATAGTCATTACCTATCTGATTCCACAGTCCTTTTGCATTGGGGTGAAATTCTGGCCCTGTTAAAGTTAATGGGAAGTTTGCCATTGACTTTAGTGGGGCCAGGATTTCACTGTAGGAGAGCATGGATGGCAGAACTAGCTTCTAGATAGGCAGCAGCTAGGAGATATCCCAGAGTGATGTAGGTAACAAGGCCATCAAAGAGTTCTACTCGATAATTCAACTTTCCTTATGTTTTAGTAAAAGAAATTAATCCAACATGATTCAAATATAACATACAATGTACTGTATGTGGAAACAACACATTTCTAAAATTTCTAAACCACAAGTAATACTTTGTAGAATTTTTATCGCTTCACTTCTGATTAGAAGGCCAAAACCAAAAGCCTGGCTTCATATGCTACACCGAAATGTTGATGAAGTTCAGATCCACATGCAGATCTGGATCTGTGTTATGCAACTGGCCCCGTGTTTATATTATCTGACAAACCCAAGTCCCACATTTAGAGACCACTGAATACTGGGGAAGTTCAGGGCCAGAATATTCAAAAGTGGGTTTTGGTGTCTGTCTGTCTCTCTCTCTCTCTCTCTCTCTCTCTCACAATCTCCTCCCCTCCCCCCTTTTTTTTTCTCGAGATGCACAATCTGAGACACTTTGGACTTGATTTTCAGAAGTGCTGAACACACACCACGCCCTCTGAATTCCAAGGTGCTTGACATTGGGCACCCCAAAAACTGAGTCATCCAAAATCAGTGCCCTTTGAAAATCTGACTATAAGTAAGGATAGGATAAGACTCAGGGTGAAATCCTGGCTCCATTGAAGTCAATGGCAAACCTCCTATGGTCTACAGCGGGGTCAGGATTTTGCCTAAGGCCTGTGTGAGCTAGATAACAGTTCCATCTAAATGGGGAATCGCAAAGGTAAAATTTAATTCTTCTATATTTAAATACTACTTAATGGTGTAATCTGTACTAATTGTGCTTTCATGATCTGAGAAGGCTACTTATTGGATATATGTATATTTCTGGACATAGAATAAGTAAGATGATTTGCTTAGTTAAATACTATTAGGGCACATCATCTTAAATACAAGGCTCTTTAGCAATGCAGTCTTTAATAAATAATAATAATAATAATAATTAATAATGCTTGATTAAAACACTATGCAAACATGAATTCAGGCTCCCAAATCTCTTTGTGAGGTAGGTAAGGATTGTTATTAGGGAAACTGAGATGCATTGTCCATATTCTTCTCTCACTTCCACCAGTTGTAAACTGGTGTAACTCTATTGATTCCTGATTTATACCACGGTACATGACATTAGACTCAAGCACAGAGAGATTACGTGATTTACCGAAGGCTACATATTGGCAAGGCCGGAATTCAGTGGCCCTGAGACCAAAATCCATATTCACACTTAGACCATGCTACCATAATTTCTTTCACTAATGATCATGAACTTGTCATAGGAACTCTTCATCAGAACACCCACTGATTCCAAAGGACAGTATTAATGGTAAGTGTGATGTGTACTTGCTAGTATTACTAATTCAGATTCTGTATAAAGGATTTGTAAAAAAAGATACGTTTAAAACAACAAAGGTTTGAAAATAATTTTGTCAAATCCATTCCACTGGAAAGCTATGTAATTCTGCAAACATCACCACTACAATACTATGCATTACAATGCTACCCACTCCACCAACCTGCTAATCTCACTGCATGTTCTGCTAGAACTAAAGAGGTTGGAAGTTTTTGGAGCCCTGCTGTCAGAATACAATGTTGCCTAAGCAAGCATTAAGAGATTATGGTAATAATAGGTGTGCTTACTCCAAATAAAAGGTTTCATTAATCAAACCATATTGAGATAAACCTGTCAGTGGACAGTGGAAATCAGAAATCAAATACTGTGAAAGTTCTGACAGATTATTAAATAGAAATCCTTTCAAACTGAACTTAATTTACTGTGATATTATAGATATTTATGCATCAATAGGCAAGTACAGATTGAGTTCAGAGGTCAGCTGTAGTGCTTGAAAATAAACGCATAGAATGAAACAAAAGGTGACAGTTACCTTTGTCAGAAATTAGGGTTTATTAAACCAAACATGAATCTCCCATCTGAGTCATACTACACATGGAGGCACAGAGCTAGACTATAATTTAGATGGGAGACTGGGTAACAGGTAAATACAATTAAAGAAAATGCCCTTTCATTCTGTTAAAGACTTGTCTATAAACTTTACCAAAAGAAACTGAAAACAAATATTGCGCCATAGAGTCAGTAAGTTACAAAAGGGTCACTTAGTAAAAATAGGATCTGTAAAGAACTGCAGATATCGTTTCTGATATAAAAGATTTATGGAAGGCCACATTTGGGACAGGATTCTGCCAACCTTGGATTTTTTCCTGAATAGGAACTGTAGGATCAGATCCTTTAATTACATCATAATTTGTTTAATCAAAAGTGGACTTTCTTTTGTGCAAGTTGCAACATGAGATTCAACCTTCTGATGTGTGATGCACAGAAATGAACATTCTGAAAAGTGAAACTGGCATTTCATCACGGGTTCCATGGTAGCTAGGTACTACTAAGGGGCTTGATCCTATCCCCTGTCGTCACTGACATACAATTCAAACTGGGTTATTTCTCTTCCTTCCTCTTATTCCTCATTAACATTGTAAGGTCATGGAAAGTAATGGGGGAAAACACAAGGAGAGACTTCTGTCTACTTGACTCCGTTTCATGAGCAATACCATCTTCTGTAAAACAAAGTTGCACAAAGTTGCCTTCAAAGAGAACCAACCTTTCACTTGAGCCAGTGACAGGAAGGCAACTTATGTTCTTAAAGTGAACAAAATTCTGGAGACTGATCTCTGAAGTGTCATGTTCCAGAGAAGAATGAAATAGAGTCCCTGTTTAAAGGGATTGCCAAGTATTTCTATATATATGTCTAGTATAGACTGACATATAGCCTACGATATTGACATAATGGATCCACATTTACTGTTAGTATTTAACAAACATAAATGCAAGCACAGGTTCACTGTCAGCGGAAGCTCATTATAACTAGAATCATAGTTTGCACATTCCATTACATGGAAATAATTTGAACTTTCATTCTAAACAGAACTTCTGTTTTATCTGAATTAACACCAAGCGGGTTCTACATTATTTACCCTCCCTTCAGCCATGTCACAGTCAGTTCTAATCTCATCAAATCTCATAAACAAAGCAAGATTGGCCCAGGGAGATACATGTGTTGCAGGAAGTAGTGCTGGCAATTCATTCGGTTGCATTCTTCATCCTGAAAGAACCAGTGCTCCTCCATGCTAAGGTGCTGGAGTTACCATCATTCAGATGAGATGTAAAGGCAATCTCCTGGCCACTTGTGGGCATTAAAGATCCTAAAGCAAACAAGGTTGCTAACCCTAGTGTCTTGACCAAATTCCAATGTAAGTAATTATAGTCTGTTCAGTTTAAAAAATCCCCTGTAGTTTCAATCTGAATAAAATATTCTGCACCATTGAGTGAAACCATGTCAGGTAGCTATTTTTATCGTATGTTGTTAAACTGTTGCTGCATTTCACGCCAAAAGTGGTTGCTCTTCAGGTGGTGATTATAACTTCTAAAATGCATTTGGCTATTTCTGGATGCAAGGTACTATATAAAACGAAAATCCTTTTCATTATTTCCGGGTGAAACTATGATGCATTCAAAATGTCAGCTCATTGTACAAAAATAGCATTCTTTGATCTAAAACTAAGCTTTTTTAAAAACAGATCATTCAATCATTTTTGTTCTTTTATGTGGTCAGCTGCAGTCTGGAGGCAAAATTAAGGCCTAATCCTGCTCTGGTTAAATCAGTTACAAAACTCCCATTGCCTTTAATGAATGCAGGAGCAAGGCCCTAAATCAGGGGTAGGCAACCTATGGCATGCGTGCCGAAGGCGGCACGCGAGCTGATTTTCAATGGCACTCACACTGCCCGGGTCCTGGCCACCGTTCCGGGGGTGCTCTGCATTTTAATTTAATTTAAAATGAAGTATCTTAAACATTTTAAAAACTTTATTTACTTTACATACAACAATAGTTTAGTTCTGTATTATGGACTTATAGAAAGAGATCTTCTAAAAACATTAAAATGTATGACTGGCACGCAAAACCTTAAATTAGAGTGAATAAATGAAGACTCAGCACACCACTTCAGAAAGGTTGCCGACCCTTGCCCTAATTACATACATGTGGAAAATAAATACATGTAACATATATGTGAATGCTCTATAATAAGTAGCATATGTTTTTCATCCTGGATTTATGAGCTCATCTGTTGACTCCTAAGTAAGCTAATGTATTACATTTCACCATCAGATATATGACATACTAGCTATACGTACGAAAGACTACTTCCTTTTCACATAGGATGGGTCTGATCCTGCAAACCTTTCCTCCCTGAGTACCCTTTATTCACACAAGTAGTCCCTCGGAATGTAGTGGGACTTAGGGACTAAGTGTGTGAGTAAGCACTACTTGTGCTAGTAAGGCTACGCAGGGTCCGGCTGAGGCACCTGGCCCTTTTATGGCCCACTCCTGCATTCCTTGCTCAACCAAAACTCCCCCTGGATGCGGAGCTTTGTGTAAATCAGGAGGTGCAGGATGGGGCCCTTAGTTAACAGTGAATGTAAATCAAAATGGCAGTACATAGTGACAATTCAGACCATTGCCCCACATCAGCTTAAGTATTCGCCTACGCTGCACAAAAACTATCCCTTAAGGCCATTCACATTGCCACCGTGTTTACTCAGCAGCTGCAGATGTTGCAGCTTTGACACTGGAATGACCATTGCTCTAGCTCAGGGTTCAGGCAGAAATGAAGATATGGTAACTAAACGCCTAAAAGAAGCTCCAGTCAAGAAAGAAAAAGACAGTATCCATCTCTCTCCTATATGACAATAAAAATGTACCTCAAAATGTAAACTTAAAAAGCCTTAGCAAGAAACTAAGGCCCCAGTTCAGCTTTAGAACATGCTTAACTTTAAGCAGATGCTTAAGTCCCATTAATTTACAGTTAAGCACATGCTTACATGCCATGCTGAATCATAGACTGTGAGGGTCAACAAATATGGATAGATCTAAGTAAACTAATGTTCTAAAAACAAACTAAATTTATAATAAATGGGCCGATATCCTGCTAGTATCGAATTCAATGGGCATTTTAGCTTCAGCTTGAGCAGAACTTGACTCATGAACTGAATTTTTATGAGTTTTACCCCCACTCCAAAAAGAATGATTTGACTATGTGGTAGACATAAGTGAAATATTTATTCAAAGGTTAGAGGCCGGAATCTATGTAATATGACATTATAATGCAGAAGAACTGCTTGAACATACAATTGTTACATGAATCAAACAATTTAAGAGATGGTCACTGGGAGTTTTGAGTGTGCAAGGAATGCAGAATCAGGCATCAGGCATTAATTTCCCATCCACATGGTGATAAAGGAGTAAAAATACATCATTTCAAGGTGGCCCCAGTAATTCTTTTCATTTCATTGCTGCAGAGCAGATCTCCATGCTGTAAGCATCCAATCCTCTAGGGTGTGGAGCACCTTCTACAAAATGCCATGTACCCTCAGAGATTGGGGCACCGCTTCCCTTGCAGGATTCAGCCCTAGAGCAATATAGACCTTTTCTTGTGCCTCCATTAACTTCAAGGTGGAGCAGGATTGGGCCCCATTTATCTGGAACAAGACAGAGAATGAAAGCAGGAGCTGGGGAAGGAACTTGGAACGACTTGCCGAACTTCCCATCTCCCTACATCAAAGGCTGTGTTGGCAGGGCTCGTCTGTGAAAGCATTCATACTGGGGTGACTTAGTGGATCAGGAGACCAAATTGGGAGGAGAGGTGAAAGAAGGAGAAAACAAAAATGATTTAGTGATGTAAAGTAAATGATCTGCATCATATTCAGTTCTGTTACGTTTACTGGTTTCCTTTTACTTTCTAAGACTAGTTGACAAAATAAAGCACTAGTTTTTAAAAGTGATTTTTAGCAAGGACAGTCTTGTCCTGTAAAAAGAATGACAGTCCATCATGCTAACCAATAGCATTTTGTTGTTTCCTTGTGCTCGCCCGCCTGTCTGCATCCATATGCTGTATTTTGTCTCCTACTTAGATGGTAAGCCCCTGGGGGTGGGTCAGGGACCATCATTTGTTCTGTGTTAGTACAGCACCTGGTACAACGGGGTCCTGGTCCATGACTAGGAATCCGAGGTGCTGTGGTAATACACATTAATAACAACAAAACAACACGAACATGTCTGAACCCATGTCTTAATGCTTTGTAAAGCATTACACATCATTATGTCCATCTCCGTAGGCTCATTTCATTCCACCCACAACCTGGATCCACACTTGGTTTTGGGACTGGTGACGATTAAGTTTGGTTGTTTAACATAAAATAGAAGTAACCCTAAAAAGAGGGTGAGGATGGTCCTGTGGCTACAACACAGACAAGCGCATCAGGGGAGCTGAGTTCTACTCCCAATTCTGCCACAGACTTCCTGTGTGACCTGGGGCAAGTCATTCAACCTCTCTGTGCCTCCATTTCTTCCCCTGAAAAAATGGGAACAATAGGACTTCCCCCCAGGGCTACTATGAGGCTAAATTCACTAATATTTGTAAAATGTTTTGAGATTATTAGCAGGAAAGGACCACGTAAGCATGAATGTATTATTCTTACTCTAACTTTGCAGCCACAGTAAGGGGTGAGACAACCAGTAATAAGATGAAATTAATAAATGGACTCTGAAGGCTGACTATCAGGACAATCACCTATTAGGCTGTAGAATATTTACCCCAGGGATCTGGTGGAAGCCCTGTAAATTGGAATTCTTAAAACAAGATTAAACAACACACTAGAAAATGTTGGGAAGGGAAGAATCCTGCACTAGGAGTAGGGGATGGACTAAATAACCTAATAGGTATTTTCCATCTCTACGTACTCGCCTAGCATCCTGCACCCCAAGAGGTGGGATTCACCATAAAGGATTACAGGCAGTGGTACTGCAACCAGCTCTGCTTCAGGATGGGAGCAGCTTTCAAATCCACTGAGGGATCCCCCATCAACAGAGGCAGCTGTAGACATGCATCGAACCAGCACCTTCCCAATCAGAGCTACCTGCTCTGGGGGCTGCACAGACCCCTGCTGGCCACCCAGCAGAGGGTAGATTGTGACTGCTCTGTATCGATGCTACAACCAGCCCGTTGACAAAGTTCACACCTCAGGACCCCGAGTCACAAGTGAACATAACTTTAGGCTGAAAGTACTGCTAGGAGTTTTGCTGAATAAGCTGTGCAGGAAGATGCTCTTTTTAGCCTAAAACGATATTCTAAGGACCACACAGTATTGGCTGTTGACAGCCCCTCTCAATTTTATTTACTTAGATGAGTTTACAAAGCAATTAAGACATTTGGGCAGATTTCTTCCCACACAATGTATCATTCAGGGCTTTTTTTCCTCTTCTCTTCTGGGCAGATAAATGTTTTACAGCTCCACAGGCATATTTCCTTTCTGTCCCGCTTCTTAGAATCCATTTAAACATGTCTGCTGAAATCCTCCATCATGCAATATTTTAGCAAGATATCCTAAATATGGCCTACTTACAGACTGTAAATACTGCCTGACATGCTTGATACAATGTTCTTTTCTTGCATCGGTGCTTCATCAGCTGGGGTTCCTCTTGGAAACCCTTCCTATCTGGACAAAAATAAGAGCATGAAATCAAAACAAAAAATAGTGTCCATTTCATTTAAAGGAAAAAGCCTGATCTCTAGCTATCTAGTTTCTTATATTGGTGAATATTATATAAAGCATTTGTGAACCTCCTGGTTAATTGGGCTGTGCACCTCAGGACTATGTAGGAACTGGGCAGGACAAAATCCTCCCCATAGCATGAGGGCAACCGCTGAACAACCAACATTGTACCATAGACCTTCAATAGCATTCATGGAACACCATATTGCCCTCTTCCCAAGTGTTTCTGCTGGTGGATCTGCACAGGCATGGACCCACTGACCACAGCCCATTGAAGAGATTGCTGCAGGACTGCACTCCACAGCATGCTGCCTTCCTTCAGCTCTCTGTCCCTGTGCAGCCTCACTGCATGTTGCCCATCCCTACTTCTGATGTCTTTGTAGCTCCCAACAGCTGGAAGGATTTGCTGCTAGGGGATTGCAACATGTAGGGGTTTATATTCAAACAGAATCCCAGAGGTGCATGTATCTTTTACATAGGCTACATGTGCCTCTAATAAATAAATATTCATTTTTGTTATACACACTGACCAGTGTTATCTCATTGTTTCCTTCCCCATCTGGCTGTATCAACCTGTGGTCTCTTGTACTTAGATTGTAAGGTTTTGGGGACAGCAGGATTGTCTTGTTCTGTGTTTATACAGCACCTAACACAATGGGATCCTGGCAACTGACTAGGGCTACTAGATGCTACCATACTAAATAATAATACTTTCTAAGGTCTCCATCCATTTAAGACCTCGCAACATACACAAAAAGAAAATACAATTACAAGTCAAACATTTAATGAAGGCAGACCTACCCAAACCATAGGAACCAGACCTGGCAAAAAGCAGTAAATAAACAACCCCACAAGCTAAGATACATTTAAATGGAAACAACACACAATAAACACCTTTAGACTCACTCTGCGGGACACCAGAGTAGTTTTTAGGCCTATACTAAAACAGCAGAGCATTCCACACTTGCAGGATCTTGGGGTGGAAGTTACATCCTCTTGGTCTGACACTGCACCTTAGGTTGAACAACAGCTCCAGCGCTATCAAGTGCCATAATGGGATGTAGGGTACCAGATGGCCTGATTTGAAATGTCATCCCTTAATCATTTTTTATAAACCAAAATAAACTTGCTACCCACCTTCCCAGACATTATTTGCAGTGATAAAACGTGCCCTACCCACATGAGTTACAAAAACTCTCATTGAGGTCTTTACACCAGTAATGTTGTGGCAAACCTCTTGATTTTTTTCAAAGGTGCTTTTGAAATAAATAATACTTCAAATGATTCCTGGGAAGGCATGAAGAGACTTTAACAGAGTTGGGGGTAGCATAACACACTGTCTTATTTAAACTCACAAAAGCAAGGAAATGTGTAGCTAAGGCAAATAACCTTTGCTTTCCCCCAACTTGTTCTGTTGTGCCCAGTTTCTGTAGCACACAGCATATAGAAGGGATTATTATGTAGCATATAGTATATATTGTTCAGGTTCTTTGAATTAGAGTTGGTTGGAAAATGCTGACTGAGGAGATTCTGCTGAAAATTTTGACTTTTTGTCAAAAAAAATTGGCTAAAAAAAGGTTTTGTTTTTGAGGTTTTCTGTTCTTTGACAGAAATGCAAAATTTTCTACAGAAAGCGGATACTTTTCACACCATTTTTTTGTGTCAAATAACTAATCCCGTGCGTCTATGAAAAACCCAATTTCCAGTTGAAAAGAACCATTTAGACAGAAGCCCTCCATGCAGTGCATAAGCATGGAATCTCAGGATGGATCTTCAGCAATTCTGTTTTCTGCTATTAAATCAGAACCCTAAAGCTTTTGCTGTTTGAATTTTCTTTGTTTCTACAAGAAAAAAAAGTTCCCATAAAAAACATTTTGAAAACTCTCCAGGTAGACAACTACCTAGTTTACCACATAAATAAGTGGCTGGGGTGTTTTAAAAACAGAGATTATGGACCTGATTAGATAAATATCTAATATGGAGCTTAACCTGCCCTATGCATATTGGGTGAAATTCAGGGGGGCCATAAAAAGGCATATGAGCCACTTAAGTCCCACCAAGGTCCTATTTTGAGGACTTTGGTGATTCACAGACTTTGCGTTGGCCTTCTGCATGGGGGAAAATGTCCCAAATTAGGAATTAATAATATTCATTGTGAGGGGGAACAATATTGTCAGAGTAATTCTATTTACTGTAGTAGCATTTCAACACTTGACTTTCTCTGTTTAATAAAGGGAATCAAGGATATTATCCACATGGCAGAATAACAGCCTACAAAACCGTATCCTGGAAGACAAACAAAGTCTGTTTTGGGCCCAGGAAAACAAGAGTAGAAAGAGTAAAGCTGACTTCACTGGAGGTTTTGCCTGTGTCAGGATTTCAGGTTCTGACCCTGACTGCTGATTTTAAAAAAGCCCTGAGCCAGATCATGGTCTGCCATGAAAAAGCCCATGGGAGGGGAGAAATTACAGAGTAATATCTATGAATTGACAGTCAATGAGTTTTTGTAGCTTCATCCTGCTGGGTAGAAGGTTAGGTAGATCCCTAGAGGAGTCAGTGTTTTTATTCCAGCTGCAGAGATATCCCAGCTTCCATAGAGAAATCCCAGCCATTCGCAAAAGGCTGGAGTGTCCTCTGGATGGAGGGGGCAGTGCCTGTGGCCTTCTCATGACCTTACTCTGCTTTGACAATCTGGTTCCCTGAGGAGACAAGCCACCATTGCTTCCTCTCCCACCCCTGCTCCTCACCTCCCTTTTTCATGGAGAAGGTGAGGACTTGGTCTGGTGTTAGCTTTCATGGAAATTTTCCTGGGGGATTGCCAAGGTACAACGCCTCATAGAGCCGCTATCCCCCAGCCACGCTCACTCAGTCCATCAACAACTTGTGCCACAATCTAGTGGTATTCCTACAGGGCCTTATGGTTTACATTTACACAGATAATGCACAGTAATGGAGGATAGGTCCATCAATGGCTATTACCCAGGATGGGCAGGGATGGTGCCCCAAACCTCTGTTTGCCAGAAGCTGGGAATGGGCAACAGGGGATGGACCACTTGATGATCACCAGTTCTCTTCATTCCCTCTGAAGCACCTGGCATTGGCCGCTGTCGGAAGACCGGATACTGGGCTAGATGGACCTTTGGTCTGACCCAGTCTGGCCGTTCTTATGACAGATAGAGAAGGATTACGCTACATTGGCTTCCTCCTCTTACTTCAGTAGTAGAAGGTCTATCAAAAGGGATTTATGCTCCTTTCCTCCCTTCCCCTCAAGAGCCCATTCAACCTCCCTCATCCCTTCAGCACGTGGAGAAATCCCAGAGCTTAGAAGGGGAATGATCAAGTGAATGTGCCGCTCCACTGGCACCAACTCTTCCCTATCCAGTCATACACATCTTCTCCCAACCCAAAAATCCTCCAATGAGGGAGGACTCACATCGGGGCTTCCTTTGAGTGCTGGGGCAGTGGTCATATCACATTAGCTCAACTCCCTACCCCAACCCCCGACACAATACGGAGCAAAAATGCCACTTTCCCATTCCTTTCATTCCCTTTGTGAGCAAAAAAAGATGAAGAGGATGATCTAGATTTTGTGAAGACTACAGGATTGGACTCTATGATTTGTTCCTATGTATTTGATTAGTTATGCCTTACCGTATAGAGGCTTCCTGCTGGAATAGACATTGGATAGAGTCCGTTTAGAAGAGGAGCGGTTTCCATTTGCTATTGATATTCCTATCTGCTTTTATACAAAATATAAAAAAATGAGAAAATATACATTCTTTTTGGAGCAGCTGTTAGAGGATGACTAGGATATCTAGCAACTGCAGAGAGAGCACTTGACAGATTTATTTTTAAGTCACTGTTTACATAAGACACTTTTGTACCTGCTGTGATCTGTGATATAAGGTGCTTGCTAGCCAAAATGCTTATGAAAATCTGTGGAATAAATTCACAGCATGTGTGTAGTAACTTGTCCATGTTTTGGTCTGAATGTCTGCCACATGTGCATGTCTTTTCAAGGCAAACAAAATATGCTTGCTCTTTTAGTCACTCCATGTTGGAGTGAATGGGATTTTCACTTGCCACCAGGTCCAAATTGTCTAAACTAACCATGCATTTTTCTTCAAAGACAAAGCATCTAAGAAGACACTTCTGTGGGAAAAGAGACACTGGCTTTCCTAAAGAGAGGATTCCACTAAGGAAGGTTGAGGAGTCCCTGTAGCATCTTTTCTTACCCTTTGTAACACCACAAGCACCATAAGATCTCAGTCTTAGATGCTTCAAAGACAAAGCATCTAAGAAGACACTCCTGTGGGAAAAGAGACACTGGCTTTCCTAAAGAGAGGATTCCACTAAGAAAGGTTGAGGAGTCCCTGTAGGATCTTTTCTTACCCTTTGTAACACCACAAGCACCATAAGAAAAAGGGAAATAGCCACATGGCACCAATTAGATGGGTGATTTCTTTAGGGGTGAAACAGGAGGGTGGGTTTGGTTAGAGCTGAGCAGATAGTTTGTAACTAATAATTGATTTGATGAACTTTGCCTCTCTGTCCATCCACAAACATTACTTGATGGCATTTTTCATGAATTTCATTGACTCTATTAATTGCTAGTTGATACTTTATATAGAACATCTGAGCTGTGTTCTTAGTTGTAATAGACCACATAGTATTCCTGTTTCCTGACTGGATAAGCAGGTTTCCAGTACAAATACTAGTGAAGTGCCCATTTACTATTCATTGGACTGGGGCATGTAGATTTAAAATTAGCTTTTGACAAGCAGTACTTCTTGCTAGTATAATTCAGTTGCATGAGCCCAAGCAAATAGATAGTTGAAGTCAAATTAATATTTTGGGAGGTTTATTAAATTAAATTAATATATTTATATAACATTTTATTTATTTGTCTGTCAGTTTTACATAAATTACCTATCTCAGGTTTGGTGTTTATATTCCCCTTAAATCATGCATGGAGAAGATCACCAAAGAGCAGGATAAAACACACTGGTTAGGTGTCTAACCATGTAGAATCATGCAATATCAACACGTTATTAAAGGGATACTTTAAAATAAATCAAACTACTGTCTGAAAATGTTTTACCAATTATTGTTATAATAAAATCACAGTAATTTAAAGAATTTGGAGATTATATGTGTTTCCAGTATGCTGAGTTTGTGCATGTGACAGCACTTTGATAGTCAGTTAGGCCCTGATCTTGCAATCAATTAAGCCAGGGACTAACTATGCAGGTGAGTAGCACTATTGACTTCAGTAAGACTATTCATAAAGTAACCTGTAGTTTTGCAGGCTTGGCTGCTTACTTAGTCAGTTTCCCTTTTGGTGTGTGTAGACCTTTTACTGGCTAAGGAGGAAAATTAAAAATTGAAGCAGGAAAATGTGACTACAAATCCACAAAAATTGCCCAGAGTGGAATCAGATGCAGTCCTACGTACCAAAAACTACTTGTAAGCGCTTTTTAGAAATGGACTACATTTTAAGTGTACAGTGCTTTATATGGTGCTTTATATGGTGTATTGAGTCATGAGTTTGTCAAAGCAACACTAGAAGGCGTCCCTTGAGCTAAAGAACAATAAGATGGTTTGCCATATGTGTTTGGCCTCTGGACTCACAGGTCTGTTTGTTTTTCAAGGAGAGAACTTGTTTTTACTCTATCAGCCAACTCTAGCATCATAAAACAGAAGGTGGTTTCAGAGACTGGTCCTGGGAGAGGGGGGCAGCAGTTCCCTTCCTTCCAGGAGAAATGGATTAGTAGGGTGATGCTTCCCAGTAGAGTATTTACTGACATCAGCTGGTCTTCAGAGTCTCCCCTCCTGTGTCCGAGGGGGAAAGAGGCTTACATCCTATAAAGGCCAGTGTCCCTTAACGCTCACCCAGCCGATCTGCCCCAGCACCATGAAGCTGGCAGGAGGTTTCTGTTTACAGCAGATCAGATCCGAATAAACACCTCCCCTTAAGGACGGTGTCCTTGATTCTGCTGAGACTTCCTTCTTGGATGGCATTTACCCCGGAGTGGGCTTTTTTTCACACGCAGAAGACAAAAGGCCAGCGTCTCTTCTAAGCAAAAACTCACGTGTAACTTCGTAAAGAATCAAATACACGCGAGACAGGCTCCCCGGTTACACCGCTCGCTTAGTCATCCCCTTGAGTCTATCCCACCGGATTCGATCCAATGGGACAAACTGCGCCCTGTGGCAGCACGGTTGTATCAGGGATGAATTTGACTCCGTGTAGCTAAACTTTCCCACGGTGTCCTTCAGCTTGGCACCCTCAGCCTTAGGAGCCGTTTAAAGGGAGAGAATCCCCTTTATTGTCTCAAAATCAGGGGAGTTTTCCCAGTCGCCGTCCCCGGGTGCCCTCCCTGCGCTTTGGCCGAGAACAGCTGAAGTTGTGGACTAGTAAGAGGCAAAGCTGCCCGGAAATTCATCTCGCGATTATGGGTGACACCAGGGTCATCCTGAGCGGGGTCTGAAAGCAAAACTCAGCACCAGGCATTTCCTTGGGTAAACAAGATTCGCTGGTTATTTGAGTGAAGAATTTTAAACCTATCAAAACTTCTAAGGACTCCGGTTCGGTACCTGAGATGTTAGGAATAACAGACTTCCCTTTGGGAGCCCTTTTCTCTCCCACTGTAGTGGAGTGTTTTAGGAGAAATACCTCCTCAGAAGCTTTTGCCTGGCATTAGGAGTAGCGACCTTGGCAGGTCCTTATAACGGACGGTCATGTACAGTGTGTGTGTGTGTCGGTCTATATACGACATGCACGTGCTGTACTGTATATGCCGTTCACAATATAACCTGCATACATAAGAATGAAATTTGTATGAGATATAAATATACATGTTTAAATTATATTCCCAAGCCTGTATATGAGAGGCATTTTTGCACATTTAGATCCAGAGGCAAGAGGAATTGTAAAATAAAATACTTTGAAAAATATGCACAACTGTACTTTCACAATAGCATTAGTAAATATCCAGATTTTATTTAAACTGGCTGCATTTCCGATAGGATACCGATTTTGATTTAAAAAAATTGAGAGAGAAATATATATTTCTCCTTAGCTGAAGCATATTAAATAATGGCTTAAATACGAATGTGTGTCTGATTATATATCTCAGGTGGAGTTTCGTGAGTCAGACCCATCAAGTCAATGTTAATCTTGAGTGTATAATATTCTCCAGAATCCTACGGGAAGTTCTGAGGATAGATGTCACTGGGAAATGTAACATTAAAAGTATATAAATAGCCCTGTGTGATATGTGCCGCCGCTAATTTCGTTTTATCCACCTGATGCGATCTTTAAGCGAGTGTCTACAGTGAGATTTGCAAATCCACCTTTAAATCTCTGCTTGAATGATTGCACAGGAATGATAAATGTTTATAGGACAGAGGCCCGATCCTGCATTTCCCAGCCGTTTAATCGATGGTTAAAGCAACACGGAGAAACGGGAAGTTTTCAAAGTTACTGCCAGGGAGGCAAGAGAGAGAATCCGGTACCTCTTCCAGCTTCATTCTCTGTGATCTGCTCGAAAACAGGCGAGGATCTCACCAGCGTTACTGTAGCAGCGATTTTATTGCAATTAAAACAACAGGGCTGCTGACTGATGCTCTGGGAGCATTGAGCACTGCGGGTGGGGTTCTGCTTTCCCATTAACTTCTAAACTCTGCTGGGAGTAACTTGTCACCTCGTAAGAGGGCGATTAGTGTGGGCCCCAGTGTATCGGAGCCCTCCTGGGGAGGGGGAGGTTTATCGGATTCCTATCGGGTTCGAACTTGGGAGTTCACTAAAAGTGAATTTAGCCTAAATAATGAATCGATCTAAATTTAAACAGAGGAATGGAATTGCTCTAAAAATAAATTAGCAGCTGCCTTCTCCGCATCCTCCTCCTATGGTGAAGAAAAGGGGGGTGGGGGCTGAAAGAATCTCCGCACAAGTTTAATAACGAAGCGGCCCCTGCTGACCCTGCAAAGAACAGATAAACACACCCTCCTGGCGGGCAGGGCCGGGCACTCGAGTGCGTGCCCACCCCAAGCTGGTCTGTCAGAGGGTAGATCAGGAGGCATCAGGCGGAGGGGATCTTGTGCCGTCCAGCTTGGACTCCGCTGACAAACTGAGCTGCACTGGGGCTGGAAAATCCGGAGCCTCTGAAAGTGACAACCCCTTGGCACGGCGCAGGGGCTTTGTTTTCTCTGTAAGCGCCCGGTAAGGGCACCACTGATTGATGAGTGGATGGTCCAGGACTGTCTTCTGAGAGGCCAGGGGAGGCACTGGTGTCTGCCCAGGCTTCCCCCGCTCCCCTTCCCGCCCCACCCCCTTAGAAAAGGCACCTCGCTGCTAGCCAGATTTGTATACAGTGTGGCCGTCCGGTTGGGTGCTTGTCTTCACTGTTTTCCAGTCCGATCCCTTCCAGGAGGGCAGATCATCCGTTGCAGCAGCCAGGGGTGTTATCCGCCCCCTCCCCATCCATCCTCCAACCTGAGGAGTTCCCGGACTCCCCCACATATGTAGCCAGGGCAGAGTTTTCTGAGGACAGTCAGGACGTTCCCTTTGAACCGCCGCGCCCCGCACATGCCGACTGGACATAGGGCAACTCAAAACATGACCTTTAAAAAAAATGAAAGCGTGGGGCCCACCATAAAGAACGGCGTCCTTTCCAGGCACGGCCGTGGCTGTCCTGCGGCTACCTGGATTGCTGGTGCTGAAACGCAATCTTGGGGGGAGCCGGGGACACCTCCCCTTTCGCTACAGCTATGTACGGACCAGCGGGTGGGGGAGACACAGACCCGTCCTGCGGGACAGCAGCCCCATTTCAGGGGCAAGTAGGAGGGGCCGGTTAAACCGGTGGATGGGTTTGAGCCTAGAGGTAGCTAGAAAGGCGCTAGCGCTGGCAGGGGAGCTGGGAGAATTTGTAGGGTGGGGGGGCTGAGAGCCATTGACCCAAACTGTCAGCCCAGCATATAACAGAAACCACTTCAAGCCAAGGGGTGCGGCAGCCCCCCTACTTCCAGCACCTCTGAGCGTTGGTGCCTTCAAGCGGGCGACGATTAATGCTGTGCAAATGGGATCTGCTGGCCGACCCCAGCCAGCTCCGGGCAGGGGGAGCTCGCCCAGGCTCCTCTGCAAGCCCTGGGGCGGGCGGGCGGGGGGGGGGGGGTGATCTCGGCAGCTTTCTATATTCCCGACTTGTCTCTTTTATTCTTTGGTGCTCGGGCGTGTTGTCCTGGCCAGCGGTGTGAATGGGGGTTTTGTAAACCGGGACAGATAAAAATGAGCAACATCATATTGTTTGACAGAATGATCCAGGATGATAAAGTGCCCGCTCCGAAGGGGGTGAAAATGGTTGAATTCCTAAAAAACAGACCGAAGCTCGCGCTCTCTGCCTGCAGTAGCCTAGAGGAATCTGCCGAGTGCACCAGACAGGCTCGAGTCCAACCCGCTCCTGTTCAATGGGAAAGTCTTTTTATTTAAAAAAAATAAAAAAGGCAGTTCCGGCTCGGGACCCCCCTTCTCCTCGTGGCAGATGAAAAGCACAATTTTCGAGAGAAAGGCTCGTTTTGATTAAATCTGACATGCTGCTGATAACTCCATGCTAATGTGAAATAATTAACATAATAGCCATAATTAAAAGCACGCTAACAATGCCATAAATTTATCACACAATTTTACTAGCTTTCTGCCCCTAACTGCTCTCTCATCGTTAATTAAACGTGTTGCCTTTTACAGAATGGATGTTTATACATTTCCAATACAAATAAATCCGCAACCGCGTTGGAAACATGACCAATTTTGTTTTACCCGGTGGTCTCCTGGCTTTATGGGCGATTTGTTGCGATTAAAACATCCCCCTGCAAATAGTGTTTTTTAAAAAGGTGCCGATCCATAAAATGGTTTGGAAATCAGCATCTTTCTAAAAGCCTTTGGGGGGGGGAGAGAGAGAGTGAGAGAAGGAAGGGGACACAAGCTACCCACTGTCCGCGGCCATGAGAATGAAATTGGACATGGGCTCCTTATCGCTGCTTTAGGGTGGAGATCTGCCCCCTCCCGTGCTTTCAGGGGCACCTTAGAGTAAACTACCTCTTCCACCCCGCCCCCCACTTACAGTAACACTGTGAAAATGTTATTTACAAATACTTGCAAGGGGGACAATAAAGGCAGACGTGGATAATAAACATCAGCCCAAGCGCACGGAGCACCGACCTCTCAACCCGGGTCAGTTTCATCTCAGTAACGAGACTGTCACTGAGAGCTAAGCAACTAACCTCACCCCCATTTTGGCCACATGCTTTAAGATCGGTTTGACAGTAGGACTATCCTCCCCCCCACACACACACATACACACTTATAACAAGCCACAATGCTCGTCTAATCCAGGACAGGTCAACGATTTATATAACTCATTAGTGAAAGTAATAGGCTTAAGGAGATGAAAGAGGACACCTTTGATTCCTCTTTCCTTTAAAACGATTACAGGAGAAGGGTCTGCCCCGGCATTGCCATTTCTCCCCACCCCACCCCCAAAAGTCAGCCTCCGGATTTTATTTTTTACTCGCTCTTCACCCAGGAATTTGCTTTGCCTTATTAGAACCAAATGGAGTTGTAATTAATTTCCCCCTCTCTATCATAAATTGTTCAATCTTCCCCTTCCTGGATGCTAGATGTGTCTCTATTTGACTCCATATCGATCTGGACTATGCAGTTTTCTTTTCTCCTGTTGCTAAATCTCTTTGTATACCCCCCCCGCACGTATTTTTTCCAATCCCTTGCGCGCACGCTACCCTAATCATTTTAGTGCTTTGCTGTGTACATCCCCGAGTTTTAGTCCATGTTAATCCTTTAAATTTTAGTAGATTAGGTGGCAGCGTGCCATCCCTCTCTACCAGATTCATTCTGGGAAAGTTTGCTTATTATTATAAAAGGTTTCTTCCTCCCCCAATCCTGGCTAAAATCAGGCCTAATGATGGAAGACTTCTGGGTTTAATAACGAACTGCAATTAGTCTTAAAACAGGATTTACTTAACGCCCCAAATATTGTCAGATGGACAGGAGCACAGGTTCCTAAACACTTTCCTATAGCTTTGCCACTTCTACCAGTTCTGCACTTCTTAATCGTTCAGTCCTGCAGGGAATTCTTGCAACACAAATGTTACCGGGCCCCCCCCCCTCATATCATAACAGTGTTTTCCATAATGCCGGGCAAGATAGAGAGAGAGAGAGATAAACACAAGCGTCCATGCAGAATTAAGAGCTGGACTTGCAGTGGTCCTGCATTGACCCAAAGCATGTCAAAATTGCAAATCACTCCCTTTGCCCCCAGCTCTCCATCGATTTTAAAAAGAGGGGAACAGAGAAGTGCAGGATATGAAGGCTCAAGGGAGAAAACTGAAGCACACGAGTCTAAACTCTCCATTTCGAGTCGAAAAGTTTCTGTAAAAGAGATGGGCCCCCTATCAGATGGTAACACTGATTGAACAAGAGATTAGCACAATAGATCTCTAATCGAGGGGAGACGTTTCTTTTCACGCTAAGCACCGTAATTAATGGTATGAATCAATTAATTTGACTTTTATTGTGTCGAAGAAAAGCTCAACAAATGAAACGGTGGGTTTTCAGAGTTGATCTCCCCCCACCCCCATCCCCGGGAGATTTCAGAGAGAGAGAGTCTAATATACATACACGCGCACTGAGAATCCTGTTTGTGTCTCTGTGTGTTAACAGTAGGACAAATTCAGCTCCCTGCGAGAAGGCTCGGCCATAGCTCCAGCAGGTTTTTAAAGCATCAGAGGAAGAGCTTTGTTGTCCAGATGGCAAAATATAAATTAGGATCATTTGGAGAAAGCGCAAAGAAGACACAAGACGGCAATCAATAAAGCACAGATACACACACACAAAAATCACCGAGAAAAACATTGGCTTTCAAAGCACCGAGCGACGCTTCTGTGCAGAGAGAGAGAGCTGGGATAATACAATGTTGGGGGCTTGCTTTCTTGTCTAAAATCTTCCTAGGCTGTGTGCGAGGGTTTTTTTGTTTGTTTGGGGATTTTTTGTTAGGTTTGTTTTTTAAATAACGCACAGAGAGTCATTCTAAAACAACCTTATTTCAGCACAGGAAAGGAAAGATATTTTTCCTCTCTCTCAAATCTTAAAATGTATATGAGAGTTTGACTTTTTTGGTTAGACACATTTATAATGGTATTTTTATCTTTGCATTTTAACTGTTGTCAGTTTTTAAAAAAAATACCCATTCGTTAAACTTTTGCTAGGTCAGACCCAACCATCAGATTTATTTGGATGAAGATCTGTCCTGAAAATTAACGCTCACATTATCTCGAACTACTTTCCATTCCTCCCAATATAAAAAAAAACCAACAAATTTAGCGCAAGTGTTAACGCCGCTCATTTAAATAGCAATACTGTACTGTATACCTCCAGTATATATTGAAGCAAGTTTGATTAAGATCTCCTCCCCACTGGGTAGGGGATCATCAATCTATCTGTTGCCAAACGTCTTCTGTAAAATATTTCATCAGATCTTTTCTCATCAATATTTTTATCCCACTAAAGCCAGCGCTGCTCTATAGTTGTGATATTCACCTGCTCATAGTCGTGTAAAGTGAACCTAACATTTTTTGTTTGAACCGAATAAACCTTTCAGGCACTGGAAAGCAATTGACATGGTTTCCCACCCCCCCTAATTGTTAATAGAAAGGGGGGGAGGGTTATTGATTTCCCTTTGTGGACGGTTATATGTTCTTTTTAGGCAGGGAGGGATCTTAATGGAAGACCAATATGTTAATACAGACATTACCGATCTCTCTGATTTATTTTAAAGGGGGAAGGGAGCGGAGGGAAGAGTTTATGTGCCCTTTCCAACAATAATTGCTCATCGGAAATTGTTTATCCTTTTGCAGTTTTCTACTTAAATATATATTTTTTTTAAAATCCAAAACACATGCGGTCGTTCAAACAATACACAGGGATTGGGGAAAAAAAAAAGAAAGAAAACTGAGCAAACCGTTTCCGACCTACCCAGGTGTTATTGTTCTCAGTTTAAACAGCTCCCCTTGGCACAAAAGGAATAGAATTTGTAACCCTGCCTCCCCCTTTCCTTGGGACAAGGCTTACCTTGCACTCGGATGAATAGAGTCTTCACATTCACACACTCCCTCATTTCCTACTTTTTCATATGCTAACGCTGGCAATGATTATGTCGTTAACACCTCTGCCAAAAAAAAAGGCAGCTAAAGGCTTCTTTATTTATAGTTTCCCTTTGTTATTTTACGTCTTTTTTATTTCTCTCTGCATCTAATCTAATAGATTAATCAATAGCCATTTTCTGATCTTCGGTTTCCAGCTGATGCTGCTGTTGGGGAAAAAAAAACCCACCGGAAAGTGATTTCAGAGCCAAAAGTTGTTGTTGTTAAGCATTAATATGATGATGCAGCCGTTTAGTGTATATTTGGTCAGAGGCGATGGTGCTCATAAAACATACTGGCAATGCCTACACAGTTCAGGCTCTACTCCTGACCTTTGGCATTTCGCAGGGTGTTTGCGTTTAAATAAAAAGCAGCACTAACTTTTGTTTTAATGCTAAAATCAGAATGGTTGTTCTCTCGCTCTTTTGCCAGTTCATAGAATTCCAGCCTTATCATTGTTGAAAAAAGCTCCAGTCATCATGTAATAGAAATGAAATGCTTCTAACCTGTAATCTTAGAAAAAGGGAGACTAATGGTTTCGCTCTGATATAGTCCTATTTTGGAGTCCCTACCTAGCGTGCAGGGAGGCTGTGGGCTGAAGTGATGCTTGTATATGATCATGATAAGTAGAGCCACTGTTGTCTCTTTGTTGACAATTCCATGAAACAACTTGAGTTTTGCATGGCTTAACAGTGGGGCGCCTGACGTCAGGCGGTCACGTGGCCACGCCTCCTAGTATATCTTTAACTGGAAAGTAATCTATCAGCCAGTCTTTAAAAAAGGACTTTCAAAGTGGCAAGTGAGTTCTTATAACACCCTGATTCCCCCCCCTCCCTCTCTCTCCGCGTCTAGAAATACCTTTCCCCCTCCCTCCAAAAAGGGGAAAGAGAAACAAGAGAGAGGAAGTGTGTGTGGTGGTGGGGGGAAGCTGCTGAGAGGACTGAAGCAAGACACCCTTTAAGAGAAGAGGTGGAAAGGCTGAGTTTAAAGAGATCTAACCTGCAGCAGCAGCTCAGATGAACGGTAGAGGAGTTTTGATCGGATCCCAGTAGCTTGCTGGAGAAGCCACCAGCCCAGCTGCTAGAAGCGTTTGATCTGATCCCATATGTCTGCTGGGGGAAGCAGGAACCGGCAGAGACGTTTGAGCCCAAATACCTGCTTATAGGAACCAGTAAAGGAGTTTGAACTGCTGGGGAAGCCGCCACGCTCAGCAGAAAGCAATCGGCGGAGGAGTTTGACCTGATGCCGGGTACCCTGCTGGAGAAGCCCCCGAGAAGCCCAGCAGCTCCAAGAGGAGTTTGATCTGATCCCAGATGCCTGGTGGAGAAGGCACCGAGCCCCGCAGACAGGGGACTTTGGTGTGATCCCAGGTACCTGTTGGGGGAAGCCACCAAGAAGCCCCGCAGCTGGGGAGGGGGGGGGGTTGAGCCCAGGTGCCAGCTGGAGAAGCCACCAAGCCCAGCTCACCTCTTTCCCCTCCCCTCCCGTCTCACTTTTTCTTCCCCCCCCCCACCCAGCCCCCTCCCTTTCCCCTGTGCCCCCCTTCCCCTGAGCGGTGATGACCCTGTCAGGCGGCAGCAGCACCAGCGACATGTCCGGCCAGACCGTCCTGACGGCCGAAGATGCGGATATCGACGTGGTGGGAGAAGGGGACGAAGGGCTGGAGAAGGACAGCGACGGCGAGGCCAGCAGCCCGGCCGGGCTGCACCTGGAGGAGGCGGAGGAGCTGCTGCTCCCCAAGGAGGCGGGGGCAGGAGGGGAGCGCAGCGGCAGCCCGGCGGAGGCCACCCCTAGCGGGGCGGCGGACGGGGCCAAGGGGGCCGGCGGCGGCGGCGGCGGGCTGGGGGAGGACGGCGGCGGCGGCGGCGGGGCCCTGCCGGGGCAGAGCAAGCCCAAGAACAGCCTGGTGAAGCCGCCCTACTCCTACATCGCGCTCATCACCATGGCCATCCTGCAGAGCCCGCAGAAGAAGCTGACGCTGAGCGGCATCTGCGAGTTCATCAGCGGCCGCTTCCCCTACTACCGGGAGAAGTTCCCGGCCTGGCAGAACAGCATCCGCCACAACCTCTCGCTCAACGACTGCTTCGTCAAGATCCCCCGCGAGCCGGGCAACCCGGGCAAGGGCAACTACTGGACGCTGGACCCCCAGTCCGAGGACATGTTCGACAACGGCAGCTTCCTCCGGCGCAGGAAGCGCTTCAAGCGCCACCAGCAGGAGCACCTGCGCGAGCAGACGGCGCTCATGATGCAGAGCTTCGGCGCCTACAGCCTGGCCGGCCCCTACGGGCGGCCCTACGGGCTGCACCCCGGCGCCTACCCGCACCCGGCCGCCGCCGCCCTGCAGTACCCCTACATCCCGCCCGTGGGGCCCATGCTGCCCCCGGCCGTGCCCCTGCTGCCTTCCAGCGAGCTGAGCCGCAAAGCCTTCAACTCCCAGCTCAGCCCCAGCCTCCAGCTGCAGCTCAACAGCCTCAGCGCCGCCAGCTCCCTCATCAAGTCGGAGCCCAGCAGCCGGCCCTCGTTCAGCATAGAGAACATCATCGGGGTGTCGGCCACCAGCTCCGGGAGCAGCGCACAGACTTTCCTCCGGCCCCCGGTCACCGTCCAGTCCGCCCTCATGGCCCACCAGCCGCTGTCCCTCACCCGGACCACAGCAGCCATCGCCCCCATCCTGAGCGTGCCTACAAACATTATCTCGGGACAGTTCCTGCAGCCCGCAGCCTCCGCGGCAGCCGTGCAGGCAAAATGGCCAGCCCAGTAACTAAGAACTACCCCGGACTCAGTGCTGATTCTTTGCTTTTTTTATTATTATTATTTTATATCCATCTATCTATAAATAAGAGACTCGAGGGGGGGCGGAAACACCCAACCTCTCTTCCTATCAATCAGAGACAAAACCCCTGGACGCTAACAAAATCAAACTAAAAACCTGCACTGTACAAGCAAAATAAAAAGGGGAAAAAAAACCAACCACCAACTCCCTATATTAAAAAAAAAGCCAAACACACACACAATCACACAAGGAATGCTTTCTGTACAGGTAAAAACAAAAAAAAAAGAAAGAAAAGAAAAGAAATCCAATCGACATTTGTACATATTTGTATTAAAAATTATTGACTTTACTTTTGGGGTTTTTATTTTTTTAAAAAGGCAAATAACAGTAGGGATTAGGAGCTTTGAACTTTCACTTTTTTTGAAGGTTCTTACTCTCCAAACAGTTTTATCTGAAAGAACAAAAAATGTATTAAAAAAGCGGGGAAAATTTTAAATATTAAACAAACAAAAAAAATTGGGGGGGAAAAGGACAAAAAACCAGTCATTCTATTATAGAAATCTGTTTATATATGAATGAATATATGTATTCTAAATGTTATTCCTTCGTGTTGTACACAACTTTGTAAATAAATTTTTAAAATGCTGTTCTTTGTGTTATTTAATAATTATATACTAGAGAGAGAGAGAGAGTCTGATCGGGTTACAATTTAGGTGTATAATGTATAGATGAGAAGATATTTCAAATGATGGAATCTAACTAACCTTTTTCTGTAAATACCTAACTTTCCCTTTAATTCAAATAACCTTTCCAGGAGTTGTTAAATAACATGCTAGTTATGTTAGTTATTGTTTCTATAGATCTTGACTAATTTAAGATCCCAGATTTGTTTAGTGCCTGCCATAATAAAACAGACGATTAGTGCAGATAACTTCCGTTTATTCAGTCTAAATTGTCAGCGCAATTGCGCAGTGAGCAGGAAAGCAATCCAGTTGCAATACAGAAAGGTTTGCCATGGCAAAATCTAATTTAAATCAACAGTATAAAAATAAAACATTATCGCAATTAGATTATGTTTGAGACGCATTAACGCTTTAGAACGTAAGATAATATTTCCCCAAACCACATTATTTTTCTACTATGACTGTGTGTATATAAAAAGTCAGTTAAAGTAGCACAAAATTCATAATACCTATCATTATTCTGAATATACTTTGTGTGTGCATTTCTTTTCCATTTAAAAAATGCAGTATTAAATTAAACCTTATGGCAATCAAAAGATTGTTACTAATTTATTTTGCGGTAGAATTAATGTGTACCCAACCAATCTAGTTGTATGAATCTTTCATGATTAATATAAGGCAAATATTATATTATTAAACAGCTGAACCTATATTTTAAAGACAAGAAATAACCTTTATCATCTGAGAATTTTAAAATATATTTACGGTCATTTTATGTTATAGACTCCTAATAACTAAGTTTGGAGAATAGTTGCAAATATATACTGTGTATATATATATATTTGGGGCAAATTAAAGTGACTACGAGCTATGCCGAAAATCATTCGCTATAAAGTCTGATAGAATTAAAAACACATTTGTTTTCAGCCTGAAAAAAAAGAAGCGAAAGAGTAAGAAAAGTATTCATTCATATGCATTGAAAATATGTTATTAGTCTATTCTGTCCTCCGTCAAAAACGTGTCAGTTTCACCTGAGGTATTGGAAATAAAATGTCAGTGTTCATATTCCACATAGACAAGAATCTCCTCTTGTTAGTAAAATGTAGTGCATAAAATGCATGTTCAATTAATCAGCTATATTAAGGCGTTAACGACTTATTACTACAACACTGATTTTGTTGCTTATTTCAAGTATAGGATCTGATAGGATCTGCTGTAAAAATGTGTCCTTGCCTTATACGCAGTTTGTTTTCTTGGTAAACAGTAAATATTATTGCATCCTAAGTAAACATTTATACCTCGGGATACATATACTAAAATAAAACAAGCTGCCTGGTGACTGGATAGTTTGAACTTTATAAATAAGGACCTGATAATCATCTGACACGGAAAGGAAAAACAGTCACCTTAACCAAGACGAGATTATATGTCAGAGGCTCTTCATGCAGGTCCCTACATGGACACTCCTCTAATCTCTTTTTACAAGGAAAACTAAACAGATCTAAATTTGTTTGCGTGCTGCGGCTATAAAAGTAACAAGTTGTTTCACAGTTGTGTCTAGCTAATCGGTTTTACACAAACAGCAAATGGTGCATGATTTGTGCAACACACGCAGAGGTTATTTCTATATTTAGCCGATACCCCTGGGAAAAGAGAAAGGAAGTTCTTCTTGAATTCACTTTTAGGCTCAAGAAGCTGCTGATCCAGTGCTTCTAACTGACATTGGATAACAGGGGGCTCATTCCATTCCTGATCCTTTGTTACTTATAAAATTACTCCCTCATATTTCAGTACATAGCAATAATACCTCCCGGCCCTGCATGTGTGTTCAGAACAAGCAGCAGCCTTTAAACTGGAAGGCCTTTTCGTACTATTTATTAGGCGGCTGGGGTGGGAAGAAGGCAAAATAGCCGGCAACTTTCTTCCCAACTAGTTTCCTTTGACACGGAGATTGGAGACATTTCTCTTTCTTTTCTTTCCCCCATGATCTGCATAACAGGCCAGCAGAGCTATAGCAGTAGTGAGGGGGGACAGGGAGAACTGTCGTTTCTCTAACGCTGCTGAATAGTCCTCTTCAGATTCCAGACATTCGCTACTTCTTTGAGAGAAGAAACGTAAATATCATTATAGTGTAAACGTTTTAGGCGCAGCAGGAAAATGTGCAAATCGAATTAGAAAAACAAACATGGTAGAGGGAAGCCCAAGTATATTCCCCACTGCTTGGAACATTACAATAATTTAAATTAATAGGTTATAAAATAATACGGAGTTGATCAATTGTTCTCCTAGGTTCTTTATTAAATTAAGAGTGGATTCATTTTAATCGCATTTGGCTTGCTTGTAATGATGGGATACGTTATGTAATTATTACGTGGAATTTTTTTTCGAAGGGTTTATTATAGCGTCTTTGTCTCTCGGCCCCCATGATCCGCTACACACACCGCTGACTCAGACCTAGGATTTGCCATTCTAGCTTCTGCTGTTGCCTCCTCTGCAAAGCAAACGCCAAATGTCCTGTTGTCTTGTACTGTATTACACAGGCAAGAGGCACAAGGATATTGCAGGGCAAAGAACCCATCACCTAAAAGTAGGACGGGAAGAGAAATCATTAATTTAAACAGAAAGGAATTGGGGAGCAAAATGAACCCAGAGGCCGAATCTCACTTTGGGGCTCCCAGAGGGACACAGAATTGTAATAGCGGAGTGGGACCTGTAGGGGGCGTTAGGTATAGAACGAATTTCCCAGATGTCTGGAGCGGCTCCTGACCTCCGCGGTTTATAAAGCGGCTTCTCTCGACTTCTTCCCCCACCCTCCCCAGTCATACACAGAGGGACTCCTCGGGGAAAGGATTGCGAGAGGCACACTCCAGTGTTGTAACTTGGGAATGGGACAGATTTCTATAGAGGTCTGGAGGAGGTTAACGCGGACGATGAGAAACAGACGACTCTGAAGTGAGGTGTGGAGAAAAGGGGGAGCCTTTATTTTCATAGTCCCGTGAATAGCCATAATATTTTGGGAAGATCCACAAATAACACAGACAGACAGGTCCACACATCACTGAATTCAGCAGTTATGGGTTTTTTTTTTCATGCCTTGTATTGCCAAAAAGCACTTTCTGGTCCTGCTCCTTTCCAAGTCAACGGGAAGATTACCATTAACTCGGTAACCAGCGGGATCGGGCCCTTCCTTTGTATATTTGTCCGTTCGTGTGGCTTGAACGGAAAGAACATTTCTGGGCACTGATGCAGCTGGATGCCAAAGAAATATATAATATTCCTTTATTAAACAGGGTTTAAAAGAATCCCGTGTAGAACAGGACCGTTAGGAAGAGAGACGAAACATTCCTAACCCATTGCCATAGATTTTATCCAAGATGTCCAGCAAAAACAAAATATTCGATTACTGAGTCAAAAAGCAATTTGAAAGGTGGGGAAACTCCTATGACTTCCCGCCCTTCTTTAACTGCGCCGTTTTACATTGACGAAAGTCCTGACACAGCTATGAACCCCATCTCCCTGACCCCTGCCCATAACTATCCCAGCAGAGTAGGAAAGTTTCCACAGTGGGAAAACCACTCAAATCAATCCAGCAACGAAAGTCTTATTTGCTGGGGTTCCTCCCCCACTCCCATTTCCACAAACCGTCCGACACATATGGCAAAACTTGACACGGTTGGTGACAGATGCCTGTTAGTGTAAGACATGTCATGCTGGCCTCTGGGGTGTATTAAAAGTAACCAAATCCTAAACACTGGGAAAATGACCATGCTCTGCAGTTGGTGTAGGTATCCAGAGCCATTTTTCTCACTTTGGTTATTTATTAAAAATGCAGTAACATTCTTCAGTCACCGCAGAGGCGGTTTAGCAGAATATACAAGCAATAATACTTTAATAATACTAATAATAATATTTGAAATCGTTTACATGGTTGGAAATGGGGGACACACCGTCTAATTAACACCCAGTTTCCTCAATTGCTGTAAATCGGTGTAGCGCTGCGATTGACGCCAGCTGAGGATCTGGCCCTTACTTTTACAGTCGGTTTTATTTTGAAAGAAACATCCTCGGACACTCTTCTGGGTTCTTGCACTAAAGCGGAAATGCTCGCTGCAGACCCAAGCGATGTATTCCTCTCTCCATCCGTTCTCCACGCATCGGGGTTACATAATAATTGATCTGTCACTGGGCATAACGGCAGAGGCGAGAATCCCAGCGCTAGGGTCATTCAAAAGGACACTCGCCGGGCTATTCCTTGCTACTGAAACCAGAACCCACTCAAGGGCAAGGCCTTGCCCGGGGGATCTCCCCTCTCGGTGCTACCATAAAGCGGACTTTGCATTTTCCCACCGTGGGGTGGGGGCCTACGAGCCGCCCCTCTGGCTGGCTACACTGTAGAGGCGAGGCAGCCAGCTTCAAAGTCTCACGACACACGCCAGCCTACCTATCTCTGGGCCGCAGGATCGCGTCCCAGAGAGGAAAAGCCCTAATGAGGCCTGAGAGGAAAGGTCCGTGCCTGCATTTTACGTGGGTCCAAAAATCCCACCAACTACTCTACCAATACAACTTTCCAAAGGAAGGGTCCCCTGATCGCTCTTTTCTCCCAAACTCCCGTGCTGTATATGGGAGGAGGCCCCTTTGAACCTCGTTAATGAAATAGAGGCTGGCTAACGCTAACGCACTTAGCCTGAAGGGAACCGATTCGATTACTACATTTATTTTACTCGTCAGAGTCAAGCACCTAAAGGTTTAAGATGAATGGATCCCAATGGACTTCGATCCCGAAGTTTCTCCCGGGGCAGGGTGGTGGGGAGGTGGAATTTGCCCGGCACCTTTGGCAGATGTGGAGTCCTTTCTTCCTGTCATTGTCCTCCCCCATGCAGCCTCTAAGTTTAATCAGGCCATGTATATTTTATCCGCTTTTCCCCTCTGTAAGCAGAGTCGCCTAGTCGTTGGAAGGAGCTTTGTCAACTGGAAGAGCGTGTCTGCACACGCTGGCGGCGCAGTGAGAGGTGACTCGGCTAAGAGCCAGCTACCTGGGAGCAAAGATCACGGCTGGCAAAAGCTGCTTTCATCTGGGTAGGGGGAGGTAGGGGTGAGTAGGAATTACACTACAAAGGGCCCAAAGCCAGGACGTTCAAAAGTGGGGCTCCCTTGCGGTCCTTGACTCATCCAGTGATCGATCAAATGGTAAAGGCCCAGGGGCGAATGAAAAGGTGGGCGAAGTCCGGAGCTATGAGCCCCTCACCACGGATTTGAAGCGGGGGGGACGGGCGTACTATCTAGCTTATATGTCGTCTATGTTTGTGCTCTAGTTCATGGCAGGCTTTGCCTTTTCGACGCTATAAGAACACATGAATCTTCCCTTGGATGATGGAAAAGGAGAATATCATTTACTAAGGCGACTGGGAAATATCCGGTCTAGTGAAATCTCTGCTTAGGTTTATGTAGCGGCTAGTGTTTACGGAGCGCTACAGCTGTAGTGATTTTTTAAAATCTGCCTTATTTATATAATAAAATACATGTTTTGGGGGGTGCATAATACTGAAGTGTTGTGCGTGATTACTGAAGTACTTTATGAAAGGGCCATTTGGTGGTGAGAGACCAGGGCTCCTGTGTAAGTTTTGTCCAAGGAAGGTCTGCCCGGCTCGCTTCTATAAAGTACTGACTCAGCTTCATGGTCTTCTTTACAGGCATTTATGCGCCAGCAAGTTAATAAGTCACATCCATTAAATTAAAGCGCTAAAATCCTTTAAAATTGTAGTTTGAAAAGCTTTTCTTCCCCCCATCATATTTCTTAATATAATCCATAGGTCACTCTTCATTTTTCTCCCATGTTCTGGTTTGAGAGCTCTCAAACGTAATATCAAACCTGCACCTTCTAGTTGCTTGAGGCAGAATTCTTTGTAGGACTCCTGCAACAATACTGTAAACTAGTGCACTCTTCTGATACCTTTTTGGAAATAGCAACATAGGACATTTTTTAGAGGAAACCGCAGACCAGGCCTTGATCCCCCTTGCCCTTCCAAAGCTCCCATTGGTACAGGATAGAGCCCATGATTGCTAAATATCCAAGTGCACTTGCTGCAAATACAGGGCATCGGCCCCTGGGTAATTCCTTAATCTAGTAATTTTCCAATTACCCAGACTGGGTAATTAAATTATGCCTACCTAATTTCCTCTGTTTTAATTCATCTCTAAAAATTAGCTGTTTGGCGCTACTGTGCTCTGTTACCCTCAGAGATATGGCCCAGAAAGAGCTGGATTTACGCGTGTGAAGTGATTTCCATATACTTAGTGGTCACATCCAACTGGTTTTACTAACTTCCGTTGACTTCAGTTGGACCACTGGCAGGAGTTAGACACGCAGGATTTGACCTATAGACCTTGAAGCAATTTGGATACTTCCAGACAAAAGGTGCTTTAGTATATATTTGGAATGTATTATGTATATATTTATCCATGGCCACCTTATAAACCTCCAAAACAGCATCTTATGATGAGAAGTTAGCACTAAAGGTTCCCAGTAGTATCACGCTGGTTAAGGGGGCTTGCCATGCTCCTTATAGTGCAACAATTTGTCAATGTTCCCAATGCAATATTACTTCCTATTTTCAGAATTGCTCCTGGGGCAGAGTAGAAAAATATCCTTTGGCCTGAACAAAATCTCAGGCTGAACCAGGATTTTAAAACTTATTTGGAGCTATTCGCTATCTTCAGTCTGCACACACATCCCATTGGCATCAACCAAAAGTTCCACAGCAGATGGAGGACAGTGAGTTTATGTCATTTTTAGGCTACAGTAATGCAAAGAAGAGGGGGGAGAAGGAAATCGGGTGCTTTTAGTTTCTTGTTCAAAATGGTCTAGAGTTTAAAAATCACACTGCGCATGTTGTTGCTGGCAGGGCAGGTTCATTAGAGAGGCCACTGACGGAATGACTAGCTAGAGGGGAGGCTAAACCACCATCTCTCTACTGATACAGCTTCTGATTTCTGGTACTTACGGGTGATCACTGTGAAGAAGATTGTGCAACTGCTGCTCATTCCCTAGTGGTCTGTGAATCAAGGACCTTCACCTTAAAATTAATCCCAGGGGGAGTCATTCTGGAATCTAGCATGAGGATGGAGTTATAAAATGGGATTTTCAAAGGAATAAGACGCTCAGTTCCCATCGAAATGTCCCAGTTCCCATACACTCTTTTGAAAATCTCATCCATAAGCAAAGACTTTATCTTGTTTATTTGTGGTATACAGTGGAACTACTCCTACTGGGAAGTGAAGAGGAAGCCATTGGCTTCAATGGGTGCAGGAGCGAGCATTATGTCTCTAGGATATATTTTTGAATAGATAGACCAGATAGTGAAATTTGAAAATGACGCGCTGCAATTACTTCATCAAACATCTGTTGAGTGCACCGATTGGAGAGATGCAGTTTAGTCTATCCATTAATTATAACAATGTTTGTATGCAAACTCTTTTGGTACACTCTAATACTAAAGTGCATAAAAACACAACATATCACATTTACTTGAACCAGTTAATAGTCTGTTAGCGCTTCACAGGCTACAGGTTATGTTTAACACACTCGGACCTAATTTTCCCCTATGGTTACAAAACTACCACTGAAAACAAACCCTGAACTGACAAACTCACAGCATCGAAGAGATTAGGAGGTAAAATCTCTTCTCTGTTCAGACTGGAGCATTTAACCTAGTGATCTCAGAGCCATGCAAGGAGAGTTCAGATGGGAATGGGAGCCTTACCTTTGATCCATTTGCTTTGTTGGTTTAATACAGACTGACAACCTTACTTTACCATAGTTTGTGCGTTGATTTTCAAAATCTGGTCACCTTTAGATACCAACATCTGTTAATGGAGCAAGGAATGCATGTAATTGGTCAAATATGAACAATATATTTTTCTTGAGAGACCACACTTACATTCTAGGGACTTTTATTGAGTTACGTTTTACTAGTCCTAAAACATTTAGCGTTATGCACTTAAAAGATACAGATCATAGGTATTACATCCACAGAAAGTATTTTAGTCAGTGAATGTTCAATGTAGCAGGTAGAGATGAACTTAGCACATCTTTGAGACTGAACTGGGAACAGACTCTTCAGCCATAAAATGCACTTAACAGTCTATTTAATAGTGGCGAGGTCCTTGAAAATGCAATATCCATGCTAATCTTGCCTTTTTCTAAATCAGAAATGAAAAATAGGTCAGTGAGGTAGAGCCTTCCCCTTCCATTTAAAATGTGACATTTAATCTATTTAAATAACTAAGTAAACTTTATTAATTCAGGATTTGGTAAGCAAGCTGAGAAAGGAGGCACTCCGCAACTTGATTAAGATCACAAAATGTGAGAAGGAGTGTCCTTGGACTAAAGGTTTAATAAAATCCCTGCTTACTTGAGCTTCAACAAGATGGGAAAAGCCAGGGCACACGAAAACAACTCAGCCTCTCCTCTCAGTTAAGCCGTGAAATGGCTGAACCTCAAATATACTTTCTTTTAGAGAGGTAATAATGTATCCACAGTATGAAAGATAGATCTATCGATCACATAGAACTGGAAGGGACCCTGAAAGGTCATCAAGTCCAGCCCCCCCGACCAAGTACTGATTTTGTCCCAGATCCCTAGGTGGCCCCCTCAAGGGCTGAGCTTAGTTACAACGCTGGGTTTAGCGGGCTAATGCTCAAACCACTGACCTGTCCCTCCCCCCGAATGAAAGTCTGAGTTCTAGAAGCACATGGAGTTGTAGCGTTAATGTCAAACAGGAATAGCAATAGCAGACCGGCTGTGCTTACATACAACTCACAGCGGAGGGTTAAACCAATGGGCACTGGAGTTTGAGACTTATTTGAATTTAATTAAAAATAGTAGTAGTCTTAAAGTCAACCATTCCCTTCTAACTGGTTTATTTATGTATGTATTAATTATAATTACTATTATTATGGCACAATGCCAATCATCTCTCAGGCGGATTATGGTAAAGATTAAAAAAGAGAAATAAGAGAAATAATAAAAGTCAAGATACAAAAGAACCGTGGCTAAACCGCTCTGTTTAAAAGGAAACCATCAGCGTGATGGTTTTCAGGGTTCCAGCTTTTTGGCCAAATGCGTGTGGCATAAGGACAGATACTTACAATTTTTATAGTGTTGAGGGCCCAGTAAAAAGGTCCAATCGCAAACGTCTCTAGAGTATGTTTTCCCACTCCCTCCTGCATCCCAGCTCAATGCAGGAATTAAATCCTACACGAGCAGGAAAGCAACTTTTTATAGCTGCAGCTTCTTCCAAGCCTCTTTCCCTCCTATCCGCTATAGGAAGGACTTTTCCATCATTCAGATTGCATTTCATTCTAGAGTTACGGAACACACTAGCGATATTTGTGTTTCGCCTATGCTGGTTTACGTCAATTGTAATAGCTGTAATAAAAAAACAAAACCGCCAGCAAACTGATTCAAACGTCATGAGGATGTGAAAAGGGTTAACAGAAACGATCTTCCTGATCATTATTCGTTTCTCTCTCCTGGTAAAAAACAAAATCAAACCCTGCTTGTCTACTGCCCCGTTGTTACAATGTGTCCTTAATGCCTTTTCCAGTCATTGATCTGGTCAAAGTCACTGCAGAAATACTAGTGACAGAGACTCGATTTCAGGCAACGCGGCCAATACAAGTATTTAGAAAGCATTCAATAAAAAGCTTTCCTGGGGAAGTGGATGATTTTACCTTGCAACAAAGGGAGCTAAGCTAATTGAACTAATGCACTTGAACTTACAGCAATATAGCCTAACGCTCGAATACAGAGCTCTAAGAATTCTCTGTCAAATGTACATGTGGCCATAGAGTGCCCCAAAATGAAGAGAAGTTAGGGAATAATATCAATAACCTACAGGATATAGCTTTATTGCTTTCACTGCTGAATTAGGAAGTTACTAACTCAGATACTATGAAAGATGCATGCTATTCTTGGATTTGTTTAACATTGCTCTGCTTGTTATTCTAAATAAGGAATAGCTATTAGTTAATTGTAGAGGCAAAACCATGAAGAAAACAGCCAAAAGGAGGCAGAGCTGGCTGGCTGGCTAGCTAGCTAGATTAAAATATTGCACTGGCCTATCTATTATTTGCCAGCTCTGCCTCCTACTTTGCTAAATTTGGATCGAAACTAGGCGAAATTTCCATTGACATCAACCAGAACTGTTTTTGAAAACTGTATCAGAATTGATAGCATTGTGGCTCAGTCTTGCTGGATCAGTAACCTCAGGGAGTGGTGGCTATGGAGATCTCAGATAGATTTGAAATTACAGTTTTGTTTAACTCACCAATTTCAAACTGCTATGTACTATGTTAAAGAAGCTATAACGTCTATGAGGATTAACTCTTCACACAGAATTAAAATAATTTAAAAAAGGGTACTGCAAGTTAAATAGCAATCGTTGTTAGTGGTCTTTATACTTCATAGCATCTAATATCATTCCAGTTCTAATTTATTTGCTCTTGTAACCAATATATTTTTGAGTCTGAGTTTGTTATAGATTCATGTATTTAGGACCCAATGAGACATTCCCCAGAGTCCTGATTCATCTCTCGAACAAATAATTATTTAATTAAGTATCCATATGAGTCAATAAAGTTAGCTGGTTTATTAGCTCTCATTGTAAAAATCTGAGGCTCTGATAATGTTATGATGATCTTATCTATACCTACTATCTTCTGCCAGATTCAGAGATCCAAAGGTGCTCACAGTTTAGAAACCAATAAGTGGTTTATATGTTAATCTGTGAAAGATCCTATAGTTTCCATCTTCTAATACTTAAAGAACACACTGAATGGGATGACAAGCAAAGAGCAGAAATTGTTTCAAATGGTTAATAACTATATTTTGGTGACATGTTTGTTGCTGAATTCATTTACACTCAGAAGATATATGACTAGGAATGGCAGGTATATCCTATCCTATATATTGCATTAGAAAATACTTTTGGGAAGTAGTCAAAAGGTATTTCTGCTGATGTACCAGAGTAGACTAGACAAAATACTATTATCACGTCAAAACATTTCCAAATTTTGCTTTTTATAACAAAACACCTAATTTTTGGGGAGGGTTTCCCACTGGATTTATTGATGCTTATTATTATTAATAATAAATAATATTAATAATTAATTAATATATAGTACCATCCAAAGGCCTTATTTGGGTGTGGGGCTCCATTGAACTGTGCACTGTACAAAGGATACAAACCCTGCTCCAGAGGGATTACATTCTAGAAGACATAAAATAGACACAGGATAGAGGCTGGGGTTACAATACATGAGCAAATGAATATGGTGAAGGATTCTCATAGCTTGTTAGTTACAAGCTTTGTTGTTGGTTTTTAATATTTTTTAAATTGGGGGTAGAGGTAGGGTGAGGAATGGCAGGAATGAGATTAGTGAGAGTAGGGAAATGTCCTACATGTTGCATGGATGTCCTTGAAAGATTCTCTTCCTCCTCCCCCCACTACCATCTAAGGCCCTGATACCACAAAGACTTAAGCAGCTGCTTAATTTTACCACCATGAGTCTTCACTATGATAACAAAGTTAACTATGTGCATAAGTCTTCACAGGACTGAGGTTTAAAACTTTAATATTTTATAGTTGTAAATCAAATAAATGAGTTCCAGGTAATATTTTCCTGAAAAAGTGGTTAAGGAAGTGTGCCATCACATTGATAGTTTTACCTGTAGGTCAGCAAAAATGAAGTCTTATATATTTCTCAAAATGTATATGCTGCTCATGAAATGGTAATTGCCAATATAAATATCTACCTTCTGTAGCATTCAGGCTCAAATCCTATAAAACGCCTCAATTTGGAACTCCATTTCAGTGAGAGTTCTGTGCCTGGAAGGCTTGCAGGATTGGGCCCTGAAAATCTTACTATCTGTGCCTTGTATTATCAGAATAACCCGTGTTCTGCTAAAACCACTGTCCCAGGAATGAACACACACAAAAGACAAAAAACATTAATCAAGGAAGAAACTTGGAAAATAGATCAATTCATATTATATTGTTGGCAATAGGTAATAGTCATGTGAATCTTTTCTAGGACTATCCACTGAATAATGTTCTTTAGGTTAAGTTGTCAAGTTCCTCAACAGTATTACTGACGGTAAAGAAATACTAGACTGAAAAATTTGAAAGAGATGGTTGATGGTAGGTGTCTCCTTTGCTCCCAAACTGCTCCCTAGATCAGGGGTTCTCAAACTGGGGGTCGGGACCCCTGAGGGGGTTGCGTGGTTATTACATGGGGGGTCACGAGTTGTCAGTCTCCACCCCAAACCTTGCTTTGCATCCAGCATTTATAATGGTGTCAAATATATTAAAAAGTGTTTTTAATTTATAAGTGGGGGGTCGCACTCAGAGGCTTGCTATGTGAAAGGGGTCACCAGTACGAAAGTTTGAGAACCACTGCCCTAAATACTTTCTCCCTGATGCACAGCAGGTCCTCAAGCTGCTCCCTTCCTTTGGGAAAGAACAGGACTCCAGACTGCTCCCAGTAAGGAAGCCAGGGCCAGATCTATGGGAGTTGGATGCCTAAATACCTTCAATGAGCTGCACCCCAGTCCCTAGTTGTGTCTACCCTACCAGGCTTTTTGCCAATAATTTCCCACCACTGTAACATTTCATCTCCACCAGTTGCAGCAACAGGAGCAGCACTACAGCAGACTGGGTTTTAGGTGGCCATTGTTTTTTTAAGTACCGTCATAAAGATCTAATCTGAGTATGATAAAACAACAAGGTGCATAAATAGCTGGCAGCTGCCTGAAGCCATAGCTGCACTAGTGCTGCCACTAGAAGAGCTGAACAGGTCCTGTTTTTGGCAGTAGACAAGGCTTGTGTGTAGTGACTGAGGCAGCATTAATGTTATTCTGAGTGTTAATTTTCGTACCTTCTGACATTTACAATCTGTGTACGTTCAGGCCAGGATGTTTTGCCTTGAGGAGGTGGTGGGGGTAACAAGCCATATCTAGACTAGGGCGAGAGGTGTGTTGTTAGCACTGGTTAGCTAATACGATGCAATTGGCTAGTGCAGAAGAGAGGAGCACATGATAAACTGGTAAGTTAAAGCCCTGGTGGAGCCAGGGTGGGTGCAACGATGTTTCGCGCCCTAGGCAAAACTTCCACCTTGCGCCCCCACACCCCCTCCGGCCTGAGGTGCCCCCCACAGCAGCTCCCCCTGGCCCAGGGTTGGCGCTGCAAGCCTGGGAGGCGGGAGAAGTGGAGCAGCCACGGCGTGCTCGAGGAGGCGGAGCAGAGGTGAGCTGGGGCTGAGAGCCGGTCCCCTGCGTGCCACCCCACCACACACACTTGCTGCAGGTGGCCCTCCCTCCGTCTAAATGCTGACAACGACCGGGGTGGCCGAAGATCTGGCCACTGCGGTCGCTGCCGAAGGACCCGAAATGCTGCCCCTCAAAATGCTAGTGCCCTAGGTGACCGCCTAGGTCACCTAATGGGTTGCACCAGCCCTGGGTGCAGCCGCCTCGCCTGGTTAAGAGGAGCCACAGGGGATCCACCTGTAGTGCCTGACGCAGTGGGCCTAGTCGCGTTTAGGGTTGGTGGGGGCTCTGCTTGGCAGTCATGTGCCCATTCCCCTGGCTGCCCCTTATTGTCCCCCCATTCCCCTGGCCCCCATTCCGCCCCGCTCCCACTGCCCCCCGTGGCTTGTCCCCATTCACTCTCCCTATCCCCCATCCCTGCCCTCAGCCCTACGTCCTCGCGCCCGCGTTCACCGGACTACTACGCGCGCGCGCCCCGTGACGCTACCAGCGCGTGCGCGTCTGCCAGACCCGGAAACAGCTCGACTCGAGCGCGGAATCGGCCGGGGACGCGCGCGTCAGGGTGAGTCCGTCCGTCCAGTGGGATCCGCGGGCTCGCGGAGGAGGGAAGGGGGGAGGTGGGAGCGCGCTCCGGTGCTGAGGGAGCGGGAAGCAGCGCTTCCTGGTGCCTCGTGGGGGCGGGAAGGCCGCGCGGGGCGCTTCCTGGGCTCCCAGTCAGGGCGTGTGAGGCGGTCCATGCTCCACGGGTGTCACCAGGGGGCGGGACCTGCGGAGCCGCGGCGGGAGGTTAACGGATAACGGGGGGCTTGGAGGGTGCCCTAGCTGCCATACGTGAAGGGGGCGCGCGTGGGGCCCGCTGCTGTGAGACGGGCAGGGGAGGAGGGGCCCTCCGCAGGGTCACGGGGACGAAGGGGTCGTGGGAGGGGCATGATCCTGTCAGCTGGGCCCCTCAGGGTAGAGTGTGTGTGGCCTCCCCCCTCCGCCCCCGACAGTCGTGGGGAGGGCGGGTTGCCGTTGGGCTCAAAGAGGAGGCCCCTAACGGTGCCCAGGGGTGTGGGTCTAGGGTGACCAGACAGCAAGTGTGAAAAATTGGGCCGGGGGTGGGGGGTAATAGGAGCCTATATTAAAAAAAAGACCCAAAAATCGGGACGTCTGGTCACCCTATGTGGGTCTGTCCTGGTGTTTGTGGCGGAGACGGGGTCCTCTGCATACAGAGTAGGTAGGACATGGATCCATCATCGGAGAAATCAACTGATTGACAAATACATATTGGTAGCCTTTTCCTCTTACCATGCTGAGCAGCACTTGGATTTCATCACAGTGCTCATTACATGCCTGATGACATCACACACAAACATATGGGGGGCACACTAGTTAGAGGCCATTAGTCTAGGGATCTTCTCCAAGGCTTTTTCTTCCTTTGCCTTTTTTATTAAAAAAATATTTGTCTGAAACTGCCATCTTTGTTCAAGCACATCAGCGGCTTCTTCCTCTCCTTTCTCATCATAACTTTATTTAAGGCGTCACAATGAGAAAAGACTGGAAATGCCTCATACAAAATTATAACTAGAATTGAACAAAACTCATCCATTTCTGTTTACAAGTGTCTGAGCCAATAGGTTTTCTTGGGATAGGTCCCAGAGGTTTGCTGTCTTGGGCTGTGTTTTTGCCTGGTCCATTTATAAATGAACAGTATTTCATAAGATAGCACAGAGATAAATTAATAATCAATCGCTAGCAAAATACAACTCTGATTTGGCAATGTTGCTTAATTTTTTCAACTATGGTGGTTTGTGAGATATCAGCACTGAAAAAACATCATTGTGATTCCATTTTGCCTTTTGACCCCTCCGCTTCATTGTAATGTGATTTTAGTGGCTGCTATGTCAAGAACTGAGATCTAGAACTAACACCTGACTGCAGAGAGTATAAAACATGGGTCTATAAAATCATGCTGGTATTGAAATGAGTGTCAGGATAAGGAAAATGATAATCAGAATAACTAGATTTGATAACTTGGGTGTCACCTATTTTATAATGTATGTTCAGGTTTTTTTGGTGTTGTTGAATGTGATTGAATGGTTTCACAAAATGTTAAAAAATGCTAATTATTGCACCTCAGCTGCAATTTCCTCTCTGGTCAAGGGTTTAGAGACTTTGGAGCTGCTGCTGACATTTTAAGTATTTCCTTTTCTACATTTGACAGGAGCTTCAACAGTCTAATGAAGTTAAAGTTTTACTTAACATTCAGTAACAACAAAAATATGAATGACAACAAGCTGAGGTCTAAAGTTTCATGGCTTGACAAAACAGCACTGTGATGGAACAGTGCAAGTGCTTTCAGGACTAATACCTTTTCTTAAGCACTCACCCTGAACCAGTAATCAGAAAGGATTTTTTTTTCTGAGTCACAACAGCATTATGCACCTGCACTCAGTGAGGTGGCAGATTCTTGTTCAAATCCTGTCTTCTCATCAGGCAGAGGGGGGACTTAAACCAGGAGTCTCCCACATTCCAGGTGAGACTCTTTAGGTCAGTGGTTAAGGTAATAAGTGAGGTCCTCCTTTCTCCCCTCCCTCCAGTCATTTTGTGAAGTTAGGCCACGTCTTAGCACACCTACTGGATTGGGCCCGACACACAGTTAGGCAGAGGAACATCTATCTTCCCCCTGATATGTGGGTCGCTTAGTTGGGAGATTGGTGTCCAGGCACCTAGAGCGAGTCAGTGGTGCATATGTTCAGAGGCAGGAATGTAGTTGCTTAGGAAACTTTTATTGAAAAAACTTAGGTGCTGGGTGAGTTTAGCTACCTACAGGGTTAGACAGAAGCTGAGTGGGAGTTTTGTGGATTGCAGTGGTGCCTAAAAATGTGACTTAGGTGCTTGAGTATATTTGTGGCCAGGGCTGGCCTTACCATGAGGTGAACTGAGGCGGCCGCCTCAGGTGCCAGACCGTGTGTGTGCGTGTGTGCGTGCGTGCCACTAGGACCTAGAGTGTAGAAAATTGTGTCTGCTGCTGGTGCATATGTATTCTCTCTGCTCTAGATGCACAGAGATGGTGGAGTGCTGTGCTAGAGGAAGGAGGGTACAAGAGACATAACAGGCAGGCAGGAGAAAAGGTGAGAGGGAATAACAGCTGCAGGGAGAGGGAGGAGGCAGAGCCTCTTATGTACCTCTTTAGCACCCCCAGGAGCCTGGACTGATTAACACCAGCTTCTCATGGAGCTTCCTGTTTCCTGCTCCTTCCCTGAACCCACTTGAGGAGAACAGGCAGTCAACTGGAGTAGTAGGAGCCAGTTAGGCTCTTAAGACGCTGGTATCTTCCCTCACTCAGGCCCTGCTGCCAGTCTGCTTATTTGTCCTCTTAAATTGAGTGTTGAGAGCCACTATAGCTGGCACAGAACAGCAGTCATGAGTGAAAGAAGAAAACGCCCCTTCAGGGCAGCATTGAGAAAAAGAAAGAAAGCAAAGGGAGCTTTTCTATCTAAGCAGGAAGGAGCTCTCCTGAGATACTTAGACACAAATGTTCACGGTGAGCCCTCCGGCCCCAGTGAGGATGTGAGTGGTGAGGAGATGCCTGATCTTCCAATTATTCAGAGTGCAGGTGACCTGGCAGCTACTGCAGCATCCATAGCTCCATCTCAGATGGATGTAACCATGCACATTCCTGAAGAAAAGTGTAGATCAGAGAAGAGTGTGGTGGAGGCGCAAGAAATAGCTGCTGCTGAGTTTAGTTCCTTAAGTCTAGATGTTCCAGGACTGTGGATCCATTTGAGCAGTAGCCTGAGGGGCTTACTTGTATTGCATGGGCCACAGCAAGTGAAAAACTTCATATTCCCCAAAGACAATGAAAATAGCTGTTTCCGTCCAACACATTACTGGCATGAAATCCAAAATGGTGACAAAGTGGGCAGGCCATGGCTTATGTACTCAAAAACCCAGAATGCTGCATACTGTTTTGTTGCAAACTCTTCCAGTCTAATGTGCCAGCTACATTGGGTTCTTCTACAGGAACAAAGGACTGGAAAAATCTGGCTAGAAATCTGGCATGCCATGAGAAGGCTGCAGATCACCAGAGAGCATTCCATAGGTGGAAAGAGCTTGAGATGAGACTACGGTTAAAGGCCACCATAGATGATCAGCATCAAGAGAAGATTGCATCAGAGTCTCTTTACTGGCAAAATGTTCTGAAAAGGCTCATTGCCATTGTGAGAATGCTTGCTACCCAAAACCTGGCACCATGTGGCACTTCAGATCAGCTGTATGTGCCAAACAATGGAAACTTCCTTAAATTGTGGAGCTGATGTCTGAGTTTGATCCTGTACTCCAGGAGCACCACCACTACCTTGGAAATGTACACACACCACTACCTTGGAAAAACAATTCAAAATGAGATCATACAGTTACTGGCAACAAAATTCAAATGGAAGATTGTGGCAGATCTGAAGTCAGCAAGATATTACTCTGTTATTCTGGACTGCACACCTGACATCAGCCATACGGAACAAATGACTTTAATGGTGCGTTTTGTAACAACAGAACCTAGTGAAAATGTCTCTGCAGTGGTGACTGTCAGAGAGCATTTTCTAGAATTTATTGACATTGATGATACTACAGGAGCTGGTATGATAAATGTGCTTCTTAAAAAGCTGGAAGATATGGGACTTGCAATAACTGACATGAGAGGTCAGGGCTACGATAATGGTGCCAACATGAGAGGAAAGAACAGAGGAATGCAGACACACATGGGCGGCTCCAGGCACCAGCACCGCCAAGCACGTGCCTGGGGCGGCAAGCCATGGGGGGCGCTCTGCCGGTCACCGCGAGGGCGGCAGGCAGGTTGCCTTCAGCGGCATGCCTGCGGAGGGTCCATTGGTCCCACGGCTTCGGCGGACCTCCCGCAGGCGTGCTGCCGAATCCGCGGGACCGGGGACCTCCTGCAGGTAAGCCGCCGAAGGCAGCCTGCCTGCCATGCTTGGGGCGGCAAAATACCTAGAGCCGCCCCTTCAGACACAGATCCGAGAGTTAAACCCTCGAGTTTTTTTTTGTCCCATGCAGTTCTCATTCATTGAACTTGGTGGTCAGTGATGCAGCATCAGCTTCTAGTGAGGCTGCTGAATTTTTTAATGTAATTCAAAGCATCTATGTATTTTTCTCTGCATCAACTCATCGATGGCAAATTTTGAAGCAACATCTGGAAACATCCTCTCTGATACTGAAACCACTGAGTGCTACACGATGGGAAAGTTGAGTGGAGGCTATAAAGCCTATCAAACATCAAATTGGGAAGATAGATGATGCCATAGTTGCCATTATGGAGGATAATGTTATGACAGGAACTGTTCGTGTGAGAACAGTGGCAGAGGGAAATGGAATCACCAGAAACATATGTAACTTCAAATTTCTGCGTGGCTTAGTGTTTTGGCACGATATACTGTTTGAAATAAATGTAAGCAAGAGACTCCAAGGTGTTGACCCTGATATATCTGGAGCAATGGAACAACTGGACAAAGCAAAGTCATACCTAAGTCTTACCGGTCAGATGAAGGATTTCAAAGCATTCTGAAGCATGCACAGAAGTTGGCAGAGGAACTTCACACTGAAGCTATTTTCCCACCCATTCAAGAATACAAGAGTCACCAAAGAAGAAGACATTTTGATTATGAGGCACGGGATAATCCCATAAGAGATCCCAAACAACAATTCAAAGTTGAATTCTTTAATCAGGTGCTAGATTGTGCAATACAGTCAGTTGAAAAATGTTTCATGCAGCTCAGGGAACACAGCAGTATATTTGGGGTATTGTATGATATTCCAAAACTCCTCACTATACCTGAAGATCTACACCAACAATGCAGGGCACTAGAGACAGTGTTGACACATGATGACATGCACGATATTGATGCAAGTGATTTAGATGATGAACTGAAAGCCCTTTCAAGATACATTTCAGCAGAACTCCAAACTCTGTTCTGAAATATATGTACACAAATAAGATGACCACCCTCTTTCCAAATGCTTTTGTTGCTCTGCGCATACTTCTAACACTTCCTGTAACAGTTGCCAGTGGAGGACTCAGCTTCTCCAAGCTGAAGTTCATAAAAACACATCTAAGCTCCACAATGACACAAGAGAGTCTGGTCGGCCTTGCAACCATCTCAATAGAGCATGTGCTGGCCCAGACTGTGGACCTTCAGGAAGCAGTTCAAATCTTTGCAACCAAGAAGGCACGGAAAGCACCACTTTGATTATTCAAACAGATAAAAATGCCAGTGTTTACTATGCAGCCAAGAAAAGTTACATTTGCTGTTCTGGCGTTTGAAAATTAAAATTTTTTAACTTAAAAATTTTGAACAAGGCATTTAAAGTTGTTAGTTCTCCTTTATTGGGGTAGGTAGCAGCAGTACCATGAGAGAAGTAGAACAGGTAGAAGGCAGAATTGAGACCTTTCAAAGTTTTGGTCCAAGCGAGGGGATATGGGGGCATCATTTGAGCTCCTCGCCTCAGGTGCCAAAATGTTGTGGGTCGGCCCTGTTTGTGGCTCCCATCATAGGTGTTTTGTATTGTTATTACTACTATTTATTTTGCCTCCTATATCTACGCAGCACTTTCTTAGAGTCTAGCACAGACAAAACACAGGGTTACAGTTTAGGTAAAGGAAGATATGGAGCGATTATTAACAAGGAAGATAAAGTAGTATGGAATTCTTTAAGAACTGGGTTTTAAGGAGGAGAGAGAAAGAGGGAACTTGATAGACAATAAAAAGGAGATTGTTCTAATAATAGGGAACTGTACGAAGGATCGTGAAGGCAAGAGTGGCAGCAGAAGATGAAAGGAGCAGGAGAAAATGGGAGTCTAGATATAGGCTAGGATGGGGTTATTTAGGACCTTACAAGTATCCTAAATTTGATGGGATAAAAGAGAGGAAGCCAGAAAAGGGATTCATGATGGGGGCAGTTGTACAGCATGGTTGGAGGAGAAGATTACTTTAGCAGTGGTGTTTTGAATAGACTGGACCAAGGGCGCATTAGGGAGGAGAAGCTCATTGTTATCAATGTCAAGGTGAGAAATGTAAAGATGGGCTTTAGCTGGGATATAGAGATTTTGGTGTAGAAAGTTTCTCCCTGCATATCTTCTGTGGAAGAGGTCTGTGATGGGTAGAGTGCCTTAAGTGGGAGGTGTGGTCCCTGGTTCCTTTTTGAATTTAAAACCAGTGTAAAAGAAGAAAGTAAAACTCACCTGCTGTGACTATGTTACACTTTCCTTCTCTGCAGGTTACATTTGTAATCCCTGTTTTTAGAAATGAACTTCATGTTTTAATGAAACTTTAGAGACTGAGGGCCTACTTCAGCCCTGGTTGGTATCAGACTCATGGGGCCAAAAGTAGGTTGGCTTCAGAGGAGTAGCACCCACATATGCCAGGACTGAATTGAATCCTATGTTTCCAGGATATTAAAGATTTATTTGTTTTGTCTGCTATAAAAAAGGTGAGGAATCCGAGACTGAAACGAAAGGCATGAAAATTAAGGAATAGTTTCTCTTAGGTGGGGCAATGCTTTTCACACTGTGGCCTGATTTGATAGCTGTGGAGTGTATATAAGAACCCAAACTAAAGCCAGAGGCTTCTCATTCTCATGGTTTTCCTGTGTTGTGTGGAGCTTAGCTCTCAGGGAGACTGCAGAAAGACATGCATTCTCATTCTCATAATTGGGTAAAAGAAAAAAAAACATATAATACTTTTTCTTTCATGTTCTCTTTAATAAATATTTCTTATTTAGCAAACTTTATAATTTTATTTCAGAACTTTGGAATTAAACATAAGTCATCAGAAGCTGTTAAAATTTTTCTCTCCTTTAACTCTGGAGGAAGAGAAGGAACAAACAAATGTGAACATGGCTTACATTTAAAGATGAAGCGTTTTTAAATAAACAAATACTTGAACTGTTGGGATCTTAAATATATGTCCAAATACGTAGATGGGCTTAAAATTCAGCATTTGGTAGTCAAATCCTCTTTGCTTAGTAGGATATCAGGTTCGTTTTCTTCTGGTAGAACTGATTGTGTTATAATTACCTAGTTAAGGGCAAGGGATGCAGCCTCTTGCTTAAATTTAGACGTTAACGATATCATCAACCAAGTAAAAATCCTTTTGACTTCTGAAATGTATTTATTTGTAACTTTAAGGCTTCAGGTGTATCTGAAATCCTGACTTTTTTGTATATGTATATTTTTAAAAAAATTGTGTCCTATTTTAACAAGTAGTTTAGGATTTATTTATTGTAGTGAAAGTCTCAGTTGTTTTTAAAATATTTTTGTAAGAGACTGGAGCCTGATCCTGAAAACAATTAGTACCCAGTTGTGTAGAGTTTGCTGCTGTTAGTAGTCCTGTTAATGTAAATGGGACTACTCATTTCAGTAAGCTCTACTTCTGGGCATAAGATTCTGCCGAATCAGGTGTGTATTGAGTACTGGTGCAGTGACATTAATCAAACATCCATTCTTAGCCTATGTCATCATGTAAGCAAAAGATAATGCAGTAGAAAAGGTGGTTAAATGTCACATTATCAATTCTGTGTTTGCTATTGCTAATTGATTAATGGTCAAGGAATTTGAGGAATTGTATAGAAATCCTTGAATATTTTGCAGGTTTTCAGTAGTAAGTAAGTTATTGAGCTGCTTATGGATAGGAGCAGCCTCAGTATTTTCCCTCCTCAAACTTAAACACTGTAACAGGAAGTTTTTCAAATAACAATAATCATCCATAAAGAAACCACGCTCCACCTGTATGTATTACATATACAGTCCCCAACATACTAAGGAGATGGAGTCTAATAATGTGTATGTGTGTACAACATAATGTTGATTTGAGATCTGGGTTCCTCTCAGTAGTTTGAAATCTTACACTCTTTCTTTTTCTTTTGCCAGAAGCCTAGTCGGCTTGTGGCTCAGAAATGGGAGAAGATATTTCTGTGTAGTGTTTGGTTTTATGCTTAGAAACTTTTCAGTGCTTGAAATAAACTGTCTAATCGCAGCATGCAGGAAGAAGCAATATTGCAACATCACACTTATAGTGTGGGGCACAGTGAGACTATCATCAGTGTCACTAAATTATGATGGGATTCCAAATGCATAAGGAACAGAAACATAGGCAGAGCTGCAGTAGACTTTGTTTTCTTGTTTTCAGGTACCTTTGACTTGGTTTGAAGTGCAGCTATGGAAAAATGGAGCTTAATGACAATTACTGTCTTACTAGGACTTATTGTACGCTGGACGGTATCATTTGGTTCTTATTCAGGTAATGTATATTCACAGTCTGCAAAAAAAAATATAAAGGTGAATTGCAAAGCTTTTGTTAAGAGTTACAAACTTGTTTGTAAGGTTTCATAAATGGGAAGCAGTATATGGCCATATTATAATAGCCACCATGCCTCCCTAAGGTTCTGTCGTGGAAGCGCTTTAACGTGCCTTGTGTGGTCGCGGTGCAGCGCTGGGACAGAGCTCTCCCAGTGCTCTTAAAACCCCCCACCTCCATGAGGGGTGCAGTTCCCAGCGCTGGGGGTACAGCTCCCAGTGCTGATGCACTGTCTACACTGGTGCTTTGCAGCGCTGAAATTTGCTGCGCTCGGGGGGGTGTTTTTTCACACCCCTGAGCAAGAAAGTTGCAGCGCTGTAAACTGCAAGTGTAAACAAGCCCTTGAGACTCTTGAGCTGCCATTTTCTCTGGATTTAGCAATGAGCTACATCACAGCCACCATAATCAAAATGTTGAAAAAGCTATTCCATTCTAATCCCCCTATTTCTGTTAATCCTATTTTACAATATCCCCCACTAAAATATGCTAGAAGGAATAAAAGAACAGCCAGCTTTCCTTTCCTACACCTTAGATAATACAGTAGTTGCAGAGTAGCACTACAGCAGTGGCTCTCAAATTTTTTTTTTGTGCTGGTGACCCCTTTCACATAGCAAGCCTCTGAGTGCGACCCCCCCTTATAAATTAAGAACACTTTTTTATATATTTGACACCATTATAAATGCTGGAGGCAAAGCAGGGTTTGGGGTGGAGGTTGACAGGTCATGACCCACCATGTAATACTCTTGTGACCCCCTGAGGGGTCCCGACCCCCAGTTTGAGAACTCCTGCACTACAACCTTATAGTACAGTTGGTCAATCTTGCTCTTCAAGCCTTACCACAAGTAAATTGTTCATTTAGTTAAAGCTGTACTGGTAGAAGTGAAGGAAAGGTTATACAAGTGGTCTGGAATGAAGGGTTATATTTTTACACCCATCATCCATATTTGCCTGAATTTGTTATGAGATAAATCACAGTTGTATTGTTTATTGGATCCATTTCTTTCCCTCCCCCCCCCCCCATGCTGCCTGCAAAAGAACTAACATAAGTTTTTTTCAAGACCTCCTGATGGCTCTTCTAAATTGGCTGTTGGAAGTGTCAGTCAATTTGTACAAAGCTTGCTCGTTACTCCTTTGGTTAAATGCATCACACTTCCAATCCCTGCCCACCACAAGAAACACAGGGCGAGTCTAGGATCAAGCCCTAATTTCTCTTAATGTAGCTCAGAGCCTCACACTAAAGCCACAAGAATTGTCCAATATTTTTTTGTGACTAAACTGATGCATAACTTTTTGGTTTCATTTACTTGGAGTGATCACTTGAAGTTAAAATGAAAATTTTCAAGCATGATTGTTTAATTTCATAATTTTTTAGTAAAGAGGGTTGACTTGAGCACCTTCTAAAGATGTACATTTGAGACCTCTGTTTTGTAGATAGCTTAGGTCTTTGAGAATTCATCTATTTAAACATACACGCAAAATGTAATAACTTTTCTATTGCCACCATTGTGTTAACTTTTTATGTTGCTGTGCTGCATGCACTCAGCCATGTTAAAGGGACACTGTTAATTAGATTTTTTTTTAAATGGACTAATTCCAGAATGATCCAAGTTCTGAGAGAGTACCCTTTAAATAATGTTTTGAGTTATGAAAAAATTTAAGGATTTTTTTTAAAAGGATTTTGTTGTTCCATAATTTATCCGTACAAAAGGATTTTCAGCAAGGGAGCAACTGAGTAAGGTCTAAATCCAGGAAAGCATGTGCTTTACTTGAATCATATGAGTACTACCATTGATTTTACTGGGACTGTTTGTGTACTTGTTGGATCAAGGCCTAACTGACTATTCAGGGGAAACAGTAAACCTGATTATAAACCAGTGCTGTCAGATACATAAAGTACATTGGAAAAAATAGATGTTTTTAAGGAATGTAATTTTCAGGATGATGGAGTCCCTTTACTTTGCTTTGTCACTGTTGCTCAGTGAGATCACACACTTGATCAAGAGATTAAAAGTAGTTGTTTATTGTTCTCTGAAACAGACTGTGCTATTAATGCTGATTCAGGATAGTCCAGAATCGTGTGGCATGAATGACCAGACACAAGGAGGTTATTTCCACTCCCATTAACTATACTAGTGTTCTGTTGCTATATTATGTTATTTATCTTGTTGCTTGTCCTGTTATGCCTTTTTTTGAGGCAACACTAACCTTGTTGAGTTAGGGTTATGTTTAGGAGAGGACAAATAACTAATGCGTGGCAGTGAAGGTCACCATCCAGGGCAGTATAGTCAAGGCTAGTTGGTTTTAGACAATCAGGAAAAGTAGTTTATACTACATTTAGAGTCTAAGGACCAGATTTTGTCTTCTGATAAATTTGCAAAGCTGCCATTAAGTGAGTAGAAGCCAACTGCGTGTACCTGAAGGCAGAATTAGGCCCTTGAAATCTCAAACTTCCAGGCAGCAATAAAACTGAACAAAGCAAGGGTTGATTTAAAGTACCTGTATCTAGTATCTGGTGCATTTCTTATAAGAATGGAAAATTGGAATGCATGTGAACAACAATATATTTTTTGTACATTCTGAATCCTAGTTGGCTATATATCTGCTGCCAACTTCAGAAAGGTGCATTAATTACTGTGGTAGGATTCCTTTTGCCTTTCTTGAATAAAGATCCCTTAGGTATAGTTGACTTGTTATTCTCGGCTGGCTTTAGAGCATGCTAGTATTTACAAAATGTGAGTACCAATTCCTGAGCTAGCAAATTATTTAATTCACCAGATAGCTGAATATAGAAAGTGGGTCAGACTATGGATTAGGAAATAGTTTGCCAGTTCTAAAATGATCTAATTCTCTTTCTTCACCTCTTTTGGAAGGAAATGGTGATAAAATTCCTGTACATCCACAAAAATCTTGAGATGGTTAGAAAAATCTCCATTCCTTATATTTAGTAAATTCTGTGACAGATTCTTTCTTTCCAATAGATTTATCATTCCAGGGTGGGCATTGATGAGGCTTTTACTCCCAGATGACCTGACCTGTTTGGGATCCTTTCATCTGAACATCTCTTAGAGAACTAATGTATTCTCTTTGTGTGACCACAAACAAATCACATATATCTGTGCTTGTGTGAATCCCACAAACATAGATCATGTGAGAGAATTATAGATGGATTTCCTATATCTAAAAGAACCTCTTCAATCTCCATGAGGTTAGAGTCAATATCTCAGTGGAAGAAATTGTCTGCCTAGTTTCTGTTCTCAATAGGGAATCACAAGATAAAGGCAGTGAATAGTATTTATACAGTGGCTGCATAATGTGGGGCTACCACAGTTAGACCACTTTGAGGAACTTGTTTGTGAACAAACCTATGAAGACTGCATTGATCAAGATTTGTCATGGCATACTGAACTAACTTCCCGAGAGCCTTGTAAATGGTGTATGTGTGTAAGAAGCTTCCTTTGACATTGGTCACGACTCAGAACTACTACATAAGAATAATTCAATTGAAAGATGTGGGAAAAAAAGATTCTGGTAAACAAAAATGGAGCATAGACAGTCTGATAATTCAGAAAGTTTTGTAAAAATGAATTCTTCCTCTCAATCCACTCCATATATGGGGCCATTTTAATAGAATGATTTTACATGGTACATTAGAAATAAGTAAACTGCTTACAATGTTAACTCTCTGTTAAGAACGAGGGGGGAAGGGCAATTTGTACAAAGGAGAAGGGCAACTCATTTACTGTTTTATTTCAGAAAAAGTAGTAGGCATATTCACATACAACAAATGTATAAGAATGCAGTAATCCTACATGGTCTTATTTCTGTGAAAATGCAACACTTTTCATGCTATACACCTCTACCTCGATATAACGCTGCCCTCGGGAGCCAAAAAATCTTACCGCATTATAGGTGAAACCGCGTTATATCAAACTTGATTTGATCCACCGGAGCATGCAGCCCCGCCCCCCCGGAGCACTGCTTTACTGCATTATATCCAAATTCGTGTTATATCGGGTCGCGTTACATCGGGGTAGAGGTGTACTTGATAACATTACCAATGACTTTATAAAATGATGAGGCTACTGTATCTGTTTCTTGAAAATTGTATAAGTTGATAACTGCTCATCTCAGAAATATTTGTAACACCAAAAGACAATACTTTGTAACAATACTTGTTCTATGTTACATATGTATGTTTTTTTAGGAAACATGATCCATTATTCATTCTGTCCCAATTTTAGATACTAATAATAGCAATGTACCCGGAACAAGTATGATATTAATTTCCAGATGCATTCTTGGACAAAAAGCAGTGTCAGAAACAAAAACTAAATTCGTAAGCCCTTTTTGCCATCTCTTGCTTTCTTAGGTGCAGGAAAACCGCCTATGTATGGAGACTATGAAGCTCAGAGGCATTGGCAAGAAGTTACTTACAATCTACCCATCAAGCAATGGTATGTGTCACTTTTAAATTTCAGGCTTCGAAGTGAAGTGAAAAAATTCAACTTTAAGGTGCATAAAAGTAAGACTTGAGATTTTTAAATCTATTCAAAAGCTTTTTACCATTCTCTGAATTACTCTAAACAACCTGCCTCTCCCTATTCTTAGACTGAGGTTCCATTATTTTTGCTTAATAAATGTGCAAGTGTTCAGAACTTAAATTTGATTTGTTAGATTTTTGTATACAAAACAGAAAAGTTTGACAAGCAATAGTCTGAGGATGCAGTAAAGATACAAAGAATGTGCTATGTTTTAGCTCATCCTGTGTAAAAGTAATAATATGAGCAACTGCCATTGGAACTACAGGAGACCATAATCTTCTAGTTTAAAATATACAGTCTTCGGTATCTGTTGAATGAGGCGTTTTCTGTTAAACGAAACAGGCCCTTGGGTACTGGTAGTATTCCAGAAAGTATATGTTTTACAGTATCTGGCTTATAGCTCTATGTATTATGGCTGTGTCTGTTGTTAGTAAGTAATTAACAATTGTTAGAATTATTAAGAATATCGTACCTCTGGAATCTGTACCTTTGCGAAGACAGCCTACTTGTATTAATTTTTTCGGACACCAGGAGACTAGTATCTCAACTTGTATGTTCAATGGCTGAGTCTTGGAAGATTAAGCCTTGTTTTGGATAGGATAGACATGTCCATTATGGAAGGTTGCTACACTCCAACGTGTACAAGAACTGTTAAACTACAAAGGTTAAGAATCTGAGTAATTTTCATAGGACTCATTTAAGTTTGCTATCTAGTAGAACTGTCAGTGCAGCAACAAATGAGTTGCAATATAAATTTGTTTTGCTTAGCTACAGGGAGACATTCTCTGAAGTTGCCAAGCTCCTAAAATATCTCTTGATATTTTCATAGACTTAAATCCTAATTTAATATTAGATATGCATGTTTATTCCTTTTGTTCAGAAACAAAGTATATTTAAAAAATTCCTGCAGTAAACTACAATATGATTTGTATATAGTTTCCTTGCATGAGATTTCTCTGAGCCAGAGGCTAGAATTTAAATCTCTGTCTTTTTTCCTGTCCTTCTCTAGAACACATGCATACTTATCCAAGGCCACGTTAATGATGTCCTGTCTTCTTGTATTACTAATTAAAAATGTGGCAATTGTTACCTCTTGCTAAGTATCCGCTGATACATGTACTGTTTTCCCATTGAAATACAAGTTTAGGGAAGGATAAGAGTAAAATACACAAAGTAACTGGGAAGCTTACTAGTAAATTGCAGAATATTAAAATCCATGTGAAAGATCTGAGCTGTCTTGGCATGAAAAATCTTGAGTGTTAGAAGAAGCAGAGATGCAGCTTAAAGAAATACGATTTATCATCAATTGTTCATAAGATACTCCAGGTAGCTCATAAGGAATTCAAGAAATATCATTTACTGTAATAAATGTCAAAAATTGGCTGCATTGAAGTGGGTAGACTGGAAAAGCCAAGAACTTGCCCCTTGGCAATTATAAAAGACTAGTCAGTCTGTTTCATTCTGAGATTTAAAGAGTCGATGTCTTATTTTTATAACTTTTATGTTCTTTGAATTGAACCTTCCTCCTTTCATCTGGAAGATGTGGCTAAATTCTAATGGCTTCCAGCCTTCCACAGAAACATAGACAGAGCAGAATTGTAGGCTGGAAAACCCTTTCCTTGTGTACCCTCACATATTATCCTCCAGAGTTTTCTTCCTGAGGTAGAACTAGGTGAAGTGGTTATTGCTGACATATCTGATCTAGGCTCATGATCTTGTGTCAGCTATGTAGAAGGTATTACTTTGATAGTTCAGTTATATCTGCTGTTAAATTTCCTTTAGGCCTTTGTTTCTTCTACATACTGGTAGAATTACACAGATGTGAGTGTGATCTCCCTCTGTATGAAACTCCAGTTTGTGTTCTTGTATGTCTGTCTGCCCCAATTGCTTATGGTATACTTTTTAACCTAAAAGTATGGGGTACAAGGTTCAAATTTCTCCAAGAGTTGCTGTCATGCTTCACAAAATGCAATATCTTATCAAAATCCCACTTCATTTGTCACTTACTCATTCCTGTCACTGATGGTGAAAGGCAAGAGTCTGCCCTCAGACTTTAACAGCAATTCATGACTAGGGTATTACTCTCTGCCTCTGTGTGAGGAACACCTATTGATTTCCCTAAGATTTCCTTGTGTAGAGGAAAGCAGAACTGGACCCAAGATCCAGCATGTGGATCAGAGAAGGTGGATTTTTCCTTACAGTAGTTCTTTGTAAGCTCTCTACCTCCTTGTTTCACTCAGTGATGACACAGTCCAGCGTTGGGGACACAATGTTTTCTTCCAAAGTAACCAATTGTGATGTCGCAAAAAATGGACATTACAGAATGAATGTGTTGGGAGAAGCAGTCCTGGTCATAAAAAGGTTTCTTCGCACCTATATCATGCTGGGGCTCATCAGTGGAAGAAGTGAAATAGAGTGCTGCACCTGACTATTTAATGAGATTTAGGCACTGTATGTTAACAAACTAGTACATATGTCTGTATATGCACACATTGGGTATTGTATTGAAGAAAACATATACATTTCCTGTATAGGATCTGTTTAAATAATTAATTGGCTCTGTGGCTACTTGTCTGCAGATGTTTTGCTGGATTTGGCTCTGCAGGTTACTGAGCCTTCTACTGATCTGTGACTTTGCCCATCGTGGAGCTAAATATGACAGTTGTGCAATATGTGAATTCAGTAAGGTTCACAAAGCATGGGAAAGGTGGCTGCAGACATCTTTATGTAGTAGGGGGGTTCCCCTGTCTCCAGTCAGAAACAAAACAGGTGAGCTGAAGAGTCCTCTAAAGGTATAAATGGGCTACTAAGTCCGAAGAATAGAAATTGAGAATCTTAATATAAGGGAAACCTCCCTATAGCTCAATCTTCAATCAGTCCAATCAATATTCTTTAAAAACTGCCTTTTCTTTGAGCTCTGCTAAGTCTGTGTTCTCTTTTTGTGGTTGGGCAAACTTTCTATTTCAGCCTTCTGCTGGAATAGCTCCTGGATCTGAAAAATGTAGTTCATGACTATGGATGGAGTTGGGGATGATCTTATCAAATCAGGAATTGTGGGCTTTGGCGGATGTGGGGAGCTCATTTTGTACAAGCATCCTATGTCTCAGTAGGCTCTGGATCCCTCCAATGAGGCTCCACGTAAAGGAATTTTATTCCTCAATGAATATGCTTAGTTGGGTGTAGAGCCAACATTTCTAACAGCTTCTTACAGTCTTCACAGTTGCCAGCAAATGTATACTGAATCCTTTGTTGGTTTTGTTTTAGTGTTTGCAGTTATTTCTAGTAAAAACAAAACAAAAATCCCAATGGGCATGTATCGGGGTGGACACCTGCTCCTGCCTGGGAGGGCTGGAAAGCTGGGCTGATTGGGGAAGCGGCCGTAGCTAGGCCATGCCCCAATCAGGCCACAGCTGGCCTGTATAAAAAGGCTGTGAGCCAGGAGCCCAAACAGTCTCTCTCTGTTTGTAGAGGGAGATGGTCTTGGCTGCAGAGAGCTAGAGACAGGGTACCTGAATGAAGCAGGGCTGGGGAAAGGCAGAGGAGCCGGGGAGCTCCAGCCTGGAAAGCCCCAGGCTGTGGCCTAGCAGAAGGCAAATAGGTACTGGGGGTTGCAGAGGGCAGCCCAGCGGTAGGCAAAGGCAGCAGGTCCAAACCCAACCTTGCCGGTGATGAGTAGGCTGATACTGCAGTCTGCCCCAGGGTGCGGGACCTAGACGATGACTGGCAGTGGCCTTAAACTGAGGCGAGGTGTGGATAGTGGGTGGGGGTTCCCTGGGGAGGGGAGATCCAAAGAGAAAGGGGTTACTACCAGGGGGCAGCACCCCAGATAAAGGGACACTGGGTCCTGGGAGAGACAAGGGGGCCAAGTGGTAGCAGATCACTGGCCTGCAGAGGGCATACCAGGCTGGAAATCAAGCTAATTCCCTGAGAGACCAGCAGGAGGTGCCACAGGGGTGAGTCCGCATTGCTACAGGGCAATATTTAGTTCCTATGAATGTTTGACTATATGGTAGAGAGACACGGTTGGCTTAATGTGCAAACTCTTTAGGCTGATATGAAGTTACAATGCTGGAATCCTTGATCCATTTTTAAGTTTTCTTTTGTTTTTCAGGTACTTCAATACCAGTGACAATAATCTGCAATACTGGGGCCTTGATTATCCACCTCTTACTGCTTATCACAGTCTCTTGTGTGCTTATGTGTAAGTTAATCATTTTAGGATTATTTTAAATGTTTGCTGTTGGTGGAGAATGAAAGAAAAAACAAATGCATTCTCCCCCTCCTCCCAGAGGAGAGGAACAAAACAAATGGCAGGGATTTACCTCTTTGGCATAGTTCACTTATTATGTGCAATTATGGAACTGTAGAAATAATAGAATAGATGTGGCGTTATTGCATCAGACCTGATCCTGCATTTGTTCCACATTGAAATCAGTTGGGGGGCTTGGCCTACAATGGGACTGCAGGATCAGTTTCTCTTGTATTCCAGTGCCTCCAGTGGGTGCAGATTATATTTTAGCTGATGGGTCATAGTTATAGTTTCCTGAATAAGTCATTCAGGGTCAGCGATGTATCTAGGAAGGCACATCAGAGATTGTTCACAGCAAATGGAAAATTAATCTTGTATTGAGAGCCCAAGTGGCATTTGATGAGTGGATCCTACGTGATACCCTGTAAATATAATTCTGTTATTGGGATGTTCTTCCTGTATGGTCTTTAACCAGTATTAGAACAGCTTTTAGAAAACTGGAGTGTTCTGTTCAGGGACAGCAGAAAAAGGGTACTGCAGGTCAGGTTAAGATGTACTGGCAGAGCTATGTGGAGAAAGTTTGCTTCACATTTGTCTGCAGTATGCCTACTTTCTGTTAACACTTAAAAAAATCACAAGTTAGCTTTCAGTTTGAGAAGTGCTGAATGACACTAATAGGATTAAATGATAGTAATAGAATTAAATTTTTATCAGCACAAGATAACTATTTTCAGTTTTTGTATTGCTGATTAGCAGCTAAATACGATAAAATAAACTGGTCTCTTGGTGAGGAAACCCCTTCCCTGGTCACTATTGCTTTTGATAAAGTTTGCCTCGTTCATCTTAATCCTCTGAATATGCCCCTGTGCATATCATTTTTATTGCTGAAAAGAACGTAAAGGGAAATGAGAACTGTCTGCATTTTGATGTGTCTATACTTTGTTTTACAGTGCAAAGTTAATAAATCCTGATTGGATTGCTCTCCACACATCCCGTGGGTATGAGAGTCAGCCACATAAGTTATTCATGCGTGCAACAGGTAGAAAAATTGCATTTCCTTAACATAATCTTCTACGTTTTTCTAGCTCACTAATTTAGCACATTTAATTTGGCATCCCTTGTTGTGTTTTTTTTTTTTTGTGTGTGTGTGGTCCATTTCTGGTGCAAAATTGACTGATCTGAGGGCATTGCAGGTCTGGCACTGTTAACTAAGCCTTTGTGTCTTTTCAGTTCTGCTCACCCTTGTGAAAGTAGCAGATAGTGTTAAACTTAAGGCAGAATCTTTAAATTGAGCTAGTTTTAGTAACAAATTTAAAAGGATACTTTCCAGCCGTTTGGATCTCAAATTTAAATTTTAAAGGTGACGTGCAAAGGATTTTTTAAAATGGATTTTCAACCTTTCTAGTTCTTTATGATATCTGAAGAAGACCTGAAGGTTTTATTTTTTTAAATTCTGCTTGGTTTTTATCTTGGAAGTATCAAGTGTATCAAGACTGGCCATTAATGAATTTGGAGAAGGAACTCTTAGGGGTTTCAAGGATATTTACTATGAGTTTTCATATTGGAGGGGCAGGTATTTAATCTTTATAACAAAGACAACCTTTCTCCAAAATGTTTACCAGCCACTGGAATTAAATAGCTATTAACAAAAAAATGCAAAATCAAAGTGTTTTTAAATAGTGTGATTAAAAATCTCAAAATCACTTTTCTGTCCATATCAGGCCTTTGTAACAGCCTTTATAATGAAAATGTAATGTAATATATTCTGACTCCATTAAAATAGCAAATAATTTCATTTCTTCTCATGGACATGTTAGTGGGACAGCTGTTGACGTGGCCAATGGCTTCTAGCAAGCGAAGAATATGGGGAGCAGTGATGTGACAGTAGCCATAAGGCAGCCAAATCACCCCATTATTTTTTAAAGTTTAGTCAGACCTTTTGCTTCACGTGGCAGTGCAGAGTCCTATAAAATGACTGTGCTGGGTGAGTATCCTTATTTGCTGATTATATTGAGCAGAATCTGATGTTCATCAATAGAAATTTCTTGTGTTGCCCACAGACCTTTCAGTGTGGTTTCTAGTAATTGATTATATTTAGAAAAAAATCACTAGGATGAAATTACCCTTGAAATGGTCTTTATTAATGTTAAAATCAACACGCTTGACAAAACATTGATGTACAAACTAAGAAAACTGGTATACGTTCTTTTAACACTAGCCATTAAACTAGTGCATCAGGATTACAACATTCAGTACAGTTGAATGTTGACCATTGGTGTTATACTTTACAATTTTTAACAAATACATTTGAAAACGTTTCTCCAAGAAGTGACAAGTTGATAATGTTTCACAGACTGAGTAAGCCCTGACAACTTGCTCATTTTGGGTTTGCTCCTTCAGGGTGCTGAGCACTAGGCCCCAGATCCAGCAAAGCACTTAGCAGATTCTTAACTCTAAGCACGAGTAGTTGCATTGAATTTAATGGACTGTTCACATGCCTAAGTGCTTTGCTGGATTGAGGCCTTAGTGCAGGATCAATCCTTTGTTCATTTAGATTGAAAAATATGCAGCAATGCAATTATGTTTTTGTAGAGAAACAGGCCAAGATTTTCAAAAGTGACTAGTGATTTTCAGTGCCTCAGTTTCTTGGTGCCAAATATGAGACACCTTAAAGGGACATGATTATTAGAAAGTGCTGAGACATGCACTCTGAAAAATAGGTCTCTTCAGGTTCTCTCAGGTTCACCACCCCAAATCACTAGTGAATTTTTAAAATTTAGACCCCAATATTTGAAATTTTAAGTCCCAACACTTTAATAATAGAATCGCAGAAATGCTGGACTAGAAGGGACCTTGAAAGGTCATCAAGTCCAGCTCACTGCACGAAGGCAGGACCAAGCAAACCTAGACCATCCCTGACAGGTTTGTCCAACCCGTTGTTAAAAACTGTGCAGTTAGAAAGTTTCCTCTAATATCTAACCTAAATGTTCCTTGCAGCAGATTAAGCCCATTACATCTTGTCATACCTTCAGTGGACATGGAGAACAACTGACCACCATCCTCTTTATAACAGCCCTTAATGTGTTCTAGAGAAACAAGTCACAAAACTGGGAACTTTATTCTGCTGGTCTCATACCTTTCTTTCCTTAGAATAATGAAAACTATCCTTCAAAGTCAGTTTTTCTTTAAACTTTATTTCTGTTGAATATCTTGTTTTGCAATATTGCTTCGTCTCATCAGAAGGGTGAAGGCTCAAACTACATATTACTAGAATATTTGTAAATATACTCTTTCTTATATGAATGGAAATTTTGGGATGCAAAAGTTTTGAAGAATGAGTCACTTTTAGAAATATTTCCAATTGTTTTTCCATACAGCCCTATATACAAAAGAATTAAGAAAGATTAAGTGAGAATAAGTATTATCCATAATGACAGAAATACTGAGACATTTTAATCGTACAGTACAGATGTTGTAGAGTAATCGTAAATAAGTGCTTCCAAAACCACCAACCTTCCCCCATCTATGCAAAGTTTGAACTAACTTATAGGTGGTACCACTGACTTGTACTTTCAAGTATATGAATACTTTATGAATTAGTACAACTTATTTGCATAACGCATATCTCCTCTGTTTTGTATGTGTCATGTCTGTTTTAGGCTGCTCTTTACACCATGATGTGTATGTGCATATGGATGTAATGACAAACAAATTAAATTGACATGTGTGTTTAAAACTTTCCCCCCTCTCTCATGTGATAATTATACTATCTGTAAATAGTAGGTAGTGAGAACAAGGTGAGGTATGTTTTTTGATTTTGGAAGAGATACAGTAAAACCTGCCAAGAGCGACCACTTATGGAAGTTAGCAAAAGTGGTTGCTTGTAAGAGGTGGTCCCTTTTCAAAGATTTGCCGTAAAATGGGCACTTTTACAATGTACAGAAAGGCTACAATTGTTACTAGTGTTTCATGTTTAATTGTCTTTTAAGTGAACATTACATACAGTATACAATACAGTACTGAATTTAAAATCTCTTGGTGGGTTTATTAATACAGTAGTACAGTATATGTTACTCAGAAGAGGAAATTCAGTACACTAATACAAGTGCTTATTTTCTAGACTGAAGCCAAAAGAAAATTAGAGGTACCTGTGTTATCAAAAAGTTCTGGTTTCAATCTACAGTAGCCTGTATTTATTTGAAAAAGTTCACTTGTTCTTATCTGCCTCTGCAACGATAGGAGCATGTTTACTATTACTTCTTCTGCATCTTTGAACAGCTCTAAAAGTCGGTTGCTGGCCTTTAGAATGGCAAATGCTTTCATGTCTTTAGTCATATTCTTGGCTTCAGGTACAGAAATGATTCTTCCCGGGAGTTCAGAGGCACCATTGCTATCCCCTTCATCATCATCATCATTAATTTTTGTGTCACTGTGTTAGTTGTCACATGGCTTGAAATTTTCTAGGAGTTTTTAGCAGGCTGTGACCAGCCTGTGACTTCTTCAGTTCTTGCAAGGTGTTCATCAATCTGGTACGTCTTCTCAATCACCACACCAAAAAGACTTAGCAACATGTTAACTACTGCAAGAGGGAGCTCATTTGGTGAATCCACAGTTGACTCGTCAATGGTGAATCCACATTTAGCAAAGCATTTTTTTGATGGTGCTTGGCTCAATCTCACTTCATGCTCGATGAACCTAGTGTACTGCATTCAAGAGTGAAACCCTTTTCAAAAGCTTTGGGCCCAATGAAGTTACATCAGATTCAATTTGATGATGAATAATTGAATTTTCCTTTTCCAAAATTTCAGTTTTAGGGTTTGAATAACCTCAGCATCTATAGGTTGTAACACGGAGGTGCTGTTTGGGGAAAAGAAGCAGAGTTTAATGTTTGTAGATTTAACAGGGCAGTGGCATTGCGCATTATCTACAAACAGAATTTAATGTCCCTGTAGTAGCAATTTGCGATCAAATCTTTGTAATCATTTTTTCAAAAAGCTCAGAGTTTATTCATGCTTTTTTTTTGTTGAATTCATATCCCAGGGGCAACTCCTTGATATTCAACTTGCCAGAGCATTGTGGGTGTTGGGATTTACTGATCAGTATAGGTTTTTCTTTATCTCCATTCATGTTGGTGCATAAAGCAAGGATGATTCTTTTCTTTGAATGTTTCCCATTTGAACATTGCTGACCTTTGACAAGGAGGGTTTTGCTGTTGCCGCTGTCTTTAAAAAACAGTCCAATTTCACCCATGTTGTAGATTTCAGATAGTTGATAATCCTGTATGAGTTCAGGTAATTTTTGCTTCGAGTCTGAAACCACACCTTGGTTAATGTCTCCACTCTCACCGCATCCTGTACAAAAGGCAAGGTTGTGCCTCTTCTTAAACGATGCAATCCAGTCATTGCTGGATTTAAACTCCCTGTTTTCCACGTCATCTGCAAATTTCATGGCTTGTGCTTTTAACATTGGACCACCCAAGAGATTTACATGACGAACAACGGTGGATTTAAACCACTCGGAAGTGAGAAAATTGACTTCTTAATTTCCAGTTTTGGCATGTTTTAATTTTCCTTGAAGAATTTGCATTTGACTCATAATTGGCAAGGATTTCTGCCTTCTGTTGTAATGGGTTTTGGATTTGTGTTTTTCCAATTCCAAACTGTTTGGCAATTTGACGACAAATGGTATCTAGGTGTGATATTGCTTTAACACGTTACTCTATTGAAAGAAACACTTTGGATTTGCATTTTTCTTTTTTGCTTCTGTGATGACTTTGGGCTTTACACTGTAACTTACAATAGTGTACACCGTTCATTTCAACACATTCATGTCTTCCTTACAAGTTCAACTTCTGGTTCATACACAGACTGAGAAGTAGGGCCCTACCAAATTTGCAGAGGCGTATGAAATCTGGTCATTGATAAACTTTTACCCTATACTATAGGATAAAAATATGCAAAAATACACAGCGTTTCTCAAACTGGGGGTCTTGATCCAAAAGGGGGTGTCAAGCCTATTGTAGCGGGGTTGTGGAATTGCCACCCTTACTTCTGTGCTGCCTTCAGAGCTAAATGGCTTGAGATCGATGGCTGCTGGCCAGGTGCCCAGCTCTGAAGGGAGCACCGCCTCCAGCAGCTGCAGAGAAATAATGGTGGCAGTTCAGCAGCTCCTGCTCTTTGCTTTGCCTTCAGAGCTGAGTGGATAGAGAGCAGCAGCTGCTGGCCGGCTATGCTGTTGCCAGCAGCAGCACAGAAGTGAGGAAGATCAGTTTCTCCTACAGGTTCGTTTTCATGGATAGGAGTAAAGAAAATGTGGTTGCTGGTCACAGATGACATGTTGTTCTTCAGTTTTTTCACAGTTAAATTATAGGGGAAAAATGTTCTGTGGCCTCTGCAAGTAGTCGCTCAAGACAGGTGGTCTCTCTTCAGAGGTAATCGCTAAGGCAGGTTTTACTGTCCATATATAAGAGATGGACAAAATCTCAGGTTTAAAACTAGACTGGCTGCATAAGAACAGCCTCTGAACAATTTCTCCAGCACCTTAAGCACAAGCAGGGCTTAATCCAATGCATAGTAGGCAGCCCTCCTTGTTCCAGCTCTTCTTTTGTCCCACTACAGACCACCTTTACAAATATTTACTGTGGGCAGTGCAAAGAACCTCTCTTCTGTTTGTCTCCCAGTGTTTCCTCTGTGAAATACTAATGCTTTGGCAAAGTACAGGACTGTGTTATGAATCCAAACATGCTTCTCTCTCTTTAATCTGCCATCAGCCCCCCAATGTCTTAGTAAGGCCGGCTCCAGGGTTTTTGCTGCCCCAAGCAGCAGAAAAAAAAAAGCCGTGATCACAATTGGCGGCACTTCCGTGGCAGCTCTCCACCGCACCACTTCATTCTTTGGCGGCAATTCAGCAGCAGGTCCTTCCCTCCGAGAGGGACTGAGGGACCTGCTGCCGAAGAGCCGGACGTGCCGACCTTTTCCGTTGGCCGCCCCAAGCACCTGCTTGCTACGCTGGTGCCTGGAGACGGCCCTGTGTCTTAGAACAACTTGCAAGAATTTATTTGTAGTTGATGTCTTTTGAAAGTTGAGAATGTCTTTTCTCCAGCATGTAACGATCTAGAGCATTGCTCATTTACTGAGTGAGGATATGCTGGGGCCTAAACAGTCTAATGCGTGCAAGCTTCAGATTTGGGGGTATGTTTGGAAACATTAACAGATCAAATTCTGTACAGCCATTTTTCCTACCCAATAAAGTTGAACTAACCCATTCCTATATCAGCCCTTATGTTTATATATTTCCTTTCTTTCCCCAAACACTTTACAAACTAGATACACATGATGTGATTTGTAAAGCAGAGCCCTCTCTAGAATCAAATGCTGGAGCACACAACAACAGTACATGACAATTGAAGACAGAAAATGAAGAATACTGTGGTCAGCTGAAACTGTAGGGAAACTTCAGAAGACATGAATTTGATGAGGAAATAGGTTTCCATTGTAGGGGATGGATACAAAATATACATTTAAAAATGTGTGGACAGCTGGACCTATCCATCCATGTATGTGGCTATATAGTTTGTGGGTTTTGTTTGGGCTAAACAATGTGCAGGCATTGCACCCATCTTGCAGATGCAGGTAAGATTTAATCCTTCCTTTTCTTACATGGTTCCACAAAACATCAGATGCAAGCCATGTAGGTTGGAAGGGGAAAACGGAGAATAAAGTCACATATTGACAATCCAGAGACAAATTATAAATGGAAATAAGTAATTTCTGTGGATTGTGATGAGCTATACTTGTTTGGGGAGACTCTTATGCATAGTTAATCTTTCTGTTTTTCAGTTCTTATTGCTGATTTGCTGATTTACATACCTGCAGTTATCTTGTATTGTTGTTATTTAAAAGAAACATCAACTAAGAAAAAGGCAAGTATAAGTCTATGGTGTGTGTGTGTGTGTGTATGAGAGAGAGAGAATAAAAATGTTATTAACTGGAATATACATTTAAAACACTGAAAAGAAAGTTAATTAATGTTACAAAACCACAGAGTGCTTTCCGTTTACATAAATTGGATGCCAATAAGTATATCTTTCATTAAAGACTTTTCAGTAAGAAAACAGGAAGTTACTTTACAGCAATTATTTTGATGCCCTTCAATAACAAGGTGCACTGGAGTTTAGTAACCATGAACTACCGAATTACACTTCTTGTCAAATTTATTGCTTGGGTAGTAAAAAAAAAAAAAAAAAAGATTTGTGCTGTGACATGGGGGAATCTAGGAACAGCCTTGGGTCTTGCACACTTCTTTTTTAGACAGTAGAACTGAAATGCATTGTGAAAGTGACACCATGCTCAGGGTTTTTAATGCTCACTGGTCTCTGTGGTCTGTCAAGCCATGGCGCAGTTCCCAGGGTTAAACTGAGCAGTCATCTTTGTGAATTGGCTGGCAGAAGACACCCTGATGCTCCTCTTAATACTTTCCCACTAGGGCTCCTTCGTCTCTTCCCACATCACTGGGGGAGGAATAATTAGAGGAAAAGAGTGTTCCCCAGATGAATGAGTAAGGATCCAGAGGAGTTTGACTGGCCTGGGCTTGTTAAAGGAGAACCAATCATGTTCTGGTTCCAGGGTGAAATGAACTGCTATAAAATAAAGTGCCTTGTTTTTGTGTGTTTAAAGATTTTTCTCTTTCTCTTTCTCCCAGATTGCCAGTGCTCTCTGTATATTGCTTTATCCAGGCCTCATTCTCATTGACTATGGACATTTTCAGTATCCTTCCATTTGCTTTAAAATGAAATAATTTCAGTTATAAAATAACATCAGTCCCTCCTACAATAACATCACTTTTTTACTGGGGAAGAAGTTAGATTTATTAGCTGAAGGTTTGGCCCCTCCCCCAGCAAAAGGAAAGGTTCCTTTGAAAGGAAACAGCCTTAAATGGACTTGGAGCAAAAGATTGATGTGGGGGAAATCAATCCAACATGGCATAGCTTTTATTTGCATCCCAAATTCACACTCTGCCTTGTTTGAGTAAATGTCGGTGGCAGTATGGCTGTGAAAAAAATGGATATTCCTGTGATTTCTGCCTGGATAAGAGAACCATCGTAGCTCTTGTTGGGAGGTGGAGAGGAGTGTCAGACGCAGCCATGCTGTTCAGTTCTATAAAATGTGACTGTCTCTAGCTTTTGCAACCACTAGCTGACTACAGAGAATGGGAGGAGATCATTAACATTTATTGAGTGTCTCACATGCTTCTGCCCAATTTCTAGCAGCCATGATGCTTCACAATGAGATATATCTGTACACCTGACTCACTATACAACATCAATAGTAAATTAGAGTAGACTCTGCTTCTTGTGTCCTCTAATAGCCTCTGAGCCACTGACTCCCATGTTTATAGGTACCTTTGAAACAAATGGTGAATTTGTAAGTCATAGGTAGAGCTGAGTGAGTTATTTGCAAAGAAAATAACTTATCCAACCAGTGTAGCAGGTTGACTCAAAAATGTTCATATTTCAAAATGTATTCAACACTTTAAAAAAATCTGAATTGATTGAGAATTCCTAATTAGAGCTCTTTGTTAGTGTTTCTGTCCCCAGATCAAAGGAGTTCACAAGCACTTCTGTTGAGAATACCTATATTTGTTCTCTGCTAACACGTGTACAGCTTCAAAATTCTGCTTTCACATTCATGGCAACAAAAGTCAGTATTGTGAGTGTTCACAGGAAACACGTAAAAGGGTGTAAAAATTGACTATTGGCTTTTAGCTGACCTGAATTTGTAACAGTTAACGTATCACCTTGTAACATTGGAGCACAGATGTACTTGTAATGGAGTGTACCAACATACAGCACACATGGCTACATTATGTTTTTTGAAATTCATTCTGGACCTTCTGACCTCCTGAGTTTTATGTCACTACACTAGTCTGTAATTAGAATAAAGTTTGTATTTATTTTTTTCAAGGTGTATGCCACGTTGACGAAGACTAGTGCAATAATCTCCAGATTTTCCAGGCAAAGTCCTGTTCTCCTTGCCACCTGGAATATTCCTTGCTCTGTATTGTAAATTGAGCCATGGGTTGCTTGCATATCATATTAAATGTATAAAGTTTCAGAAGTCTGTAAAAGCCTCCATGTCAATGTTTATGTACCCACAATCTAGGCTGGGATTTTCAAACCCACCAAGGGAAGCTGGAAGCCCAATTCCCATTAATTGTAATGAGAATTGGGCATGGCAGATTCCTATGGCAGATTTGAAAATCCAACCCCTGATGGTATTCATTCAGGTGTGTGTACTGTTTTAGCATTAGTTTACTAATAAATATCAATATTTAGGTCTTGGTTGCAGCCTGTATTAGAAAATTAACTATTGTGCTTATCCATAAGCAAGTACAGTAGTTGTTCAGTCCAAGCTGTAGGAAGGTGTGCCAGGTAACGGAGATGTGAGTAAGTCCTGGGGCTGTGATAAATGAGGACACTTTAAAATATGCTGTTGGGTCAAAACTAGGCACATGAAAAATCAAATTTTGTTAATCCATCTCTAATAATACACTAATTGTGGTGTTCCCTCTAGAACAGTGGTCCCCCAACTGTGGGGGGCACAGAGGAATGTTCAGGGAGGTGCAGCGGAATCTGGGGCAGCCCCCATGGAGGGCGAGGAGGGTGCCACCCAGCCCCACTCTGCTTCCAGCTCTGCCCTGACCCCGCCCCCAGCCATGTTCAGAGCCTCAGCGCCCAGGCCTGGCCCCGGCCCCCAACCGCAGCCCAGCTTGCTGCTCCCAGGGCCCAGCCCTGCTCCCAACTGCAGCCACGGCTGTAGCTCCTGCCCTGAACTCAGTTCGCTGGCACCCAATAGCAGCCTGGCTCCCAGCCCCGGCTCCTGACTGCGGCTCCCAGGGGAGGGGCATGGACAGATTACATTACAGGTAAGGGGGGATGCAATGTAAAAAGTTTGGGGACCATTGCTCTAGAAAATGCAGCTGTCAGGTGAGAGGCAGCCGCAGAAACGAAACTTTTAAGAAACAGACTCTACTTTTATTAACAGATTTTTCGCTATATTTTGCTGCTTCCATTTATCCTGAAATCATAGCTTTGGCACTGATTCTGCAAAGACTTATGCATGTGCATAACTTTCTACATTGTGACTAGTTCAATTGAAGTCATTGGAGGTACTTAGAATGCAGAAAGTTAACTGCTTGTGTAACTCTTTGTAGGATCATGGCCTTTTGGCATCATGGTTAGTTGCTGTGACAATGACAGTATGGCAAATATGATTATGATTTTTGATTAGGGAATAAATAGTAGATTGAGAAATGATTTATAAAACCCAAATGTGTTGTCATGTAGCTATCTGTACTGGCCAAGACAGAGTAGGGAGAGAGACATACATTATTTCAGTATTTCTTAGGATAGCTGTGGTATCTCTCTAATTCAGTTTCTTTCATTACACTTTAATTGCTGGTTTTGATGCATTTAGAGCCTGAACCATAGCTCATCGAAGTCAATGAGAGTCTCTTCATTGACTTCACTGGGTTTTGGATCAGGCCTCGTGTCAAAAGTAAATAACAGATTTGTTTTGCAATAATGTCTAAGGGCCCTAATAATGGATTGGGGCCCCTTTGTGCCAGGTGTTGTATAGACACATAACAAGAAGACAGTCCCTGCCCTGAAGAGAATACAGTCTGAGTATAAGCATGTTTAAATATTCCATACAAAGCTGTACGGCAAAAAAGATTTAGGGCTTTTGAAAATTTTACCTATAACCCTGGAAAAAATAAGCACAAGAAAATGTGGAATTGCCACTAGTTGTATCCTATGAGTACGTCAGTGTAGTTTTTTATTAACTCTGGTTAATTGATTGTACTGTACTATTGTAATAATCTGTGCAACCATAAAACTCTCTTTAAGAAGTCTTTCCTTTTGACTCTATGGACTTTTGATCAGGCCCCCAAATCAAAGTTACAGTTGGCTAACCTGTTTAAATAGAATTTAAAATATTTCTCTGTGTAAACAAAATAGTTGCATATTTGGCACTAGATTTTTAAAAATTAAGACTAACGTATAAAACGTCTGTTTTGAATATATTTTACAACTATCACCTGTGGCATTAGTTCACTGTTAACTTGTCACAATACTCAGCATGTTCCCTGTCTTGCAATCTTGTCCTTAACATAAAAAACATATACAACTCCGTGAGCCTGGGCTTTGCTTTGTGGGGTGTACTTTTTCTCTCTTACAATTGGGACCTTTTAGGATCACTGGCATTTTGCTTGGCCATAAATTATAAACAAATGGAACTCTACCATTCACTGCCATTCTTTTGCTACCTACTTGGAAAGTGCTGCCAAAAAGGCCTTACAGGAAAGGGGTGAGTATCTTTAAAACTCAGTATCCAAACATTAGCTCAAGAATGCATTTAGGTAGCCTAGCCTTGGGAATTTGATTCATCCTATTTGCATTTCCATTGTTTCTCTCTTAAGCTCCACGGGAAGGTACTGATGTTATAATTTCATCTGTTCTTAGAGAACAAGTTTCTTTCTAGCCATTAAATGATACACTAAATATCTAAATAGTTTTAAGGGTTTAGAAAGTATAGCAACATATATTAAACTTATAGCTGGGTGAAAATTTTAGGCCAAATCTGTTTTCAGCAAAAAATGCAGGTGTGGTGACACTGAAACGTTTCATTAATTTGTCTGTTTTCCCCAATTGTTGATTTGGGGGCAGCGGGGGAGGAAGAGGAGGAGAGGGAGCAAAACCTTTAAAAATACTGAAAGGCAAAAATTTTATTTTGACATTTTCAAAATGTAACATTTAAATTTTTTGGTTCAAAACAACTTTTTGTTTAGAAATTTCCTTTCATTTTATTAAAAAAAAAAAGATAAATGCTCAAAATAGAAACAGTTTCATTTTTGGATGAAGGAAATATTCTGTTCAACCCAAAGTGAATGTTAAAACTAAGTCGCCAAAAATTTTGATATATTTCATTTTTGGTTTTACATGAAAATGTGAGTTCCAATATTTTGGAATTGCCAGTGAACCGAAAAAAAACTCTTATTTGCTCAGCTGTCATTAACCATCCTTTTTTTGCACACCTTCAGCATGCTGGAATCAAAGTTAGATATGGGCTAAAAGTAGACCTCCAGGTTAATGAGACAAATGCCAGTAGATGTGACACAGTCCTAGTGGATTTCTTACGACTGCTCTGGAGATGATGACATATCTTTTCTCTAGTACTGGTAGCCCTGCTCAAATTTGTCACGTTTCTTGATCTTATGCACATTCAGTTGTATACTGTAAATACACTCTGCGTTTTAAGCCCCAAGTACCTGATATTTTTATATATATAAACAACTGAGTTTTTTGCCTCTTAATATCTTGACTTAAACTCTTCTATTTATTACAGGTTAGTGCTGTTAATTAAAATAGCATTTACGGTGGTTGCTTCTTTTGTGATTTGCTGGCTCCCATTCTGCACAGAAGTGGAACAAATTCTGCAAGTACTCAGAAGACTCTTTCCCATTGATCGAGGCTTGTTTGAAGTATGTGGGTTGTTTTGTTTGTGTAAATGTTCTGTATTCTTAGATCCCTTGAGAAACCTTCATGGTGACCTTTTGGGATTTCATGTGGAAGACACACCACAGAACTAGTAATCTGAGCTGCCTTCGTTGGCAGTCATTTCTTGCCAGTTATTTAATCCAGTATTTAACCCCTAGCTGAGCTGGCATCTTCCAGGATATTATATGAGTAGACAACACTTATCCCATCATCAAACCCATACTTCAGTCATACATTTTTCCATTGACATAGATTCCATAGTAATTGACAGAGTCAGAAGATACAATGTAAAAGTTAGCTTCAGAATCTCCCCTTTGGTTAGCAAAATACTCATCTTTATTGAAAGGATTTATACAAGTAGTAATGGTTGTAGTGTTTCAGATGTAAAATAAAGCCTGCTTTGCATCTTAGCTGATATTCTCAGTAACCACTTTTTACAGAAGTTTATTTAGACCAGTTGTGCTTTTACTATTCCTAAGTAGTAGTTTGATTCAGCACAGTGTTCTTGAGGCTTGATCCTGCAAGATGCTGAGCACTGTCGCCCCAATCCAGCAAAGCAGTTAAGCACATACTTAAATCTAATCACACAAGTAGCCTCATAGATGCCAATGGATCTACTACTTATACGCTTAAAAAGGCACTTCAGTGCTTTGATAGATTGGGGTCAGAGTGCTTAGCTCCTGGCAAGATTGACTCAAGTTTAAGAGCAAGTTCTATACCACAGGCTTCCCCACAGTAGAAACTAAGGGCTTGATTCAGTAATGTTTCAGTGGGACTTAAGTGCTTTGCTGAATCTGGGCCTAAGTGACTGTTGTTAGTGTAAATGGTTTGCCTTATATATGTGTTAGCTGTTAGCAGTTCTTCAGCAGTTACAAATGATACCACAACCTGCAATATCTTTGCCCTGAAAAACTAACATTATGGATACACTGAGGGTGGCATTTAATTTAAATGCAGCCATAGGAATATTTTCAGAACATATTCTCCAGCAGCTTGTTGAAAAATAATTGAAGCTTGGGAGATAAAGATATTTACAAACCAAAATACCTTTTGTCACTTTGCATTTTTTACCCTTTGCTAAGTTTAAAAATAAAAACTGTAAATGTCAACAAACAATGAATTCAAAAGAGCCCAAGGATTTTAGTCTAATATTAGATCAAATATTTTCAGACTGAATAGGGGAGTGACTTACTTGGATACTAATCTGGATAAACTGAGAAATTGTCTATGTAAGCAATGCACAGTAAGTTTATACTCTGTTGCCTGTAACAGGTTCTTTGAATTGATTCCCATTTACAGAAACAGCAACAAATGCTGATGGTTGTAAAATATTATTGGCTATGAAGTAGGCATCTTATATGTTTGCTGGTGCTGCGAAACCGTCTGTTCACTTGTAGTCCTCAGCAAATTTGAAGAGCATATTCTGTATTGCTAGTAAGCATACAAGGAAGATAGCTTAGTAGTTGGTGCTAGTAGCTTTCTTGTTGTTATGTCTACACAGCTGTGATTCTAGCAGCTGTTTAGGGATGAGTTTCATGGGCATGATAGCTGTGGTTACAAATGTAATTTTGAAAGTGATCCTAGCACAACTGCTAATGTCTTTAGACTTCTTGATTTATTAGTGGTTAACTCTGTCATTGCTAGTAAGCAGTGCTAAATACATTCAGGTGTGTAATAAATGTGAGAATATATTGAATCTAGGTCTGTCAAGCGATTAAAAAAATTGATCACGATTAATTACACTGTTAAACAATAATAGAATACCATTTATTTAAATATTTTTGGAGGTTTTCTACATTTTCAAATATATTGATTTCAGTTACAACACTGAATACAAAGTGCACCGTGCTCACTTCATATTTATTTTTGATAAGTATTTGCACTGTAAAAAACCCCCCAGAAATAGTATTTTTGAATTCACCTCATACAAGTACTGTAGTGTAATCTTTATATCATTAAAGTTGAAGTTACAAATGTAGAATTATGTACCAAAAAAAACTGCATTCAAAATTAAAACAGTGTAAAATTTTAGAGCCTGCAAGTCCACTCAGTCCTACTTCTTGTTAAGCCAATCGCTCAGACAAACAAGTTTATTTACATTTGCAGGAGATAATATTGCCCGGTTCTTGTTTACAATGTCACCTGACAGTGAGAACAGGCGTTCTCATGGCACTGTTATATCTGGAATCGCAAGATATTTACCTGCCAGATGCACTGAAGATTCATATGTCCCTTCATGCTTCAACCACCATTCCATGGGACATGCGTCCATGCTGATGATGGGTTCTGCTCGATAAGAATCCAAAGCAGTGCACACCGACATATGTTCATTTTCATTATCTGAGTCAGATGCCACCAGCACAAGGTTAATTTTCTTTTTTGGTGGTTCGGGTTCTGTAGTTTCCGCATTGGAGTGTTGCTCTTCTAAGACTTCTGAAAGCATGCTCTACACCTTGACCCTCTCAGAAATTTGGAAGACACTTCAAATTGTTAAACCCTGGGTTGAATGATGTAGCTATCTTTAGAAATCTCATATTGGTACCTTCTTTGCATTTTGTCAAATCTGCTGTGAAAGTCTTCTTAAAATGAACAACATGTGCTAGGTCATCATCCATGACTGCTATAACATGAAATATATGGCAGAATATATACACAGAGCAGGGGACATACAATTCTCCCCCAAGGAGTTAAGTAAGAAATTTAATTAACGCGTTATTTTTTTTAATGAGCGTCATCAGCATGGAAGCATGTCCTCTGGAATGATGACTGAAGCATGAAGGGGCATATTAATATTTAGCATATCTGGCACGTAAATACCTATGAAGTGCCATGCAAATGCCTGTTCTAACTTTCTGGTGACACTGTAAATAAGAAGAGGGCAGCATTATCTCCTATAAATGTAAACAAACTTGTTTGTCTTAGCAATTAGCTGAACAAGAAGCAGGACTGAGTGGACTTGTAGGCTCTGAAGTTTTACATGGTTTTGTTTTTGAGTGCAGTTATGTAACAAAAAAAAATCTACATTGTAAGTTGCACTTTCACGACAGCAAGATTCCACTACAGTACTTAATATTTTTCAATTCACCTCATACATTTCTTTTGTTTCATTTTTACAGTGCAAATATTTGTAATAAAAAATAATAAACACTTTGATTTCAATTACAACTCAGATTACTATATATATGAAAATGCAGAAAAACATCCAAAATATTTAATACATTTCAACTGGTATTCTATTGTTTAACAGTGCAATTAAAACTGCGATGAATCACGATTAATTTTGAGTTTAATCGCATGACTTAACTGCGATTAATCGACAGCCCTAATTGAATGTCTTCACATTTGAAAAAAGTTTCACAGGTGCTATCATTTTGATGTAAATTTTCCTAGAGATGAATGTTTTCAGAGCTTTATTTTCACAAAGTCTGTGGACTTGACTTAAGACTGATGATCTCTTGTGTTCGAGAAAGTATTTCTCAGTTATTTTAATACATGTTTTAATTCAGTTTCTTTCAGATTTTAATTTTCTATGTTTGAGCCAAGGTCACACTGACCCGATATTGCCTTTCATTATAGCATATGACATTTGTGTATCAAAATTTATTTTTCAATGAAATATTAAATAATCCTCATATTATTTGAACAGCAAACTAACATAGATACAACTCATTAAATATCTTTTCAGGATAAAGTAGCCAATATCTGGTGTAGTCTAAGTGTCCTTATAAAGATAAAGAATGTGATGTCACCTCAAACCCAGCTTAAACTCAGGTAAGAGAACTGAAGGCTTTTAGGTAACTTTCACTTTTATTCATATCGTGGGGGATTTTCAAAAGCACCTAAGTGATTTAGGAGCAGAAATCCTATTGAAAGTCATAGGGACTTGTGCTCCTAAGTCAAAAAGATGCTTTTGAAAACCCCATCCATTAATTTTTGGGAAGAATTGAGAGATGAAATTTTCAGAGTTCTTAAAAAGACTTTTGTTCATAGTGTATTTTTTAGTTCCAAATAATACAAATAAAATTAAAGATTTTCCCCAGGTTTGTGTGTGTTTAGAATGTTGTTAAACTTTTTTCTGTGTTTGTATAATTTGAGCTGAATAATTAGTTAAAATTGGGAAGCTAGATAAAAATAACAAACATATGCATTTGACTTTTTCCATTATTTCTTCTAAATGTTTAAAGTTTGCATAATCCAAAATATTTCAAATAAGCAAATAGTTCAAGATGAGGCTCTTTCAGTATGGAAGATGGATAAAAAGTTACTGAAGAATAAAATTTTCATAAGTACATAAGTCAATTAGGAGCATACACCACAGTGACTTAAGTGCCTACGTGATTTGTGCTTTTGAAAATGGGACAGGGTCCCTAAAATCACCTAGTTGCTTTTGAAAATATTATCTGAAAACATGAAAGTGGTTATTTATATATTAAAGAATAAACGTAATATTTTTTTAAAATAATCTTTTAGCTTTGCTTTTACATTTCTGACTCTACTTCCGGCTTGTATAAAACTAACCCTCCAGCCCTCACTCCGACGATTTAAATTTGCTCTGGTAAGTGTATTTTTTTAAATTGTTTCTTATATAAAATCTATCACTGAATGTTGGAGCATGGCCAACAGTTCTCCTTAAAATTGTCCCACCGTGCAGAGTTATGTATGTTGTTAAATGTCATTTGGTATCTGCTGAAGAGACTGTTTGTTTAAAAAGCATATCACCAATAGAATTGAATATCAAAGTCGTATTGGAGGACCTAACTAATGTCTTTTAAATCTCAGGTTTTCCCCTTGTCTATACTTCTTTATTTCTCTTATTCTCGGTTTTCTTTATTTTAATTCTGTATTTTTATTATTTTCCTCTGAAAAGCCATTTGAAGATTCTCCACACAATAAAACTTTGTATGGGTTTGAGATTTCCTTTCTCTTTTGTTTTGTTTCCAGAGTGATAGGTTTTTTTTAATGCACTGGCTGCCAAATTCAATAAAAATTCCCACAATAGTCATTGCAGGCTCATTAGTGGTTTGAAAAGGAATGATCCTTTTTTTGTTTTTAACAAATGTTTGCTTGTCTCTCTGTAGTCTAATATCACTGAACATAAATTTAGGCATATTTACACGACATGAATGTAAAGTATTCCTTTTAAACTAAAAGCACTTTTATACCAAGACAGATATCACTAAAATTTAAACAGCAGTTGATTTATATGGTTTTAAAATATACAATAATTTCTAAGTATTATTTGAGTTTATAATAGTGATGCCTATAACTAGGATTAATCCTTCCCGAGAATTATCTTGTAGTTTAATTCTTGCTCAATATATTTTTAGTTCAGTAAAAAGAATGAGACCTTTTGTTGTTACTTCTGAGGTGCGGGTTGTTCATGAGCACAGTTGACCCAGCATAATACAACCTACCTCAGGTACGATAGTTGCATAGTTCTGACTTAATATAGTAGGCCTCAATCCTGCAATCACTTATATATGCGAGTGATTCAGTTTACTTTGATAGGATTACTCATGTGAGGATAGTGAAGCACATGCGTAAGTGTTTGCAAGATAGTGGCCTTATTACATGAGACGTTCTGAATACTCTGGGTCAAACTTTCAAAAGGCTCCTTTTTGCAGCCACAATTTGTTACAGGTGCAGATCAGTGTACTTGTCCCTCTAACTATATTGAAACATGCAAATTGCTCTGGAGTTGAATATATTTAGTACAAATTAGATACTTTAATTATATTGGACGCTTCACACTGATGCCAGCCTTTACATAAAATTAGGCCAACTGAAAAACTAAAACCTACACTTTGCATTGGGGAGATCTATATTAACCTCTTCTACTTGAATCTTTTTAGGTTAGTTGTGCATTGTCATTCTTCCTGTTCTCCTTCCAAGTACATGAAAAATCCATTCTTCTAGTATCAATGTAAGTTATTTTTTATATAGAAAATATTTTGATACCCTGTTCCCCAATTTGGATGATGCCACAGGCATCTTCCTCACTTAGAAATAATGTGTCTATTAAAACAGAGACTTTTAAAAAAAATTGTGCATATAGTTTTCATTCTGTAAGAACTTCTGAATGATAAGTAATTCGGGGCTATGAAAGTAGAAATTTCCTTTTTGACCACTAATGGCAGAGTCAGCACAAAATATGCGTGGCTGTCCAGGTGGTAGGGTTGACTGATTCTGGGGGTAGGAAGGGTGACACTGCCATGGAAACCAAAGAAAAGCCCCAGACATGTAGTTGTCCAGAAAGCATATATAAGGTAAGTAATAATGATGAGTGAAATAGGGTGAATTCTCCCTCATTTCTCAATAACTACATGGCAAAGGGCCTCCAATCTTGGAAATTAATGTATATACACCTGTACCTTGATCTAACGCTGTCCTTGGGAGCCAAAAAGTCTTATCGCGTTATAGGTGAAACCGCATTATATCGAACTTAATTTGATCCGCCAGAGCGCACAGGCCCCCCCCCCCCCCGAGCACTGCTTTACCGCATTATATCCGAATTCGTGTTATATCGGGTGGCGTTATAACAGGGTAGAGCTGTATTCCCCTTCTCTTTCCTTTGTTGGGAGATAAGTCTTAAGGCAAAGGGTCATCTTCTTCCCCTTGGATGAAGCATAGCCATCATGTGGGAGAAATTTGAACACTGGTGTGGTAGCACCTTTAATATTCCTCTCCTAGTTTTACATTAGAAAGCTTACATAGAAGCCCACAGGGGACAATTTTATCTAGACTGGCCACTAAACTATTGTTTCTAGCTTCCTGGCTGAACACACAACTTTACCATTCTTACTAATGTGACTAGGCATGGATGCTTATAAACTGCAGCTGTTCCTTTTGAATGCATATTGTGCTGCAAATCAACATACGGGGCAGAATATCTCTTGCACCAGAGCTCTGCTTGGTGTGGTCACAGCTTCTTTGGTTCTCGGGGTCAGCCTGTCACTGCTTTAGGACATGTCTACACAAACACCTAGTGCGTGGCAGCTGTGGTGTAAATTTACCGTGTTCCAATGTGTAGCACACTAACTGTCTGTGTGGACCCTGCTGCTACGTACTAAAAGTTCTCTAGTGCACATGCACATACTGCAGTTTGAATCAGCAGTAGGGCAGTGCACACTAGGGAACTTTTAGTGCACAGTAGCAGGATCCATACGGACAGTGCATGGCATGCAAGGGCACTGTAGATTTACACCTCAGCTTGCTGTGCACTGAGTGTTCATATACACAGCCCTACGGCAGTGAGAGGCTGACGCCAAGAATCAAAGATGCCAGGTGCTACATCAAGCATAGCTCTGGTGCAGGAGATATTCTGCCCTGATATATTCTTAATGGATCCTATGCCTGTGGAGGATAGAATGAGGGGAGTTCTGCCATGTCTCCTATGCTGAGTGAGAGGATGGCGGGCCCAGTACTGGCACTCTTGCCCCAGGAGGGAGTTCTACCATTTGCAGCTAGTGTCTGGCTCCAGATGGCCAAAAAAGGAGCCAGAACCCAATAGAGTCTCTGGCCCAGAATAAGTAAAACTTGTGTATAACAAAAGTTTAGAGAGAACCAGCAAAGCTGTTGTCATTACAGTGTTTGTACACCTATTTTTCTTTTCATTGTAGACCGGTCTGCTTAATGATAAACGAAATTCCTTTGATGTGTACATGGTTTTTACTTGTGTCAACCTTCAGGTGAGTCAGACACTATTAACTTCAATACAGTATGCTTCCTGCCTTGATTCTTGTACATCTTTCTAAGCATATTCTTTTTTCTCACCTTTTAATGTGTTGCTTAAAATGTAAATTTGTTGGAATGTAGACTAATGCCCTTCTGTTTTAACAGCTTACTGCCTCTTCTGTTGAAGGATGGCCTGCTTCTTGCCTGTGTGGTGACAACACTGGCGTTTCTGACAGTATGTGCGACTTCTTTTTCAATATTTGAAAAGACTTCAGAAGAGGACCTGCAGCTGAAGTCACTCTCCCTTTCTATTAGGGCATACATTCCTTCATTTAAAGCATTCCCAAAGATTATTAAGAGTCTGGTAAGAAACTTTTAACTGTTCATAATATGTTGTTTTTAAAAATCATGATAAACCAGCTTTATGCCCACAATTATGTACATTTTTGTGGCAATAGGATTTATATACTGCTTATGGAATATACTTGTTTGCACATTTGTTCTTAATAGAAGTTTCATGTGAACAACTTCATGTGTTGAAAACCACACAAGAGACCCATCTGTCTTCTTCCAAGCTGTCTCCATATATGTAATGCTTTCCCAATTCCAGTGTGAGCCCCTTCCCCCTACCCAATCTCCTCATTCAAATCCCTCCTAAAAGCCCAGAATAAGTAAGTTACCTTACTTTGCAGCAACGTGTCAAAAGAGCCCATTCCAAAATATCCCTTAATGTATTGAATATATAGTAGGAAACTGTCTAATCTTTGGGTGGTTTGAGGTGATTAGCTTGACTGTATTTATATCATCTTAGAGAATGGCACACAAGATATTAGTATAGATGCACACTGTATTTTCTAAGGGTACGTCCATACTACCCGCCGCATCGGGTAGACGCGATATATCGAACTCCGAACGCGCTCCCGTCGACTCCGGAACTCCACCACCGCAAACGGCGGTGGCGGAGTCGACGGGGGAGCCGTGGACTTCGATCCCGCGCCGTGAGGACGGGTAAGTAGTTCGAACTAAGGTAGTTCGACTTCAGCTACGTTATTCGTGTAGCTGAAGTTGCGTACCTTAGTTCGACCCCCCCCAGTGTAGACCAGGCCTAAGAGGTCATCCATATAGAGGATGAAGAACTCAAAGCACCTAAGCAATGAAAGTAACTTCTGATTCATTTGACACTGTAAATCAATGTTAACTAATGTATCATTCTTTATCTTACAGTTTATTGTCTCAGTAACTCTGATGGGCATCCTCACTTTAATGAGTGCCACACTGACTCCTCCACAGAAGCTACCAGATTTATTTCCTGTATCTGTGTCTGTTGTTTCCTGCTTACACTTCTTATTCTTCTTGATGTATTTTAATGCTATTGTACTGTGGGACTCAAGAAATGGTAGAAATCAGAAGAAAATCAATTAGTTAAATTCTAAGCTGTGAAAACTCAAGACTAAACTGGAAAGAGAATATTTTCAGTGAAAATATCAGTTACGATAGGCAGCTCTAAATCAGTCTTATTTAGTATATTTCCCATGATCTATGAAAACTAGGAAACAAATTGTTTTACATTTAAACAGAAAGAATAAGTTAATGACTTTTATTTTAAAGAGGAAGAGTAGCTATTACCAAACAGTGTTTGAAATTTAACTCCACTTGTTATATTCTCAAGAACTTTAATACTTCTGATATGGTTTTCCAATATGAAAAGGCTATTTGTAAACTGTAAATGATTAAATACAGGAAGTCTTGACCCTTAACTAGCAGTGCCAGTTTAATTTAGCAAAGCCGTGAATATAATTTGCTAATGTAAAGTCATACATTTCCCAGCATGAAATGTGGAAGAGAGACAAATATGGGTTAAACAATAACTCTTGGCTGTTGCTTCTAAGTGGCATCTCTTGCTGGCCTCTTTTGATTACATCAATTAAACAGCCTTGCACACTATTTCACTGTCATGATGCTTTCACATGATATGCTTAAAATCATCAAGGTCACTGCACTGATATCCATGACTCACTATCATAGTTCATGGTAACATGACCATCTGCCTCTGGCAATAACCCCTTTACCAACTGAAGTCCATTTTTATTCTAACAAGAGTTACAGGGTGCTGTGGTTGCTGCTATTGTTTTTCCTACATATCTTTTTTCATATGGGTAATATAACTTACAAACTACACATCTCTATAGATAATTGTCAATTTTATGACCTAAATGAAATGGTCAACCCCACCCGTTGCTTCCTTCCTCCCCCAGCCTTCCTGGGCTACCATTGCAGTGTCCCCCCATTTGTGTGATGAAGTAATAAAGAATGCAGGAATAAGAAACAGTGACTTGTTAGTGAGATAAAATGAGGGGAAGGCAGCCTCAGCTGCTATGATAGTCCAGACAGGACATTAAGCAGTGGGGTGGGGAGAGGAGCCCAGCATCCCGCTGCTATGATAGTCCAGGCAGTACAGAATCTTTTCTTTACACATGAAGGGTGGGGGCTGATGGAGCTCAGCCCCCTGTTGCTATGATGAAGACAGTTACCAGCCGTTCTGTACCATCTACTGGGAATGACCGGGAGGCCAGCCAGGAGCACTCATGGGCTGATGATGAGGACGGATACCAGTCCTTCTATACTGTACCATCTGCCACCAGGCTGATGATGACAATGGATATCAGTCATATTGTACCATCAGCCACCAAGGGGGGGGGTGCGAGGATGCTACAGTTCACTGCCGCAGCATGACGTCTACCAGCAGCATTCAGTAGACATAGGGTGACATTTAAAAGAGTCAAGAGACGATTTTTTCCCTTTTCCTTCTTGGGGGGGAGGGGGGGGGGATAAATTGACGAGCTATGCCCTGGACCACCCCGGACAATGTGTTTGACCCTACAAGCATTGGGAGCTCAGCCAAGAATGCAAATGGTTTTCGGAGACTGCAGGAACTGTGGGATAGCTGGAGTCCTCAGTCCCCCCTCCCTCCCTCCATGAGCATCCATTTGATTCTTTGGCTTTCCGTTACGCTTGTCACGCAGCAGTGTGCTGAGTCCCTGCTGTGGCCTCTGGAGATTTTTTAAAAATGCTTTGGAATTTCGTCTTCTGTAACGGAGCTCTGATAGAACAGATTTGTCTGCCCATACAGCGATCACATCCGTACAGTCCATGCTGGAGCTCTTTTTGGATTTGGGACTGCATCGCCACCCATGCTGATCGGAGCTTCACGCTGGGCAAACAGGAAATGATATTCAAAAGTTCGCAGGGCTTTTCCTGTCTACCTGGTCACTGCATCCGAGTTCTGATTGCTGTCCAGAGCGGTCACAGTGGTGCACTGTGGGATACTGCCCGGAGGCCAATACCGTCGATTTGCGGCCACACTAACCCTAATCTGATATGGTAATACCGATATTAGCGCTACTCCCCTCGTTGGGGAGGAGTACAGAAACCGGTTTAAAGAGCCCTTTATATCGATATAAAGGGCCTCTTAGTGTGGACGGGTGTGGCATTAAATCAGTTTAACGCTCCTAAAATCGGTTTAAACGCGTAGTGTAGACCAGGCCTAAGTTTACACTGTTCACCTTTAGCTGAGTTCCTGTTCAAGTGATTAATGCTTCTAGGATTTTATTGCATTAATGTTGTGTTAAGGCACCAAGAGCCTTGGGTAAGTGTCTTTTAAATTAGTATTTAAAAAATAAAAAGGTTTTATATAAACCACAATAACTTAATTTTACTAAAATGGAAGCTCAGCTACTCTAGCATACTTCTGAAACAAGGAGCGAGTGGATTCTGCTGCAAATTGCTGTGGAATAACTTCCAGACTGAGCTACTTGTTTGTTATCTTTCTTATCTGAATGGCACTCTGCACAGTGTATTAGCAGCTCAGAGAATCCAAACTAATTAATGTAATTATACAGCACAATAGGGCTGAATGGGGGAAAAAGAGCCCTTGAGCTGGTATAATTGGAGACAGGTACAGCCTAGACGCTGAAATCAGATTGGGCACACATGAAAGGACAAACCATCCTTGTTTAAGGGCATTCCCATATTAACCTGATTACTCTGAGCAAAATACCAAAGTGGCATTGACATTAAAATATTCTAGAGCTGTCTCTGGTGTGTAGCATAAGACATGAATGTATGTAGCAGGTGTTCTATGAACTTACTTCCCCATGTATGAATTATGAAGTCACTTAAAAGAAGTTTCTACCCACTGAGTTTACATTTCTTTAATTAAAAGAGGCAGTGTATTTGTTGGTGAAATAACTTGTCTTAATCTTGTCAACAAGTAATTACCAGCACTTCTAGAAGGCAGCTTTATTTTGTAGGCGGTAAAACATTCCACTTAACATATAAGGCATTTGTGAACTCCAGTTATATATGTAGACAGACAGCACTTGACCTAGTGTATGAGAGTTTATTCCAAGCTGTAACTGTAACCTTTCCATAAACATTTAACATTCTTCTGAGAGGGTGCTACCATGATAATTACCAATGTGTAAGGCATGCAAAATTTCCATCCACAATAAAATCTTTTCTTTCTTTTAAAAAGGAGTGGGTAGTTACGTGTATTAGCCATAGAAAGAGTCCACCATGATTTTGAGAAACAACACCTACAGAATTTTGTACAAATAAACTTAGTGAAACACTGCCATAAGCTAAAGCAATGTAGTGTACCTCTATTTTCAATAAAAGTATGTAAAACATCCAACTAAGATGGAAGAAAGTGGAATAGTTTCACATTTTAGTTAGTCTCTTCTGTCTTGTATTCATCACAAGATTAGGGCCAAGTGTTCCTCACCATATAAAAACATTAGTTTTGTCTGTATCTCTTTTCTTTGTCCTTCAGATGGCCTCCAAGGGTGATAAAGCGAGAGTCATCTGATCTACCTTGTGTAGAATTGAGAAATGGTTCTTAGCAGTCCCAGCTGTTTCTGAAAGGCAAAAGCTAAGTATACCAAGAGGTCAAAGAAACAGTAACGGCTTTAACAGCATTAAGGTACACATAGTTAAGAGTAATATCTGGAGCAAGATCTTAAATCTTTTTCCCCATTCAGCCCTGAATTTTCTGTTTTCCTTAATAAAAAAATTGATAACCTTGGTTATTCTGACATTATGGGGTCAAGGTAAAAATAATGTACTAACTTGACATTAATTGCTGACTGTCCCTTGTCTAACTTAAGACACTCTGCGTTCTATTTGCACACCAAATGCCTTTTTGGATCAGGTTGCATATCTATTAAAAAGGGATGTTTCTGCTATTTCTAAAATATCTACATTTACGGAGCAGTTGTAGAGTATACAAAGCTGGCAACATCTCTGCACCACTCATCATTTTAGCTTTGTCTAACTCAAAACTTCACTTGTAAAATGCTAGGCGCCTCCTGGTTTGAGAAGCACTACTCTACAATGGTGGGAAGAAATAATATTCAGACTCCTTCACCCTTTTTGTACATCTGTACTTTCTACCCAACACACAAGAGAGGCCACAGCTGCCTTTACAAATCTGGCAACTCTGCCTAAAAGTGGAGAGTTTTCAGGGTAATCAGAAATAGGCAAAGGATGGCGGAAACAATAGCAAACCCATTTTTACACCAACTCTTCCCTTGTACTAAGTACGTACACTAGACTAAAGGAAGCACATAATCATTCTCTAAGTATGTGCACGTAAACAGTGAGGGCCCGCCTCGGACACCTTTACTAATGTTCAGTTATGCCTTACTCCACAAACATTCTCACTGAAGTCAATAGCATCCACTTATGCAGTATAAATATGGCCCTGGGTTAGGGAACCCAACTGTCTACTACCTAGCTTAAAACAAATTGGACTTGTTGAGTATTCAGAATGAACTCCTACCATAATGTAATTTCCCAGGTTATTTGATCACAATAAACCAAAAAAATAAAATATTTTGCAAACACCCCGTTTGGAGTATGTCAGCTTTTGCCGAAAATGTCATGGAACTGCTGCAACTTATCTTATATAGCATCTCAACTTTTGCGTAGGCTGATGAACTGCATAAACAAAGCCCTACAAATTGTCATTGCTGCTCATGGTAAAACTGGCACCCATTCCTAGAAATGGAGCATATCATTACTGTGAAATTTTCAGTCTCTCTGAAGGCCTGGGAATCAGTATTCATCCTTAAACATTCAGCTTCTTCCTGCTCAATGCTAAAACATATTACAGCCTTTACACCAAGGCAGCACAACTACTGTTTATAATAACTGCACGTAGCAAAAGAAGTTTATACTCTGTACAGCAGTAAATCTAGATCAGCTTGTAGTACATAAACATGCATAAAAGAGCCATGAAGAAATGAATTATTTACATTGAGATTATCTGGTTGTGCACATTGTAAAGTTTAAATTAGATACCAGAAATTTTATCTAGATATGCACCTGCCTTGTGCAATGAGCAATCCTTAATTGGTATTTGCTGGGGAGATAGATTTACAGGCATTTTTTCTCTCCTTTTAAGTACAATAAAGCAGATGTAGAACTTTGTGTTGATATGGAATGCATTTTTCACATAGTGCCTGTGGGGTTAAAAGAATGACTGAAATAAGACTTAATTAGACAACTTTACCATATGCCTACTGTTCACAATAACGTATCTGCCTATCCCTAACTTCATTATGTAAAAACACATAATACAACAGAAAATGAACAATTCTGTGTTTCTCTTACATTGGGGTAAAATGTTTTTGATGTTAGAAGATCAAAGGGTGTTTTTTATTCATAATTAATTCTCCTGGTACCGTTGAAAATCAAAGCGGACAATCTAATACTGCCAACCGCAGAAAGCTTTTTCACCATCACCAGATTTACCATTGGCCTTTTTATAGTAAGAAAATGAATGAACTGTATGTTTGTCACTTACACAAGAACACAATAAAAGCAGGAAAAGGTAAATATGCCTTTACTAGGAACAATTGACAGAGGCTGATATCACTGGCTACCTATTAGAAAGACTGAACAGTGAAGACATGATTCAAAGTTACGCTGTAGATTTGTGGCATTTTATTTTTTTAAATATACACATTCTGTGAATATCTGTGAGCCAACTCCCCCTTCTTCCTGCTGTATTATGAATATTCAGAATAACCTGACTTTCTAGAGAGGGGTATATGCTCATACCTTCCATCAATCCCCATTAATCTGCAGATAATTCTCTATATCTAAAGATGAAAATATGTCTGAAAAGAATCTGAAACATGACACCCTGAGCAGACAGTTTTCTTATGCATAAGTGGTGTTTTGCTGATTGACAGAGTCAGTCTCTACTTGGGCTTTTGCTTATGTTACTGGAACAGAATGAAGCATCCAATGGAATAACAGAAATTAAGCACCCACAAAGCTTGCTTTGTGGCTTCCGTTAGCTCACCAGTGTGAATGGCACAAAATAGAGTATAAAACAATAGGTGAGCAGCTGGGAGGTGCCATATCTGGCTTAAATGAAATTAGTGAAAGAAAGGAACTTTGTTAAAAGGAAATTTTATCCAGAAAGTGCAAACAGTAAATCGTTAACACATTGCACAAAAAAGATAATTAAAAAGTAGGCTAGCAGCAAACACAGAACTTTACTAATACACGTGAGGGAGGGGCATAGGGAAGTGGCAATGTCAATTGGAAATGGTTCCCTACACAAACCCTCCTATTGCCCCTTTGAGCTGCCGAGGAGATGGCATTACTGCTCAAACAATGGACAGCAATGTCTCCCGAGCAGCATAGGCCTCAGGAATAGACTAGAATAGAAAATCTATTTGTCCAGGATGGGGCAGGCAGTCCTCTTCGAAGCAGCTCATTAGGAGAGTCACCCATAATATGTAAGAAGGTATAACCTGCTCTGACACTCAAATTCTCTTATTCCTTTGGTCACATGTGCCTATTCAAGTGTGAAATATTTGAAAAACCTTCTAGTTATCACCTGACCTTGGTGACTTGGAGAAATCCTCCTGTAATAGTCTTCACTGTGCTAGCTTTCTGTAGGTTCAATAGGAACCAATTTGCACAGCAAATCAGCAGAAATATTAAGAAGTAGATTTATTTTTTTTATTATTGAGGTATTACATTCATGAGCAGCAATTGTCTTCAGATCAAAATACGACAATTTGATCATGCACATTTGTACCTATGATCATTTTGCAAATGTTTAAATAAATTCAGTCCTCATAATTACTGTTAATTGTAAACATTAGTTTGTGTAGTCAAACACTGAAGTGGGAAAGCTTGCTTACCTCAGTTAATGAGGGATTTAAGGAATTCATAGCTGTTACCAGATTGTACATATTCTGTGGATGAAACAAAACCAAATTTTCACAAACAGAATGATGGTGTTTTATTTGTAAAATAAAAATCTCAAAGTCAACATACTGCTAAAGTAAAATATTCCAGAGTTCATAATTTGTCAATATTGTAAACTGCAGCTTCTACAATGTATGTTTTGCTATTTACATTTTCATGATTCCATTACTTAACTCTGACCCATTAAAAATACATTGTTTTTATATGTATAAGTAAAAGTTTGGATATACACCAGGAAATATAAAATTAAGAGCTACAGTAATTTAATGCGTATTCTATCAGGGCTTGAATGGAAATATTGACAGATAGAGAGACTAGAACTGCTTGTTTGTTTATATGCTTCTGCAATCTAGGATTAAATTGCTTAATATTGTTTGTGCATCTGTATTTAATTTAAGATTCCACCCAAACAAAGTCTTATAGCCTGTGGATATTTTACATATGGGGCACAGTGGGCAAGATTTCCTATTCCCCTGCTGTTCCCCCTTTCCTGTTACACCCCGTGTTGGAAGGGTGCAGTTACCACTTTCTTGGGGATTGTCTTAATCTAAGGGTACATCCATACTACCCGCCCGGGTCGGCGGGTAGCGATCGACTTCTCGGAGTTCGATAGATCGCGTCTCATCTAGACGCGATCTATCGAACTCCAAATGCGCTCCCGTCGACTCCGGAACTCCACCACTGCGAACGGCAGTGGCGGAGTCGACGGGGGAGCCGCGGACTTCGATCCCGCGCCGTCAGGACGGGTAAGTAGTTCGAACTAAGGTAGTTCGAGTTCAGCTACGCGAATAGCGTAGCTGAACTTGCGTACCTTAGTTCAACCCCCCCCCCAGTGTAGACCAGGCCTAAGAGAATCCCACAATAGGGTAGAACTAGCACAGGTGACTTTATGGAAAAGGTATAGCAGAGGCAGGGCTGGGGCCTAAGGGTGGTCTGGAATGCTGCTGTCTGCCACTTAGTGGTCTGTGGGTATGGTCTGCATTGCTGCCAGCTCAGGTAGCCAGACCAGCACTCACTGATTGCGTTTGCATGCTAAAACTAGAAGTGTAGCCGTGGCAGCGTGAGCCTCAGGCCGGGCTAACAGTGTGCATATGTGCCTTGGTCAGAATTGTACTCAGGGCAGTTTGCTTGTCCCACTGCTTGTGCCACCACAGCTACCCTTCTGTTTTTAGAACACTAGCTCAGTCAGAACTAGCATGGGTATGTCTACCTGAGCTGGAAATTACACCTCCAGCACTGGCGTAGACACACCTTGTGATGGGGTATATAAACTCTGCTCTAGACAAGAATGGGTTAAAGAGCAGCTATGTGCTCAGGCAGCCCCACCCCACCTGAGAAGCATGCCAGACTTAGAGGAGGAGTCTTAAAAGGGAGAAACCCAGCTCAGAACTTCCTAGCCCCAGAGCGGGACAGACCTCTCATTCTCAGCTCCCCAAGAGGAACAAGCTGCCTTTGGTAGCCTGTGAACATGGAGCAGTAATACAGATGGCTGAAGGACCATGCAGGATAGGAGGGCTGGTGCCACTCTTTATTTCTGTTAGTTTAATTTTCCTTCCTTTGTTACACTGGGAATTGGGATAAGGGGTCTGGCCATAGGGCAGACCCTTACTGAGAATGCAAGCTCCCCGAGGAGACAACAGGCTAATGCAAGAAGTAGCCCAGGGAAGAAACAAGAGGTCTGACAAGACACCTTAACTGCTTGTTACAGGGTGCCTGGGCCTGGGTTCCCCTACAATGTCACCGAAGAGGTGAGCATGAAGAGCCCAGACACAGGGGAGCAGTAGCACTATTGGGTCTAGATACAGGCCACTGACCTGATGTGAGGTTGTGGGGCTTTGCATGTGCTCCAAAAGGGGTGAGACTAAACGTGACCTTGCCAGAGGGCCGAGTCACAAGATGAAGGGAACCACCTGTGGACCTGGCCAGCTGAGCTATGAAGACAAAAAAATCCTACAAGGCCACACAGGCCCAGTGCAGCGCATTGACTGGTGAGTCACTTTGTCACTGGATTACTGCAGCTGAGCAAGGTTTAGATCTGAGGCCCATAACAGGATCGGGGTTGCTGCATTTTATGTGCTAAGGATTCTGCAGATTTTGTTTCTGTCCTTATTTCGGGCAATGAACCAGTCAGCGTGAGCTCAAGATCATGTATGGCTGGAACATCTGGCTGTCACTCGCGTTGTGTGAGAATGAAAAGGGAGGGAAGAAGGGGAAATGCAGAGATCATGGGTGGAAGGCTGTTAGGCCTTCACGGTCTGTTTCAGCCAAACTTGATGAGAATTGATGGAACCTGACTGTATTAGCTTCAGAAACGCACAAGATTAGATATGACCACATTCACACTCAGGAGATACTTCCCTCCTATATTTTCCACCTTAGTTTAGCCCTGCAAAAGTAGTATTTGCTTTCAGTGGGTTTCCACCTTACTCTAGGTTTCAGTAGCACCCCACCCTGTATAATTTACTGCACAGTTTAAGTACTGTTTGGGTATTTTCTTTTCTGTTTACATCCAGTTGGGTAGGCTTTGGTGATGCATGATCTAGGGCAGCAGGGATGTAGCTGGTCCCTGCATGACTGAGAGGAGTAGCTCAATCAAGTGATCCATCCTTAGTGTGCACATGCTTACACCTACCATCTTTCGCAGACTAAGGCTCCACCTTTACGAAGGGTTTAGGGGGAGAGTGCACACACATGAAGGCCCAACATTCCTAGTTTGGCTGTTGCCAGCAAGGCTCAGGATGCCTGCCCCAGCAGCCCAGTGAAAGAGTATAAGCAATGGACTTTCCAAAATGGTGCCTGGGTCTGGGCCAAATTTGCCAAGGAATTTTGGCCTAATCTAGGTTTGATAAAGTCATTTCATAAAAAATGCATCCAGTATGTCTTTGCACCATGTTTATCTTTATTTAGCCTTCTATCCACTAAACAAATTTTGTATTTACACAAGGAGCCATTAAAAAACAAAATTCTACTGACAGTTACCTGTATTTAGAATAGGGAAATAACTGACATCACAGATTGTATGGTGTGGTAACTGACAGTAATACAGTGATCAATATTAAATCAGTCTATTTCTAAACTGCTGGTTTCTTTGTGCTAACTGTGATTTCTGAATAAAAAAATCCTTGTAATAACTCTTTACTTGCCCAAGTGCAAGTACTTGCATAAGAAATCCACCAGTGCAAGTCACACAGTCTGAAAAAGTATCCTGACAAAATGTCTAACTCATCCTGGGTTAGACTCAAACTGCATTCATTAGTGAGCTTTTTCTAAGAACGTTCACTCTAACATCTTTGAAAAAATATCTGTATTTATAGTTTTCTTTAAACACATAGTATTAAGGGTTACGTATTTAAATAGCCAACAAAGAATATGACCCCCTATTATAAACTGCACAGATGCTCATGTGACTTACTATACCTGTCCTAAGTTTGCATTTTTCTTCTTTGTGATGCTCACAAGGTAATCAGGTCCATCCTTTCTCTGCCTGTGGAACATAAAAGTCTAGTCTCTTGGGGGCCTCATTTTCTTTAGTCTCATTTCCGACGTTGGGTTTTGTGTGCGGGTGTGGGGTGGTGCTGATGGCCTGTGATACACAAGAGATCAGGCTAGATGATCTAGTGGTCCCCTCTGGCCTTAAAAGCTATGACTCAAAACATAACAATGAAGCAGCACTCTTTCATAATCGTCAACACCTTTACAGACATACATCTTAATTATGATTCTCCCCCCACCCCTTTTAATAAATACAAACCTAACAAAATTTATCTAACCTTCACTAAGGTCAAATCCTGTCTTGGTCAGTGCAGCTAGAAGAAATGTTACCCAGCGCATCCCCTGCAGTTGAAAACCCATCGGCCAGCGCAGAATTCTCTGAAGTTGGCCAGAAGTGCAGAGATGGGAGGATTATCACTCTCTGCTCCAGTAACAGCCCCCAGCTAGCAGACGCTGCTCTCTGCAGCACACACACCAGCTGGAATAGGGGGCTGGACATGATACCCTAAACTAAAGTCCTTGGAGTTTCAGTGCACAGGCATGCATGATAGTTGCCTGAATACTAGGTACAAATCCTGCCCTGCTTTTTCTGTGGTATGGCAGAAGTTCCCATGAGCCCTCCTCTCCCACTCCACAAGTATAGCAAAAGGGCAGGATTTTTGCAAGGTCTGTCTCCCGTTCCTCCCCCTGGCCCCACCACTAAATTGGACTGCTCTGAAACATTTACACATCTAAAAAGGAGAGAGAAAAAAATGTTCACCTGTCAGGTGCTATAAAACCAATCTTCTACTAAATGTGCCAGAATAATTTTTTCTCCACCTCAACCACAGTTAAAACCTTCGGTCTATTCATTACTGTCTTTTTATAGTATTTTTATTTAATAAAACCTATTAAGACTACCATACAAATCTCTTTACTTATGCTTTTATCTTTTAACTGATCAATTTTTATATTGCTGACATCCCTTCTTCACCATTTGCTCATTTAAAAATTCATAGTATATGAGCTATGTCTCTGGAGAAAATGTCTATAAAATTTGTTACAGCTGGCAAATGTGTATGAGTCAGTGATAGCACATGACTAAATGCTTCACAGAAAATAAAATTTGTTTCTGTAGTAAGCAGAACTGTTTAAATGTTATTTATTTTTATGTTTCAAAGAAAATATATTGTGAAGTGCTGCATTGATTTAATACACAACAATGTCTGTGTACACGCTGTACAGGGAAAATTTATGAAACCTTTGCACAACTCCTTTAATTGAATTTTCCAAATCTCTCACCACACACAAATAATCAATATCTTCTGCAGAGAAAACCAGTCAGAATTATTACAGTCTTTCTTTTCAATTTTGTTGTCATCAGCACATATAGAGCACCTGGATATTTGTAATGTCTGGATAGCAAGTTATTTACACCTCTTAAACATAAGATTGCTATTAAGTGAGTTCAAACTGTTTCTTTATTTAAAATAATTATATTCCCAGGAGAATACAGATAGAGTATTTATAGTCATGTAGGAGTTGCTATACATATTCATGTTGTAATGAAGCAGTAGTTCTTTTTAATTTTTCATTAAGCTTCGTACTCTAAAGCCTTGATCTGCCAGATTATTTTTTTAAATTGATTCTGAAAAAAGTAGATAGGAAAATAGGGAATAAACAAAGGTGTGAAAGTTCATGAATCAATGTGGTTGATGATACCCACATAGAGAAGGTAAGTTGACAGTCCAGTATATACATATGTCTGAAGTCTATAGCTGTGTGTATCGTGCATTTCTGTCAGCCAATAGTTAATAGTTTAATATTTCATCTGCATAGCACAGGATGTTAAATCACTGGAGAGGTTTGTAACTTACTCCCCCAAAAGCTCATGTCTCTGACCTCAGACTCACGCACTTTCCAAATTTCAAAATGTATTTTATATTTACACTCTAAGGTGCACATGCAACACAGTAAAACCAGAGCCTGCTGGGAAAGATTTTTTTTTTTTAAAACAATGAAGAGAAAAAACAGTACACTCTGGGTCAAAAGAAACGGTCTACAATCTCTCTTACCCATCAGTGGTATTTCTCTAATGGACAAAGTTAGTTTCTCACTTCAACCAGGACAACCACTTGAATCTAACTAAAAATTCAATGGCATTGCAGAATTTGGGCACGGGTCAAGACACTTGATGGCCTTATAGGCTGGAGAAGGCAATTTTTTTTCCATAAGTACAATTCCAAGATGGGGGGAGGAGGACACTTGCTGGAATGAGAAAAGAGCGCTATTCAGGCTTAGCCAAAGGAGCAGCTTTTATCCAGACAGCGCAAGCTACAATGAAGCAAAAATCTCTGAAGAGCATTAATGACTCAACTATGCAAACAAACAAAACGAAGGGGAAGCTGATCTTTGTCTACTAAAGAAATCCCTTTTAAAGTTTGCTCTTAATTGTCTATTGTGTAAGTGGAGGATAACGTCCAACTAGTTTAGGTTTGTAAACACTCACTAAATACAAGAGGGTCGGATTATTTCTTGAAAACAGAAGGTTGGACAACTCTTCAACAGGCTGTTTGTGCAGAAATATAAGGGTCAGATTCTCTGCTGCATCAAGGTGAAGGCTGTTTTTGGCTCCTTAATTCTCAAACTGTTCAATGAAGGTCATAGTTAGCAGCTAAGTTCACGCTCTGAAACTGTCTTTCATTGAAGAGTGACCTGACGGTATTTAAAGACAAGCTTTAGATGAGACAGGGATCTGAGACAATTTAGCTTGACTGGTGGTGAAGGTGAGGTTTTAACTAAAGGTCTCTCTCCAACCCAAGAGGCTTTTTAGGTTTAACAAAAATTATCCAGCTACATATTTAGCCTCCACAAAGGTAATGGCCAACACCTGGTATGGTCAATACATCTGGGAAGACAACAGCATGTCTCCTGATGTAAATCTTGTTTGGGTATAATTGCTGCCTACTTGAGTACCTTGCGTTGCTAGAGGCAACTTCTTGCTGGCTGCTGTTGAGGCAGTGAGTTTGAGCAACAGTAGTCTAATAGCAACTGATGTTTGAGAGCATGATGTTTGAGAATTTTTGCATGAGTGACCGAAAGACCCAGTTGGAGCAAGGTGCACTGCTAGCATAGAGGAGCAGTTATTTTCTTCTTCTCAGCCTCCTCTGGTATATCAGGTATAACTAACCAGAGCCAAGAAAACTGCACCGTCCATCATGTGAAGCACAGCAAGACTGTGGAGGCTAACAAGAACCTTGAAACCCCCTAGACCAGGGGTCGGCAACCTCTGGCACGCAGCTCGCCAGGGTAAGCACCCTGGTGGGCCAGGCCAGTTTGTTTACCTGCTGTGTCCACAGGTTCGTCCAATCGCGGCTCCCACTGGCTGCGGTTCACCGCTCCAGGCCAATGGGGGTTGTGGGAAGCGGTGCGGACCGAGGGATGTGCTGGCCGCAGCTTCCCGCCACATGCCAGAGGCTGCCGACCCCTGCCCTAGACTGATGTCTCATACAGCTGTAAGTGCCTGTTCCCATGTGATTGAGTGAAAACTCATCTAGTTAAAGACTGACTTGTTCACCTGAAAACCCACATGCTTAAAGAGTGTGTACAAGGAGAGGCAGAAATTGGTTCCATTGCCCTGTACAAAAAGAGGTAGGAAGAAAAACTTCTTTATTGGTGCTGAGGAAGAGTAATTGCAATACAAATACCAAATTTACCCAACTTTTTGCAAGGATGAGTATCTGGAAAATGCGCTCATTTTTCTATTTTAATATAGCCTATAGCCTATATGGGCTCTGAATAGAGTTTTTCTTAATACTGTAAATATATGATGATCTAGGACTCTTTAGCCAGAAGACTCTGTATTGCGCCTTGCAGAACACAACAGACTCATTCATGGGCATGTTCATACTCACTTTAGTGATACATTGTTTTTATTTACAGGAAATGTAGAGAAACTATTAATATTTTGTAACTGCCAGCTGAAGCTGCTTCACTGTTTAGAATTTTATCATTGTCAATCCTCTAAATGCTCAAACTGTTAAGCGTTCTTTAAAATATGCATAGTGCAACCTATATATTTATTCTCAACACACACAAAGCATGTTTTGGACTGCAGCAAACTGACTAGATTTCATCTCTTGGCAGCTGCTCTAGAGTTTGCTTACATTTTATTCAAAAACATTTTGTTTACTGTAAATGCTAGTCATGGACAAACAATGATGCCATTTTTTATGCTAATCACACAAAATGATATATTGAGTTCTACATAATGCTGCCCATTGACTAAGGAATTTTCTGTATTAAGTTGTTTTAAGCAGAGGTTGTTTATGTAAAGTAAATAAATTTCATGCCTCACCATGTGATGATAATGTGACATTCCATGTGTATCAAGCCACAGAATAGTCACAGGTTTCAAGTCTTGAGCATAACTAATTAAAAATAATTATGAAAAAACCACATCCAAAACTAAAAGGGCAAAGTAAAAATATCTCCAAATACTTTCTTTTATCACACTTTTTCTTTGCTCCTCTTTTCCCCATGTTTTTAAAGAGCACAATGAAGCTCAGTCCTTGTTGAAGTAGTATTAAAATGGATAAAGTTTAATAAGTTTACTAACTTTGTTACAACTGGTAACTGCTTCTGCCCTACTTTCAGACAATGAATTCAGATTCAGGGTGAAAAATCTCATCTAACGAGCTTGATAGTTGGCATGGGCTAGTTTCTGTAGCACAAATGGGCCTATACATTTGCTTCACTGTGGCAGCTAGAAAGCATTCCACAAGAGAGGCACCAACTGCCTGCCAGCAATGGCCCAAGATGCTCTCCATTGGTTTTCACTGGCCAAGAGGCTCAGGGGTCCATTGTGAAGATAGCAGCGCAGACTTCCCCTTATCCTTTTCAAAACCTCAGCTTGCACAAATGATCACATTCCACCAAAAATATGGTGCAACTTGTTCCTTTTCTCTCTGTCTTAGTCTCCTCTGAGCAAGCAAGACTGTCTTGAATTTCATTTTTTTTCCACTGTAGGAGGAGAATTCCACACAGCAGGAAGTATAGGGATCTGCAGCTGAGCAGAGGCAATCCACATTGATTTGATGTTGCTACTTGGAACAGTTTCTGTTGGCTGGAACTTATGGTGGACAAAAAGTCCATCTTCCTTTGCAGTTACAACATAGGACAGTAGAAATTCCCTCATTTTTATTTTTTTCAATTACACTTATCTACATTTTAAATTAATTGATGGGCTTTAGAGCAAGTCTCTTACCCTCACACTTATTTGTCATCAGAGAATAATGGGTACTTGACTGGGTTACGGGGGGAGGAGTGAAGCAGGAAGAACACATATAGAGGTCAGAGGTAGTGGACTGACTACTAATCGCTACGGTGTTTCATCGGATTATTTCTCCACCAGGGAATTTCAGAAGTCCATGAAACTCTTATCCGGCTTTACCCTTCATGGTAATAGAAATTACTACTCCCCTAGTGAGACTCCAATCATACCTGTCTGTTACATGTCTCCCTAAATTCCATCAGGTAAAACACAGAGGGAAGTTTGTTTACATCTGAAAGAAACTTTGTAATGACAACATACTTGAGTTATGAAATGAACAGAGGTGCTAGAAGCTCTTAGTATGAGATGCACTTCAAATATTTTATTGGATATGGATCAGCTATTGTTCAAATTCATGATTGTTGTTTACACCTTTGCTACAAGAAAGATGGATTTTTTTTTTAAGTTTAGAATTTGCAGAATGTGGTAGAGGTTTTGGGGGTTCAAAGGCCTGTTACTAGGAACTTAGTTTTGCTTGTTGTATACATTAGAAGATATTCATTATTATTTATTAAACACAGCAAAAGAAAGGAGGAGGAAAAAGCAAAAAAATTTTAGCTTTAATAAACCAAGTCAGTCTTCATATTAAATTCCTTTATAGTCTCTTCTTCCTCTCTCTATATAGACAGATTTTAAAACAAAAAATTCTTTCTTGGATGTTTTTTTAAAATGGCATTAAATGGTTTTGTTGGGGGAAAAGAGTATTAATCATATAGTATAGCGTTCAGGCTTTGCAGTTTAAGTCTGATCCTGTTTCTTCCTAAACTAAACCAACTGCACAAGAGAATAGAATAACAAGAGACAGGAAAATGCATCTCTGTCTCTGTTGCTTGCAGGTTGGCTGATGGAAGACCACAGATACATGACCCAGTTAGCTCCTCTTGGACACCAGCTCTACTTTCCTGGGCCTGGTAAATGATTGGCTAGGATTGTTTTATTTCCCTTTGGCCAGTATAGGGGAGAGACAATTTTTTATTGTGATTAGGCCACTCAGGAATCATTTTTAGCTTGCCAAACTGGATGTGCTCAAGAGCGGCAAGCTTATATGTACCTTGGCTGGCTAAGCAAGACTGTTATTAGAGAACAAGCAAATAGAGAAAGAGGACAGGACTAATAATACCACCTAGCACTTATACAGGGCTCTCCATCAAGGTGCTTAAATAGGAGGTCAGTATCATTATCCTCATTTTACAGATATGAAAATAAGGCACAGAGAGGGGAAGTGACTTGCCTAAGGTCACCCAGCCAATCAGTGGCAGAGCTGGAGACAGAACCCAGATCTCCAAGTCCCAGTCCAATGTTCTATTCACTAGGCCACACTGACTCCTAACAAAGACAGGAGTGAAAACTGACAAGAAGGAGGGGGTTTGCATCTTGGGAGTTGCTCAGGTACAGCCTTGGAAATAGATACTGTTGTTTTGGTTCCCTTTCCTCGCTCGATCCAGTCACATCTTTCAGGATCAGCAAAAAGGCCCAGTGATGAGATGGTAAATCTCTGGTTCCCAGAGTGGAGTGCAGATTACTTTGATGGTGAGGCTGCTGCTGCTCCAAAGGTTCCTCCTACATTAAGTGCCATGTGCTTTCCAGAAAAGAAGTTCCCTTAAACAGTGTCAATCTCATCTCATTAAAGTTGTACAGTCAGAACAAATTTGCAATAGTCATATATTGACACTTCTTCACGTCTTAAAGATTACACTGGTCTGTTGCTGTAACAATTCACCAGAAAGCTTGGAAGCCCTCAATCAACAATACATTAATACTAATTCAGTTCACACCATTTCTTAGTTTTGTACTCTCCGTTTGTTGTAGTTAGAAACTTCTTAGCACGTCTCTTTCTCTACCCTACAAAGGTATTCATTCTAGTGTCCTAGGACACACGCATTCTTTTTCCACTGCAGTTTCAATTGCGTTTTTAATCAATTCTATCAGGATTTGTATCTGTCAGAATAAGTTATGAAGTGATGTTACATTTAGTATTTCAATGTCCTCTAGAGTGTACTAGCCACCTCACAATTTAGATAAGATGAGATGGTCTCTGACACAAAAAGATGCAAAGAAAGTTGTGTGCGAGGGAAAACGGAGGATGAACAGGAGCAACTGGTAGATGGTATGTTTATAAATAAAAAGGCTAAAGAGCCTGATTGACTTCAGTGGCCTTTGAATCAGGCCCCAATGCACTACTAATATGTAACTGCCCTCCTTATGCATTGTTTTTGCAATAAGAACTTCTGTATACAACTAATCAGGCTAAAAAGAAACATGAAGTTTCAAAGAACATAAAAGAAAAATTAGTTTAGCCTATATATAGGAAGGAGATACAAATCTGACATGGTTCTTTGCTAAAGATTATTTGAAGACTTTCAAAAGGAAGTCACTGAAAGGAACCCAATGATGGATATTAACCATCAAAGCAGATGCTAGATAACAAATTTAAAAATAAATATTACCTCGGGCAGGATGTTTTGCATTACTCCTCTTCAGCAGCTTTTGTTTTTCTGCTTGAGCCACTAATGAATAAAACACATTTAAAGGTTAAGAAAACTTTACTCTAAAGATTTTAATGAAAGCAGTTAAAGACAAGATACCTTGTCTTTACCCCACCCCCCTCCCCAAGCAGATGTATTTTTTTAAAAGGATAATAAAAACAGCACATATTGTTGGCTAAAAACCATAATAAAAAATAATCTGCAAAACCCAAGCACAATGTCTCAAATTAGTGCTTATGTCCCACCCATTATTTTTCTTCCAATCTTTCCCTCTGATGATAACATGGCACTTTGTCTCAAGTTCAGAGATGAAAGGAATGGTTCTTCTCCCTGTTATGGTCAGCAGAAATGCGTGCATGCCCACAAACAAAGGGTGCTATAGGTTCATGTAGGTTTGACATCTTGTTTACATCAGTCTCCTGGACCTGGCAATCTCATGCCCTATCCTGAATGGACTTGCTCTGGTTAGTAATGTAAGCATAAAGACAATACCAAACACTAGCATACTGTTTACGAAAACTTCTATTTGTATTACAATAGCACCTAGTATTACTGATTGTATTCATGCAAAATTTAAAATTAGTGTATTTGGAATAAAATCTGATATGTGTTAGTTGTCAAATTATAGTAAAGAGATAAAAATTGTTGAAGCTTACTTAGCACTTTGGTCTTCTGCACTTCAGCTTTCAAGTTACAGGATGAGTCTGAGACGCCAAAAATATTTTCAAGCTCTCTACTGCCCTCTAAAGCCTGAAAGTAGAATTAAAAACAATATTAATTTTATTCCTAAACCAACAAATTGCTATACAGACTAACAGAGAGACAAGGTAGGTGAGGTAATATCTTCTATTGGATCAACTTCTGTTGGTGAGCGAGACAAGCTTTTGAGCTTACACAGAGCTCTTCTTCAGGTATTACCTCGCCCACCATGTCTCTCTAAAGTCCTGGGACCAACACAGTTACAACACTGCATAAACAGTCTAACGAACATTTTCAATGCAACTTATAATTAACAACCTACTCTAGCAAAGGGTAACATTTTCACAAGCACCTAAGTAACTTAAGTAAATGAAAGACAGTGGGACTTAGTAAGTAGGTCACTTTTGAAAATGGAACTTGTGTATTTTTGAAAACATTATTTGAAAACTCCTGTTATGTTTGCTTCATTTATATATCTTCAGCTTTTTAAATAAAGAGATTCACACCTGATCCCCAGAAAAACAATTCTGGTACATGTATAAATTTGCCTTAATATGTTAGTAAAGAAAGAAAATCTATCAGCTTTTAAGAATCTCTTGCATATGGTCTTCAACTTTAATAATAAATCTAAAAATCCCCACTGTATCAATTTCATTAGCAAGGCCAAGATTTTATTTCTAAATGTATTTGTAAAAGCAAAATTGAAAATCTTTAATAAAGAATTTCAAAAATAGTGCCAGGGTGTCAATCTAAATAAGCCTTTTTGAAACAACAGTGTGTGTGTAACAACATGTGTAAGTAAAATAAAACAATTTGAATATGCTGAATTATTTCTGAGGACACTGAAGAACACAAGAGAACTTTGTCATGAATTTATTCAGTACGAGAATATGAATAACAACATTGTGTGTGATAAATAGACATCAAAAGTTGACATATTAACAATGAATTTAATAGTATGATGACTTCAACACAAATAGATGTTTAATTTTCAAGTCCTTACATATAAGAGTAGGACTGCCAGAAGCTAGGACTGGATGACAAGGGCTGAATCACTTGATAGTTGCCCAGTTCCGTTCATTCTCCCTGAACCACTGGCCACAATCAGAAGACAAGCTAGATGGACCATTATTATGTTCTAATGAAATCTATGCAGCAATAATTTATAACTCTGTCAATGCTACTTAGTAGTGACCTTACATAGTATAATTTCTATACAACCTAGACACAGGGATACAAGTTAAAAACAGACCTTTTGGCTCATTGGTATAGAGGTATAAATTCTGCTTTAGCTGCAGGATTTGTCCCAGATTCAAATCCTGGACAAGCAAAAATGTTCCTGTGTCATACAGGAGGTCAGACCAGATGATCACAATAGTCTCTTCTGGCCTTGGAATCTATGAATAAAAAACTCGTTGTGCCAGTGTACTTTGAAAAGTGACTTGGGAAAAAAATTAAATGGTATTGTCAGCTTCTATATTTGTGTCTCAATGATTTTCCGGTCAAAAGCTTTCTTTTCTCTCCTTTAAATCTCAAAGAATACTGTATATAAGATTTCATTTTCTTCTAGTTTCTTTTTAAAGTATATTAAGAAAATTAATGCCAGTAGAGACACACCTGTAAAGTTGTTAAGCTTTGTCTCATTTTCAGAAATCTCACCAATGAATTTTCAACTTCAGATTGCAACACCATGAACCTACATAAAAGAGAAATGATTTAAATCAATGATGTCAGCATTTATTGGGAATAATCATTTAAAAAGTCTTTCTTAGAGGTCCTCCCAACAACAGTAATGTCTCAGCACTAGGTAAATAGTTAGTTTATCCTGATAACACTACTGTGAAGTAGGAAAGTATCATCTTTGTTTTAAAAATGGGGAACTCAGGCCCAGAGAAATTAAGGCTATATCTACACTACAGCTGAACAAGCCTCCAAGCCCAGGTAGACAGACACATGCTAGCGGGCCTTGAGCTAGTGAGCTAAAAATAGCAATGTGGATGTTGCAGCTCAGGCTCTCAAGCCTAGGGGGCCAGGTGAGCTTGAGAGCCTGAGCCACAATCCCCACACTCTTTTTTTAAAAAACCAAAATTTTAAACCTGTTCGCTCGAGCCTCTGGGGTTGGGAGGCTTGCTGCCACTTCCAGTGTAGACATACACAATCCGACTTGCCCATGAGAAGCACAGCCAGGAATTGAACCCATGCAGTCTCAGTTCAGTGACTTAACCACTAGACCATCCTTCAGTCCACAGACATGTTCTAATACTGATGTAAAGATTAGTCAGATTTTAGAAGTTGATGAGCATAGTAAGAAAAGTAAAGTACTACACAATTGGATCAGGTTCTAAATGACAGATTATTCAGTATATGATTGAGAATGTGCACTAAATACTTATGGGGGGAACCGTCAAATGTTCTTATAACAAATATTTAGAACTGGTTCTTTTTGTAGCATGTCAGCATAGAAATCAAATATGGACAAATGGGAAAACATCCGTTCACTTTTCTTTTCCCCAACAAAAGGAAGGATCTCATTGTCATACTGAGCCTTATGGGAAAAGAAAGTTATTATCATCATCACATTTTTACACAGCAACAGATGATTACCCAGACGAGGAAATGCCAATGTCAGTGTATCATACAATATATTTTTCCCCTCAGAACATAAAGCGTATGGAAGTTCACATAAAATATTACTATGTAGGTGTTTGTTTGCACATGTGCTTTATTGACATGTCACTAACGGCTGTTCTCAACTTTTGCAGTTATTTTTAAACATATTGAATACAAACATTTACATGTTGAAAGTGACCATGCTTACTTGAATGGGTTTGCAATTGCAAGGTTACCACCACTTGGAAACAATGGTATATACATTGACCAGGGATTTACTGTATCATGGGAAGAATATATTTGCTTGGATTAAGAGTTTTCCACACTAAAAACAATACATTTGTAAATATTTGCCTAAAGAGATTATGATTATTCAAAGATTTTTTTTTAAAAGGTCCAAAGGGAGCCATTATGATCATCAAGCCTGGCCATACAACCTCACTCAAAAGTGTCTGCATCAAGCCCATCATTTCTTTTTGAGCTCCAACGTACCTTTTAGACCACACCTTGACTTACAATAAAAGATCCAATAAAGGATATTACCTCACCCACCTTGTCTCTTTAGTAAAATGTTTTCTAAAAATTAATAAAACTTACAAGTAAACCCACAGCTTTTAGTGTAAAAAAATTAACTATTCATGAAAGAGGATTTAAATGCCATGCTCAAAATGAAAAAGATCAAGGTAAATTTTAAAATTGCTGTCCCTTTATCATAAGTCAAAGCAGGTTAAGTTCCAGTTCTGCATGGGAATCTACTAGCATGGTCCCCTGAATTTGTGCAGATTGAGATGAAAGGTCAGGACATAAGACACTTTTCTTACATTCTTAAATTGTAAGGTAGGTATCAGGGTCAGGATGGGGTCTGTAGTTTTTAATGAGCACTTAATGAATTACAGTCACTGATATAGCTGAAGGATTTTAATTCCTAACAACTAGAGTGCTGCTTACTGTTCTAGTGGCCTCCACCACTTAAATGATATTTAGTATCCTGCAATAAAGGAATCCCATATTTAAGCAAAAAGATGAAGCATCTAGTACAATAAAAAGAACCTTCTGAAATACCTTTATCAAAAGGAAGAGCTCTAACTCCAGGCATAAGAAAAAAATATAATGCTTATTCAAATAAAGGTTGCAAATCATACCTGTTAGAAGCATTTTTTGAAAAATGATAGAAACTACTTAAGATTTGGAGGAAGTGACTAAGAATTCCTGTTTGACTGAAGCTGCTAAACTTTCAGAGCTGCCTATTATTAAAGTTGCCTGACAATTATCAGACCCTTTTTTCAATTGCTTATAACTTTGCCAGACTTTATGTTGAAATTTTCCATGCCAAGTGTCTGCCTCACACTGAACTTTTTGGGAAACGTTCAGACAAAATGGTTCTGCTGTTTCCAAGAATGAGGCTAGGAAAAAATAAGTTTTGCTCATTTAAAAAAAGTTCTCATGACCTTTTCTTTGAAAAGCTCTAATATCCCCATGCTTTGGAGCAAGGGCTTGAAATTTGGCAGAGGGTGGCCTTTGTATCACCTTGTACCTTTTGCCACCCCTATGAAAATCCACCCGGATTTGGCTGCATTATAAACCTTTGGGGGAAAAAAATCACAATTTGCACATGCTCAGTAGTGGCTACTTAGATTTTAGCATCTAAAATCTCTGAAAATGCCATCCTTAGTTAGCATGCTTGAGCCTCTCAGATCTCCTAGTGCTGACCAGACTGCACATGCACCATCCACAGGATTCTTACCTCATTCAGTGCACAGGATGGGTGGACCTGCTCTGGAGATAAGCTAAGGTTGTGTAAAGAAGGAGACCATTGTCTGCAGGACAAATTGAACAATGAGGAAAAAACAAAATATTGAAGAGCTGCTCAATAAGTGAGCACTGTCCATCATGTGCACTGAATGAGGCCAGGGTGCAGTGGAAAAAATAGTATGCAATCATGTAATTAAATACTGTATCAATGCATATGCACAAAAGGAATAAATTACATTTGCACAGGCATTGACTTCGCAACCTTACTAGTGTTTAATGGTGGTTTTTTTTGTAATTTTCTAGGTTTTTGTTTTAGACTAACTGGAAAAATAGATTCCCTCAAGGCATCATATTGACACCCACGTGGTTCATCAGCAGGGTGGAAACTTGAGATCCACCACATAGACTTCTGCCAATTGAGTTAACAGAGTAACTGCAGCAGTAGATTGTCATTCTTTATGTGGACCAGCATGGGAGGGAGAAAAAACACACCTTGACAGTGGGTTTCACAGATATTTGCTGACGGCAGAGGAATGATGAGACTCAGGAACCTTTGGTTTCATTCCAGGCTCCTGAGGGGAGTGTACGCTAGAGGGCACAGACTCTTCTGCCCATTCCCACAAACCTGACCTCTTCTTTACCTTCCCCTCCCAACTGTCCCTGTCTCAGTCTCATTCTCATTCTCCTAGTCAGTCCCAGTCTTCATTCCTCAGGCTTCTCATCTAGGCCCTATCCCCTTTGTCTAGCCAGCCCTAGTCTCCCCCATCCAGGCTTGCTCTCTGAGTCTAATCCTCCTCCCTACACCCAATCTCTCCCTGTCTCCACATCCAATCCCAGTTCTCCCCTACCTATTTCCTTGCACAGCTAGTCCTGGTTCCCTCCTTCCAGCTCCTCATCTGATCTCTCCTTCCCCCCTGCCGACTCCTAGTCCTATTCTCCTCATTCAGTCTCCCCTCTCTCACCTCCTCATCCCACTCTCTCTGCCCACCCAGTTCCAGTTCTCCCTCTGCACCCCAAATCCCCATCCAATCTCAGTGTTCTCTGCCACTCCAGCCAACTGGTTCCCAGTCCTGTTTCTCTAACCAACTTCCAGTAGCTTCTCTCTCCTCCCCCAATTCCAGTCCAAGTCTCACCAAACTCCTTGTTCCAATCTATTCTTTTTCCTCCCACTCTGCATTTCAGAGCTTTTGTCCCCTCTGCATTTCAGGTGGCTTCCTCCTCCATGCTGCCAGGGTAGTAGCAGGGGGGCACTTAGAGCATAGGAGAGACAGGATCCCGGCTTTCAGTGCCAATGCCCAGCCCCAAGCAGCTGCGGGCAGCAACGACAGGGAAAGTCCAGCTTGACCCCAGTAGCCCTGGCTGGAACATGGTTAGTTGCTCTGTGGGAATTCTACATGCACAGTCTGGTCACACACAGGAGCAAGGAGGGGACAGAGCATGGTCAGTGAGAATGGAATATACCAAATCTATTCAAACGGCAATTTTTCAAAGGTTTATACCTTGGCAAAATCTGGATAGATTTTCAAAGGGACATCGAAAGTCACATTGCTGACACAAAGGCCAAATTTCAAGGCCCTGCTCCAAAGCAAGGGGGCAATAGAGATTTTCAACGAAAAGTTCACCCAGCATTTAACATAGGCACAACAGCATGTGTCTTCCCTAGCTTCGTTCTTGGAAACAGCGGAACCATTTTGGATGAAATTTGCCCCCAAACTTCAACTCAGGCAGATACCTGGCATGGAAAATTTCAACCAAACTGTTAAAGTTTGGTAAAATTATAAGCAACAGAAAACAGAGTCTTATAATGAAGGCTAAGATTTTTGTCAAGGACATTTTTAGTAAAAGTCACAGACAGGTCATGGGCAAAAAAGAAAATTTCACAGAAGCTGTGACCTGTCCATGACTTTTACTAAAAATATACCTCAAAAAATGGGGATCTGTGGGTCTCCACACTGCCTGAAACGAGGCAGCTGCACAGGGGCTAGGAGCTTTCTGCAGCAGCTAGGGGCTGCGGGGTACCCCTGCTGCATGCAACTCCGGGGGTCCCCCGCTGCCCATGGGGGCCGGGAGCTGTGGAGTGCCCTCACCCCCCATGTTGGCTGGGCACTGCGGGGTAACCCCATCAGCAGCGGGCCGGGAGCTGCGGGGGTTTCCTCAGCACGGCCGGGAGCTGCAGAGTTCCCCACCAGTGGTGGTGCCCGCAGGCTCAGAGATTCCCCCACCGCCCACAGCAGCTGGGGGCTTGGGGGTCCTGTACCGGGGACTCTGGGATTCCCCAGCCAGCTTGGGGGTTCATCCGCCGCCACCAGCGGCTCAGGGATTCCCCTGCTGCCTGCGGCAGCTGGGGGCTCCCCGCCACCCATGGCAGCTGGGAGCTGGAGGTTCCCCTGAGCCTGTGGTGGCATGGAGCTCCGGGAGCCACCAGGGGCACTGGGCATACCTCGCAGTTCCCTGCCCTCACTGGAGGCAGGGGACCCTGCAGCTCCCGACCACCGCAGGCTGAAGTCACGGAGGTTGCTGGCAGTCACGGATTCCGTGACTTCCGCGACCTCCGTGACTAAATCACAGCCTCAGTTATAATGGGCAGTGCCAGACAACCTTAATATGTATCACGCCACCAGCTTCATCTATAATATATTTTACCAACTCTGACTCCTATTCAGCAAAACACTTAAGCATTCCTTCCTTATGCACTCCTTATGTCCATCCTTGTTTAGCAAAGCACCTGAGAAGCCACTTAGCTTGATGTACCTGCATAAGTGCTTTTCTGAATTGAGGTCTATAAACGTCCATCACTGTCCGAAGGCCTAGGTACTAAAGTATGTCCATCACTGTCCGAAGGCTTATGTACTAAAGTATGTCCATCACTGTCAGAAGGCTTATGTACTAAAGACAGTTTGCAGCAAGAAAAACAAGATTCTTATGGGAACGTTTCAGCAAAACAAATATACATTTGAAGTCAGAATCATGACCCATTGTGATGAGAGGTATCAAAATCAACCACTAGAATTTGGCAATGCATCTTTGCCACAAGTAATGCTTCCAGCAAAATCTAAAGAGTTTGCACATGTGAAACAGTTTGGAAAAACAAAACACATTCCTTCGTGTACCTTAATTACAATACTGCCATTATAGGTGGGATTTCTAATGATGGGTACGGGAGTTAGGTTACCAAATCCCATGGAAAAAACAGAATTGGGTGTCCAACTCCCTTAGCTGCTTTGGAAAATCCCGCCCTGTATAATCTCAAGTATAAAAGAACAATTATTCTAAGTTTTATTTCTCTAAGGAAACAGTCACTTCCCTCGTAACTGAAAATGATGACATTTTATCACCACAGACTGGTATACTTACTTATCATACTCTTCTGTTTGAGATTGGCCTCTTCTGGATAAACTGATTTCTGGGTCATTCAGCTCATCTCTGTCTCCTAAGTAGTCCACATTAAAGAAAAAAACAAAAATAAAGATAAAAATGAAACTGGAGTACTGTATATAGTTTGAAGCAGTAGGTAAAAAAAGAGGTGTTAGCATGCATCCTCACTACAGAGAAATCTCTTAAAAACAGCTTGCTTATGAAACAAGGATGACTGTCCCATGAACAAACACACAAACTTTTTTTTTTTTTAATTTGTCGCCTCAGTGGCTTCTGTAGCTTTTAGATGTAGACAATTTGGAACTACTGTATCAGTGACTGGAATTTGGTATGATTCTGTCAGAAATTAAAAGATCAAAAACTGTTGAACATCTTGTTTAAGAATATTTTTCAAAATGCAGCATGTTGGAGAAAAATTGTTACCTACAAAGCACTGGTATGACTGAGAAGTAAAACCTCCACCTTATTTAACAAACAGAAAGCATTGGCTTCTACCCTGAACCCCATCTTGTATGCGACTAAAAGGAGACAGTGCAAGTTCTTTCCAAATGCTCTCACATAGTACATTGATATTACAGTATTCTAGCCAAGTGCCTGTCATATGACAGGGTGTGAACAAGTCATATTTCTGTATTTCCATGTACAGATTGTTAGAATATTTGCATCTTTCTGTCAGAAAATGGGATGAGAGAGGGAATCACAAGAATTTAGAAAGCTATTGTACTACTAAACTAAATCTACTGTTTCTTGATTTGTATCTGCTGGAGCTATTCTGATAGCCATATATAAATGTCAAGAAACATACAGTATACTTATATTGAGGGACAAAAAGCCAACCTTAATCAAATATTATATGTAAAGTTCCTAGCCTGAGCCCCAGGAATCACTGTATAAAGATATTTCCCGTAAGATTTTATTACAGGGATGGCAAAATATACAGTCCATCTTTACTGTGTTTAAATTTCACTTCCATGCACTTCAGGTGCACAGCAAGCGAGGAGCTGGATGATTATTCTCTCCCCTTCACCAATGATTTATTCTGAAGATTTTATAGAAACCCACCATGATGCTTTCATAACAAAGAAATAATTGCATGAGGATCAAAAGTTCTCAAAGCCAGAAAGCTCTCAAACAACCAGACCCAATACAGTGTTGTCTTTGAGTCACAGTCCCTACAAAAATGAAATTCTATCCAGATAAAATAGTGTCTTCGCTTCTGATTGTCCTCTGACAGGTGACGGGAGGGATGGTGCTCCAATAGAAAAATTGTACTAAATGGCAACAGAGATCTCTCTTCCCCACCATTCACGTTATGTCAGCTGACCTGACTGCTCAGACAGTGAATACATTATTTAAAATATAAATATGGCTTAAAGCACATTTACAAAAGGATAAAAAGTGAGACCTAGTTTTTTATCATATCTTCAACCATATTAGTGACTATCATCACTATGAACCACAACATTAACTTTTAGTTCAGAGATTTAGTTTTGTTATTTACATAGTGCCTTAGAAGTACATAGCATTTTACATGTGCACAAGAAAAAAGGCCCTGCGCAAAGGATCTTATCATGTAAGCCAGATTGATACAACACAGATTATAAAAGGATTAGTGTGAGAGTGGCAGCAGACAGCCCTGGAAAGGAAACTAGTGATAGAAGAATAAGTGGAAGGATCAAGTTTTAAGGAAGGATCTGACAGAGAAGAAGAAAAAGCCATAAAAATTAGGGCTGTCAAGCGATTAAAAAAATTAATTGCGATTAATTGCACTGTAAAACAATAATAGAATACCATTTATTTAAATATTTTTGGATTTTTCAAATATATTTATTTCAATTACAACACAGAATACGAAGTGTACAGTGCTCACTTTATATTTATTTTTTATTACAAGTATTTGCACTGTAAAAAAACCCAAAAAATAGTATTTTTCAATTCACCTAATACAAGTACTGTAGTGAAATCTCTTTATCATGAAAGTTGATCTTATAAATGTAGAATTATGCACACACAAAAAAACTGCATTCAAAAATACTTTTTGTTCGGCCAATCACTCAGACAAATTTTTTTTTTTACATTTGCAGGAGATAATGCTGCCATCTTCTTGTTTACAGTGTCACCTGAAAGTGAGAACAGGAGTTCTCATGGCACTGGTGTAGCCAGTGTCGCAAGATATTTACGTGCCAGATGCGCTAAAGATTCATATGTCCTTTCATGCTTCATCCACCATTCCAAGGGACATGCGTCCATGCTGATGACAGGTCCTGCTCGATAACAATCCAAAGCAGTGCGGACCGATGCATGTTTATTTTCATTATCTGAGTCAGATGCCAACAGCTCAAGGTTGATTTTCTTTTTTGGTGGTTCGGGTTCTGTAGTTTCCACATCGGAGTGTTGCTCTTTTAAGACTTCTGAAAGCATGCTCTACGCCTCGTCCCTCCAGATTTTGGAAAGCACTTTAGATTCTTAAACCTTGGGTCGAGTGCTGTAGTTATCTTTAGAAATCTCACATTGGTACCTTCTTTGTGTTTTGTCAAATCTGCAGTGAAAGTTTTCTCATAATGAACAACATTTGCTGGATCATCATCTGAGACTGCTATAACATAAAATACATGGCAGAATGCAGGTAAAACACAGAGCAGGGGACATACAATTCTCCCCCAGGGAGTTCAGTCACAAATTTAATTAACACATAATTTTGTTAATGAGTGTTATCGGCATGGAAGCATGTCCTTTGGAATGGTGGCCGAAGCATGATGGGACATACGAATGTTTAGCATATCTGGCATGTAAATACCTTGCAATGCCAGCTACAAAAGTGCCATGCAAATGCCTGTTCTCACTTTCTGGTGACATTGTAAATAAGAAGAGGGCAGCATTATTGCCTGTAAATGTAAGAAACTGGTTTATCTTAGCAATTCGCTGAACAAGAAGTAGGACTGAGTGGACTTGTAGGCTCTGAAGTTTTACATTGTTTTGTTTTTGAGAGCAGTTACGTAACGAAAAAATCTACATCTGTAAGTTGCACTTTCACAACAAAGAGATTGCACTATAGTACTTGTATGAGCTGAACTGAAAAATATTATTATTATTAAACAGTTCAAATATTTGTAATAAAAAATAATATACACTGATTTGAATTACCATACAGAATACAATAGATATGAAAATATATAAAAACATCCAAAATATTTAATACATTTCAAATGGTATTTTATTGTTTAACAATGCGATTAAAACTGCAATTAATCGTGATTAATTTTTTTAATCATGTTTAATTTTTTTGAGTTAATTGCGTGAGTTAACTGCAATTAGTCGATAGCCCTAATAAAAATATAAGAAAATTTAAGCTAGATTTAAGTTCAGGAAAAACAAGTTCAAATCCATCAATAGGTTTTGCTTCATGTACAAATTCAGAGCTTCTATTTACAGACTCAAATCCTCTCTTCTCTTTTTCTATTTGACTGGGTTTTTTTTGTTTTTTTTTGGGGGGGGGGGCGGGGAGAGGAAGAGGGAGGATAAGAAGTCTATAGTGACTTGTGGCCCAAGAGCAAAGAGTTTTTTCTTGTTGAATATAACAAGTCCATTCAGGGAACTACAGATTATATCAGAGATATTATAAATATATATATATATATATATAAAACCACACAGCGTAAAAGCCTTCTGGCAGTGAGCCAACTATCATGAGTTGTAACTCATGATAGTGGTACTCTGCTCCATACAGCCTACATAGGCAGCTTCTAGGTTACACATCACAATGGCTTAAATTTCAGTTACAATCAGAGACCAACTCTCCCTCTGTGTCCCATTACTATACTTGCAGACTAGTGGAAGACTTCAGCTGTCTGTCCCAAAGGCTGAACTTGAAGGCATTGCACAGAGTAGTGCCTTCTCAACTGTGAACCCTTGGCTCTGGAATTTGCTCCCAACAAATATCCATCAAAGCCAATCCTTGTCACTTTTGGGTGCAATGTAAGATTTCTCCTTGTTTAGGCTCTCTCCTAATTATTGGACTTTCTTTTCCAAATCAGTTGGAATTGAGCAAAATAAGCAGTCATGATTAAATTATCCCTTGTATCTTCCATTAAGGACATAAGAACGGCCATACTGGATCAGACCAAAGGTCCATCAAGCCCAGTATCCTGTCCTTTGACAGAGGCAATGGCAAGTGCCCCAAAGGGAATGAACAGACAGGTTATCATCAAGTGATCCATGCCCTGTCACCCAATCCCAACTTCTGGCAAACAGAGGCTAGGGACACCATTCCTGTCCATCCTGGCTAATAGCCACTGATGGACCTATCTTCCATGAATCTAGCTAGCTTCCTTTTGAACCCCATTACAGTATTGGCCTTCACAACACCTTCTGGCAAGGAGTTCCACAGGTTGACAGTGCGTTGCGTGAAAAAATATTTTCTTGTGTTTGTTTTTAATCTGCTATGTATTAATTTCATTTGGTGCCCCTTGTTCGTGTATTATGAGTAGTAAATAACACTTCCTTATTTACTTTCTCTATACCACTCATGATTTTATAGACCTCTATCATATTCCCCCCTTAGCTGCCTCTTTTCCAAGCTTAAAAGTCCCAGTCTTATTAATCTCTCCTCATACGGAAGCTGTTCTATACCCCTAATCATTTTTGTTGCCCTTTTCTGAACCTTTTCCAATTCCAATATATCTTTTTGACATGGGGCAATCACATCTGCATGCAGAATTCAAAGTATGGGCATATTATGGATTTATATAGAGGCAATATGATATTTTCTGTCTTATTAGCTATCCCTTTCTTGATGATTCCCAACATTCTGTTCGCTTTTTTTTGACTGCCGCTGCACATTGAGTGGATGATTTCAGAGAACTATCCACAGTGACTCCAAGATCTCTTTCTTGAGTGGTACCAGCTAATTTAGACCTATCATTGTATATGTATAGTTGGGATTATGTTTTCCAATGTGCATTACTTTGCATTTATCAACATTAAATTTCATCTGCCATTTTGTTGCCCAGTCACCCAGTTTTGTGAGATCCTTTTGTAGCTCTTCGCAGTCTGCATGGCACTTAACTATCTTGAGCAGTTTTGTATCATCTGCAAATTTTGCCACCTCACTGTTTACCCCTTTTTCCAGATCGTTTATGAATATGTTAAATAGGACTGGGCCCAGTATAGATCCCTGGGGAACACCACTATTTACCTCTCTCCATTCTGAAAACTGACCATTTATTCCTACCCTTTGTTTCCTATCTTTTAACCAATTACCAATCCTTGAGAGAACTTTCCCTCTTATCCCATGACCGCTTATTTTGCTTAAGAGCCTTTTGTGATGGACCTTGTCAAAAACTTTCTGAAAATCTAAATACACTATATCCACTGGATTTCCTTTGTCCGCATGCTTGTTGACCCCCTCAAAGAATTCTAGTAGATTGGTGAGGCATGATTTCCCTTTACAAAAACCATGTTGATTATTTCCCAACAAATTATGTTCATCTATGTGTCTGACAAATTTTGTTCTTTATGATAGTTTCAACCAATTTGCCTGATACTAAAGTGAGGCTTACTGGCCTGTAGTTGCCAGGGTCACCTCTGGAGCCCTTTTTAAAAATTGGCATCACATTAGCTATCCCCCAGTCATTTGGTACAGAAGCTGATGACAGTTAGTAGTCCTGCAATTTCACATTTGAGTTCCTTCAGAACTCTTAATAAAAAATAATAATAATAATAATTGGAGATATATCTAACTCCTAGAACTGGAAGGGACCTTGAAAGGTCATTGAGTCCAGCCCCCTGCCTTCACTAGCAGGACCAAGTACTGATTTTTGCCCCAGATTCCTAAGTGGCCTCCTCAAGGATTGAACTCACAACCCTGGGTTTAGCAGGCCAATGCTCAAACCACTGAACTATCCCTCCCCCCGAATACCAACAGGTCCTGGAGACTTATTACTGTTTAGTTTATCAATTTGTTCCAAATCCTCCTCTAATGACACCTCAATTTGGGACAGTTCCTCAGATCTGTCACCCAAAAAGAATAGCTCAGGTTTGGGAATCTCCCCCAGATCCTCAACAATGAAGACCGATGCAAAGAATTCATTTAGTTTCTCTGCAATGGCCATTCGTTAAGAGGAGATGATGCAAGTGTGATGCATGCTATTGTTCTCTGATATAGGATAGCTGTTTTTTTTAAACTTGGTTATGTCAATGGATGCCTCAGGCCTGGTCTACATGGGTGGGGGGTAGGTGTTGATCGATCTAAGATACGCAACGTCAGCTATGAGAATAGCGTAGCTGAAGTTGACGTACCTTAGATCGAATTAAAATTACTTACTATGCACCCTCGTGGGGCGGGATTGACGGCCACGGCTCCCCCGTCGACTTTGCTTCTGCCTCTCGCACTGCTGGAGTTCAGCAGTTGACGGGAGAGCGATCAGGGATCGATTTATTGCGTCTACACTACACGCGATACATCGATCCCTGATCCGGCGGGTAGTGTAGACGTACCCTTAGAAGCGCCTGTAATATGTCAGTCAATTTTAGTGTCCTCAGCACTTACAGGTCAGCAGACCCTATCAAATACAATGCCTAGTTCTTCTATTTCCAAAAATAATAAAAATCAGTATTATTTTTACCAAAACAATTTAATAAAGAAGCATTTTCACTTAGTTCTTACAATACCTACCCCTACCTCAACACACACAGCGTCATTCCCAAAGTATATTACAGTGTCTCATTGCCTCTGTAAGGTGGAATACATTCTAGGGCAGAGGGGTTACAGCAAGCTGTGGGCCCTTAATGTGGGGTTTAAGAGGTGCATAGGTACCAGTGCAGGCCCACTGCACTGGGGTGGATTTCACCCTTAGCTATTATATATCACCTTTTTGACATTAGAAATAGTCCCACCTTCCCCTTGATTCAGTCTAAATGTTAAGTACTTTCACTTCTTTTCACTGGCTTTTAAATTATTGCATGTAAGTATTAGCGCTGTAGAATGGATTAAGTTTTAATTTTAATATTTTGTAAAGCGTTTTGAGATTCCTCAGCATGACAAAGTGCTATAAAAGTTTAAGTTGTTCCACTACAATAGCTGAGGGCCCTATCCCCAAGTTATTTAAAATTTAAATTTAAGTACTTGTAGCAAATTAACCATCAGTTATGAGACTGAAATTACCACTGGACCAGTGACGTAGAAGAGCTGAACCCTAAGTACATTTGTAATTAGTAAATTAATTTAAAAACGAATCTTAAAAAATATACTAGCTATTAAGGAAGAGGAACTGAAGAAGGGATCATATCATTTATTTAGAATGTAATAAATGGGCCATGTACTTCAAGGTATTCTGCCAATGCACACGTAAGTTATCAGGCAGCCCACCAGAGCATTGCAACAATGAATTCTTGACATCATAAATGTGTACTTACATCAGGGTGTTTAGATTCTGAAAAATACAGTATACTTTTAACCAACTGTACCATGCTCTAGGCATTTAGACTTCTTGAGGGCTTTACTTAGTCACTCTTATTCAAAGGAAAAACAATATTTACTGTGTTCTCAAATAGACAGCATTTATATATGGAACTTCTTGTACTTTGAATGGTGTAAATAGGAAAGTCTTTATAGCTAATAAAATACATTTTGTAATACAATTCTCTATTGTTGTATTCTTGCAATACTTAGTAAAATCCTAAAACATTTAAAATAAAATTTGAAATGTCTTTAGGGAGAGAGAAGCAGTCTGCTGAAAGGATGTGATGCAGCAGTCAGTCTTTGCCCCCATTTTGTAGCTATATGAATGTAGAAAAAGGTAGTTAGTGCTCCATTACTGAATAATTATCCATCTAAATGTCAGCTGTGAACATGTGATCAGTCTTTTTATGACCCCAAAGAATGTTCCCTTATGTCCATATTTAATTTCAGTATGGAAATACAGTACAGGCTCACCTTTCCCATTGACATCTCAATACACAAGCATTTTAGTCCTCAAGGCATTTTTTCCTTTTTATAAAAAGAGATGTATAATGCACACTTAGAGTTCTGCAGCTCTGCAGAAAATTGTTTAACACCTGCAGTACAGACAGACACATTTATGTATGAATTGATGAAGGTATTTGTCGACATCCAAATGAAAGAGCTGTTCAAAAACGTAAATGCATACACAATGGGCTAGTCAATAATATTGCATATTTTAAAAGCCCCAGCCTGTTGAATTTTTGAAAGATTCTAAAGCTGCATATAATGCTAACATCAGGTATAAAATTAATGTATTAACCTTCTGGGGTATATATTCAACAAGGCTGAGGCACACTTTCATTATCTGCAGGCACCCACAAAATCTGCAACTGCATTTCTGTGCTCACAAGAACAGATTCCTCTTTGTTCGTTGCTTTCTAAGACATGGCAACACTGGAAACAGATGAGTCCTCCTCATCTATCAGTCTATCAAGATGTAGCCATTAGGACACAGGATTTCTATCCCACTTCCTTTTCCTCCCAGGGTGCAGGCAAGTTTCCCATGTTAAGAACACCAAAGCTGGAGCACAATTATGGTTAGTATACATTACCCTGATTATCTAGTCATTTTGCCCGAGCCTGATTCCCGACTAGGTTGGTGTACATACCCGTGCTGCCACATCATGGAAAACAATGACCAAGGTATGAGAAATCTGCTTTTCCATGAAATGACTACTGCCATTATGGACAAACGAATCTGACTAGCAATGACCACATTCAGGGAGAGAAGGAGTAACTAGCTAAACCCAATCTAGCTTCGCCATAAAGTGGCAAGAAGGAAGAAACTGACAGAAGGAAGTGGGTAAAGAACACCAGACAGAGCTGGCTGGGGTGAGTAGACCTCCCAAGAGCTGTCTTGGAAGGACCCTTCTGAAAACTTGCCAATCAAAGGCCTAGTAAAATCCTAAAACATTTAAAATAAATGTAAAATGTCTTAGGGAGAAAGAGAAGCAGTTGGTTGAAAGGATGGGATGCAGCAGTCAGTATTTGACACCAATTTGTAGCTATATGAATGCAGAAAAAGGTAGTTATGGCTCCTTTTACACTAAACTTTTCACAGAACTATGTCAGTTTGGGAGAAACTTCATCGGGAAGGTTTCTTGGGTCCAGGATGGGATTTCTGGTCTCAAAGAAGGAAGAGAGAGAGAGAGAGAGAGAGAGAGAGAGAGACCTCCCCCCACTAGAATTGCCATTGCCCGGTGGTTAGGGTACTCATCTGGGCTGTGGGACATCCTTTGCTCGATTTGAAGCAGTAGCTTGAACCTGGGTCTACCACCTGGGCTACTGGCGATTCAGGGGGGGTGTCTGTGCTTCATTTTTTTGGAGAAATTTCAAAAGGTCTCAATTTCATCCTGATGAATGGGAATGAGAAACATTTTCGAAATCTCAAAACTTTCACGGGATGGGAAAAGATTTCCACTTAGCTCTAACATGCAGATTATAAACCAAGGCTGGGAGCTCCCCAACTCTCTGGGCCAAGTGCTGGCCACTAGAAAGGCTACTTTCCACCATAGGGAAGAGAAAGAGAAGAATAGTGAAGGTGGATTCAAAAGGGTCCAAGCAGAGAGCATTTAGCACTAGTTTTAGGCTTCAAGGAGAATCAAGTAGTTAACAAAGGGACAAGGTAACTGCCTTGAGGAACCAACTGGGTTACAATGGAGTAGAACTCGACAGGAAAACCTCCTATAGACCCCCGCAAGAGTGACCTGTATTTTACAGGGCTAGCAGATATTTTTCAAAGGAATTCTGGAAGAACTGCAGAATGGAAGGGATAGTGGAGATCCTGTGGGACCTATACCAAGAAGACAGGCTACACCCCATAATAAGCAGAGAAGTATCTTTTCAGGAATTGAGATGATGAGGTCCCTGACTTAGTTTTGACAGGAGGGAATGTTCATGAAGTTAAGGAGGATAAAGGTCAAGGTGAAGGGCAGGGCTCCTGATGTCGGCAGCCTTTGGTTCTAGTAAGTGGAGGCCTAGACCTCAGGACAGCTAGAGGTCTGTGAAATAGGCCCACCTTGGCCACTCAAGCTATGAGAGGTACTGATGCCTGTTTTCTTCAAAACCCACATGTCAAGGGTGGGGAAAGAAGGAATAAGCTACATCCCTTTCCTAGGACATGGAGAAGTTATCCTGTGGCCTGGGGGTCTAGGTATTGGCTCTCTGTATCTGAAAACTAGGGAGCTGCATCTCCACATGAAGTAGCCAGCTAAGAGGCCAACTGCTTTGTTGAAGACCTCCCAGTAATGAGATCATTCTCCCACAAAGAGAGGGCTCTGGCACAGACACTTTGCTTCAAGCATGACAACTCAGTACATGTGGATGTGGAGCTTTTATTCCCATGGGGACAGTGTTCCTTGAACAAACTGATGAATACTGGGCTCCACACCCCGAATCTGCAGATGGCATTTGTAGTTTTGTAGTGGTAGAGGGGTCCTGAAGTAGACCCTCATATTGTGAGACCTGTACAGCCAATTGAGAGATGAATTCACTCATTGAGGGGAAGGAATTGAGCACTCCACCTGCTCCTCTGTTGAATATAGGGAGGATAATAAAGGGTTCCTGACTCACGCTGCTCACAGTTATTTTCAGGAAGGTCTTTGGACCAATGCCAGACTGATGGGTAGTGTGGAGAACCTGTGGGTATGAAAATAGGGATGAGAGGGTTATCACCCTTCCAGTTCTCGAGCCACTACCATTGAGTGGAGAAAACCAGAGCATGGTCACCCAGTTAGGAGCTGCTCCTGCCATTGCTTAGACCTGAATAGAGCACAAGCTTGTGGGGAGTGGGAGGGCAAGATGGGTAGAAGGGATTCAGCTGATGAAAGCTGCAAAAAGAATATTTTTTCGCCCTCCTCTGGCTTTTTCTGGGAGGATGTTTTCTTTAATTTCCTGTTCCATGTTGTTGTGGAATTCCACTGAGGCTTTAAAGAAAGATGGTACTTCATCACAAAGACACCAGCTTTAGCTGCTTCCATTAAGACAGGAGGACAACTGGGGATGCCCAGCAGCAAGCTGAGAGGAAGACCTGGACACAAAAATCAAGCAACTGGACTGGCTTCTGCCTGCATGATATTTTGGTGAGGCGGACTCAAACACTTGTCCATACTAATGGGAGCACATAAAGGGAAATAAACTTGGTCGAAATAGAGTAATTTTGCTTCTGTTTGATTTGCTACCAAAAACGTTTAGCGGAACTAGTAAGCAGACTTGTAACCACAAAAAAGAGATCGGCCTTCTGAAAATATACTACAAGAGTTTTTAACTCTACAAGGATCTTGGAAGTGAATGGCTATATCTTCTGGGGCTAATTGGTAATACTTATGTACTCAAAATATAAAGTAAAGACAACTGTTCTGATAGCTAATGATCTTTGGGTATTAGCATAATTAAAACACAGTTAATTAATATGACTGTGGAAACAATGACAAATATTAATAGATTCATAGATTCCAAGGCCAGAAGGGACCATTGTGATCATCTAGTCTGACTTCCTGTATAACACAGGCGATAGAACTTCCTCAAATAATTCCTAGAGCAGATCTTTAAGAAAAACATCCAATCTTGATTTAACAATTGTCAGTGATGGAAAATCCAGGGAGGGTTAGACTAGATGACCCTTGTAATCTCTGCTAACCCCTGATAGAGTCTATGAATCTACCAGGACCCTTGTAATGGCTAATTCCCCTCACTGTCAAAACAACAAGAAGGGGTTCTTCAAATATGTCAGACAAAAAAGAAAGCTCAAGGATGGTGTGGGTCCACTGCTCAACAGAGAAGGTGAGCTGGTAACGGAAGATGATAGGAAGGCAGAGCTGCTTAATGCCTACTTTGCTTCAGTTTCTGCCAAAAAGAACATGTGATCGGGAAACTAGCGAAGTTACCATAGACAATAAAGAGGAAGAGATGCAGATCAGGATAAGTACAGAATACATCAGATCTTCTGATCAATTTGAATGAATTCAAATCAGCAGAGTCAGATGTTATTCACCTAAGGGTACTGAAGGAATTAGCTGAAGAAATTTCTGAGCTACTGGCAATAATATTTGCAAACTCACGGATGAGAGGAGAGGTCCCAGAAGACTGAAGAAGGGCTAATGTAGTGTCCATCTTTAAAAAAAGGAGAAAAGGAGAAGCTGGGGAACTATAGACCAGTCAGCCTGACTTTGATACCCGGGAAGCTACTAGATCAGTGTATAAAACATTTAGTTTGCGAATACCTGGAGGATGATGGGGTAATCACTAGCAACAAGCATGGATTTACCAAGAACAAATCATGCCAAACCAGCATCAGATACTGAGGTAAAATAATCTCTCTTCTTCTCCTCGAGATTCCTGTTTATACATCCCAGGATCACATTAGCTTTTTTGGCCACAGCGTCACACTAGGAACTCACGTTCAGCTGATTATCCACCACAACAGCCAAACCTTTTTTGAGTCACTGCTCCCCAGAATAGCGTCTTCCCATCTTGTAAGGATGGTCTACATTCTTTGTTCCTAGATGTATACATTTACTTTTAGCAGTGTTAAAACGCATATAGTTTGCTTTTGTCCAGTTTACCAGGTGATCCAGATCACTCTGAATCAGTGACCTGTCTCTTCATTATTTACCACTCTCCTAATTTTGTGTCATCTGCAAACTTTATCAGTGATGATTTTCTTTTAACGACGTTAAATAGCATAGGGTCAAGAACCGATCCCTGCAGAACCCCACTGGAAATACATCCACTTGATGACCCCCCATTTACAATTACATTTTGAGACCTATCAGTTTGCCAGTTTTTAATCCATTTAGTGTGTGCCATATTAATTTTATATCATTCTAGTTTTATAATCAAAATGTCACGTGGTATCATGTCAAATGCCTTACAGAGGTCTAAGTATATTATATCAACAGTGTTACCTTTATCGACCAAACTTGTAATCTCATCAAAAAAAAGATACCAAGTTAGTTTGACAGGAACTATTTTCCATAAACCCATGTTGATTAGCATAAATTAATCTCCTTTAATTTTTTCTTAATCAAGTCTTGTATCAGCTGCTCCATTATCTTCCTCAAATCAATGTCAGGCTGACAGGCCTATAATTATGCGAGTCATCCTGTTTATCCTTTTTAAAAATTGGCACAACATTAGCTTTTTTCCAGTCTTCTGGAACTTCCTCAGTGCTCCAAGACTTATTGAAAATCAATATTAATGGTCCAGTGAGCTCCTCCGCCAACTCTTTTAAAACTCTTGGATGCATGTTATCGAGACCTGCTGATTTAAAAATGTCTAAATTTAGTAGCTTCTGTTTAACATCCTCCAGAGATACTAGTGGAATGGAAAGAGTATTATATCACCATATGATGAGACTACAAATACAGAACAGAAATATTGATTGAAAACTTCTGCCTTTTCTGCATTATTATTGTTAATTCTACCATTTGCATCCAATAATGGACCAATGCCATTCTCTTTGTTTCTAATATATTTTAAAAACTCCTTATTGTCCTTAACTCTGCTCGCCATAAGTTTTGCCTTGTATCCCTTTTCTTTCCTTAGCGATTTTCTACAATTACTAACTTCTGATTACGACCAACTTTCCCTTTCTTCAATTTGTTGTTTTATATTTTACAGCTGTCTTCACTTCCGCTCTAAACCAGGTTGTTTTTTTAAATCAGCACAGCCTTCTTCCTCCATTGTGGGATTGTGGCTTTTTAGGCATCGAATAGGGTGTTCTGAAATGATTCCCAAGCATCATACAAATTTTTTTCTGATTAAATCCTCTCTCCTAGCTGATCAGGCTCATAACTGTTTTCAGCTTTGTGAAATTGGTCCTATTAAAGCACCAAGTATAGAAATTACCAGTCTGGATTGTATTCTGCATGCACATCTTAAATGTTATCAAGTCATGATCACTCATACCTAAGCTATCATTAAGCTTTAGTTCTGTGATCAGTTCCTGTCAAACTAACCAGGTCTAATAAAGAATTCCCCCATGTTGGCTGCAACACTTTTAGAGTTAAGAAATATCTATAATGTTTAGAAATTCCAAGGATGTTTTAGTAATTGCAGCATGAGACTTCCAAAATATGTCACTCAAATTCAAGTCCCCTATGTTCACACAGTTTCCCCCCCTATACATTATAGATAAGTGAATTAGGAGGTGGTCATCCTATTCCCTAGTGTGATCTGATGGTTGGTAGCAGACACCAACTAATACCCCATCTTGTACATGATCTGTTCGGGAATTGATCCATAAGCAGTCAAGATCATTTTCTTCCGAGTTATCCGTGACTTAGAAACAGGTAATGCGATTTCTGACATACAGTGCCACTCCCCTTCCCCTTTTGCCTACTCGATCCTTCCTAAATGGGTGATAATAATTGATTTGAACTTTCTATTCATGCAAATAATCCCACCAGGTTTCAGAAATACCAACTAGATCAAATTTATGCTAGTAAATGAGCAATTCCAGGTCCTCTTGTTGTTACCCAGGCTCCTAGCGTTGCTCTTAGCACAGGCAATTCAAGAATTTCTTCTCTTCATGTCCTAAGGCTTCTTGATTTCATTCTGAGCATCTCAATTTTTATACCGAGTGCTCATATCTTCTCTCTTTTTTACCCTTCCCTTTTGTTATTAGTTTAACACTCTCCTGAATACTCTAGTCTGCCTGTCCCCAAGGAGATTAGTCCCTGTTCTACTAAGGTGGAGGCCATCCAAACTATACAGCCCTACTCCCCACAAAAGGTGGACCAATCTTCCACAAAACCAAAACCCTACACCACTTACCTAGCCAGCAGATACATGAAAGAAAGCACAGGAGTAGACTTAATTCACTGTACTTCTATTAGGGTGGATAAAAACCAATGATTTTTTTTTAAATAAAAAAATCAGATGTGTTTTGATTCAAAATGGATTTTTTGATAAAATGTTTTTTGAGGACAAAACCTATCTAAAAATAGTTTTAATTAAGATACATTATAGCTCAAAGATATCTCATCATGGAATAGGGGTTATAAATTCTAATTCTAGAGTATGAGACAATATATTCATGCAATGTTTAAGAAAAGTTTTGTAAATGAGTTCCAATAGTTCATGGATTAGGGACCCAATCTTATCGGGTTCCAGGGGCTTCTGTATAGATTATTTAGATTAATCTTTCTATCTACCCAATGGGACTCAGTGCTCAGGCTAGAAGATACTATCAGAGATGCTTAGTTTTGCAGTTCTCAAACTGTGGATTTGTGTCTCCAGAGATAACATGTTTGTTAACAGCAAAAATGTTTTTAAATAAATAAATAAATAATATACAGAGATGAGAAATAACAGACCTCAACCCTACTGTCCCTCTGCAAATTTGTGTAGACAATCAATCCCTTACCTCTATCTAAAAGTGCAAAATTTCAAAAAGTTCAATGAACAGAAGATTGTTGGGGGCGGAATAGATCTGGACAAGAAGTAGTCTGTAGATAAATGTGAGAAGGGAGGGACAGGCAGTAGAAACAAAAGTGAAACTGTTTGAGCAGCATATTCCAGAAGTCTTGAGGTCTTTCTGAGGGTAGCCTTCATTGATTTGAGATCTACCATACCATTCTCTCACTAGAAGGGAAAACCTATAATGGCAGCAGGCCGCAAAAGAGACCCAGTTTGGGTCTCATCTATCTCTGAGTTGTGAAGAATATTTATTAAGGTTATAACAACTAACAAGAATGCAGTTTTATGTAGAAATCCATGATTAAATTGAGTCTTCCTGACTAGTGATTTAAATCAAATCCACCCTGACTTCTATATCACCTTTGATCAGAGGATACCAAAGCACTTTTCAAATATTCATAAAGACTCAAAACCCCCACAAGAGAAGCACGTACTACACCCATTTTACTGACAGGCAAACTGACATATAGAAAAGGTTAAATGACTTGCCCAAGCTCAGTGGTAGAACTGGGAATACAGCTTCTCTATTCTAACCACTAGATTACACTGCCTTCCAGATTATTAAAACATGATTTCTTTTATAACGTTCTCAGGTAATATGCAGCAATTCCAAAATATATGCTCCCTTTAATTCAGAAAAATAGTACACACTGTCACTTTAAATGAAAACTGGGAGTTGGAGAGAGAGAATGGGCAAAATTTCATTGTGGGCAAAAGTTGGTCTAATTCCTGGAAGGAATGGAGTTGCCCCCACACATGCTAGTGGTTCTATATTGAACAAAGAAAAGCCTTCTACAGAATGGTCATCATAATTACCTCAAAAGCTTACATTTATGTGATAAGAGCCCTAAAAATGTTGGATTTCACCATAAAGTTCAAAACTTCTTAAGAGAAAAAAGAAATCAGACATACCAGATGAGACATAAATTGCTAAATCAAGACCTTGATTTAACCAATAACAAGAAATTTTTTGCAATAAGTAAAAGAGAATGTTCAACTAACCATTTGATAGACCATTTCCGAGGTTTTGTACATTATGCCTCGTGGGAGATGAAAATGCACTGATTTGGCATGTTCCTGTTGTTGGTGAATACGAGCTTAAATTTTTCTTTCTGGTCTTCAAAGGTGTTGCTTCATGTGGCTAAACAAAGTTTAAAAAAAGAATAAATAAACGTTGGTTCATAAGGAGGTCCTTCCATACCCCTTATGTAACCCTGACAATTCCAATCCCTCCCTCCAATTTCCATTCTCAGTGCTTCATAATTACAGCCTCCACACTTCCTGTTACGGCGGACTACACATTGCTCCCAGAACCAGTCAGCATACAGTGTCTTAAAATAGCCCAATTTTCTAATGTTTAATCAAGCAGTATAGGCCAAGTTATAACCGTATTTTCAAAGAGATTCCCAATTTTGAGTGTCCCCGTTTACAAACATCCCCAAATGTACACGCAAACAGCACTTAAACATGCAAATTAAGCTGTTAGATGTCAACCTCTCAGCTTTCATACACAAGTCCAACTTGCGAGGTACCTAGAGATATAGTTGCCTAAACTGAGTGCCAAGTCCTCTTTCGAGCAGGTAGTCTAAAAGTTAATCCTATTGGGGAAAATAAGTTAATTTGATGTTACTATGGCATGTACTTTCCTTTCTCACCAGGATTCGTTATGGTTAAAAATCATGGTCAGAATTTTTAGGTTTTTTATTCCACTAAAGATTTAGCTTATTTTTAACCATTTTTATCAAGTGTTTGATTTCTTAAAAACAAAAGAAAAAAGTCAGTGTTAAGACAACAGAGGTCAATTAAAACCAAAATTAAGTCTCTAGTTTAAAGTAATGTGATTACTAACCTAAAGGTAGTTGTGTACCAAACTAGTGTTCAATATTTTTGCAAGTGTTAGAAGAAAACACATTGACTGGAAGTCACTGGTACAGTAGAATCTCAGAGTTACAAACAGCCTGGGAATGGAGGTTCTACTGTATACATTTTGCTTCCTGGATCAGATGTTAAACTGTAACTCTGAAAAAAATTGAGCTACACTGCATTATCACTACACAAGAAATTAGGAATCTGCCCCTACATCGAGGACCTAAGTTCTGATGATGATTTGCATCCTACTAAGGAAGAAATAGCAGCTTCAAGTAACATCAGTAATGACTAGGTCAAAAAGGAAACACACAAAGACACCATCAAACTCAAAACAACACTAAAAAGAAAGTCTCCCACTTCACTGAAGCCAGGATTTCACTCTTATATCCGTAGGAGTGATATAAAGCCCCGAGACACTTTCAAATGGTATAATGACCACCAGTTTTTACCTCTGACTGAATTTTAAGTATTAAGCAACATGTATAACAGTCAACACACCATAATATATTGACAACTTCAAAGTAAAATAAGTAACCAGCTGACCCAGTAATTGAACAAGGGGCCATAAGAACGAAACACTGAACCAACTGGAAGGCCAGCTTCAAGATTTGCATAATAATATTTCCCTTCTATCCAGCAGCTTTCATACCAAAGGACCTCAAGTCACCAGGCAAGATATCTCTACTATACACATTGCTGACATAAAAGATGGAAATGGACTGGTGCACAACAGGTGCTGGAATAGTGAAGAGAAAGGGACATTTTGGCTAAGGCCATTTTTCCCCCACAGATATTTTACTGAAAAGTTTCTCATATTAAATTTTTAAGCCATTAAAAATACCATATGTAGGTATTTCACAACTTTTTCCTTTCCTTGGAAACAAGAGCTTTCAGAAAGAACCCTTCACAGAAAAGCAGAATAAAAACCAAAAGTACTTTTTGTCATTTTTGTTGTTTTAATTGTTAAATTTAGTTTAGAAAGTTAACTTTGTTAATCCACACTTTCACAAATAAAAAACAGCTCACAAAACAGGAAGCAGGCTTCTCTCTTGTCACTACAATGTACAAAACTCAATATCTATCATCGGTGTTTTTTCTGTGCATTACTCAGAATATTTCTTCAATTTCACACATTAGTTTACAGCAACTTTACTAATCGTGTTTATAATCTCTTCAGTTAAGCACCATACATTAATGATAGAAAAAATAATTACAGGGCTATATGACTATTACACAGTTTTGACACCATGGATAAAATATAAAATCACAGTCCTCCCCATTTGTGCTCATTAATGATCCTCTGATACTTTACGCAGTGTACAAGCTGATTTCAACTTGATTATCTGTATTTTGCTTACCTAAATTTCCCTGCAGTTTCAAATGAATATAGTATTCCTTACTTTTAATCCTGAATGTTGTTCAATGTTGCTGTGCACAAATGTTCTTCTGGCGAAAGAACCTCACCTCACCCTGACTCCTTGAAACAAAGAGCCAGAGCAGTGTAAAGGGCTCCAGAGATACGTTTACACTGCACCTGGGTGTGAACCTCCCAGCCAAGGCAGACAGACTCGTGCTAGCATGCTAAAAACAGCAGTATGGACATTGTGGCTCCAGCAGAGACTCGAGCTAGTCACCCAAGCTCAAACCCACCCAATCCCCTAGACTTGAGCTCAGGTGGCTACTTTGAGTCTCCACCAGAGCTTCAATGTCCACATGACTATTTTTAGCACGCTAGCTCAAGCCCCTCAAGTCGGTTTACCAGGGCTGTGAGTCTCACTCCCAGCTGCAGTGTAGACATACCCTGAAAGCCCATGACCCAGCCAAGGGAGAATTCCCCAGTGTAGGAACGTCTTGCATGCACTGGCATAGGAGCTGTACCGGGGCAAGGCTGGGAGCAGGAGGGTTGTTTTGGGGGCAGGGCTGCTACACAAAAGTCTAAGGAGAAAGTGCTGAGTCTAAATTATGCATGGGGCCTCTTCAGCCCTCAAGTAGCCCAAGATCAGGAGGGCACAAAGGTGGCTTTAAGACACTTTTGCTGCTCCCTGCCTCTCACGTGTGGGAATTCAGTGCTGCTACTTTTAGAGAAGCAGCTACATTTCAGCAGTGGGTAGAATAACGTGTACTATCAACTAGTTAATATTTATTTATTTACATGATTTTAAATGTTTTTCAGACAAGGATACTTTCTTATGAGGAGCATCCTTGTTGTCACAAGTCTACAGAGACAATAACCATGAAAAAAGGAGGATGGGTGTGTACCAAAATGCCTAATGGTCAATTATGTAGCAACCTGCCCATAGGAGAAGTTTCTTCCTAACTCCAGGCAATCAGTGGTTGGTTTATGACAGACACATATGGGTTTATGTCCCTATATTTTCCTCTGTGTAGTTTTTTATGAATATTCTCATTATGCATATTAATGTCTATTTATTTCTAAGTCCTTTGCCCGCAGCTGTTGGTGAGGTTATGAGTTCCACAGGATAATTATGTGCGGGATAAGAAAAAAAAAATCCTTTTCAGTTTTAAATATGCCGCCTTTCAATTTCATTGACTGTCCTCTTGCTCTTGTGTTATAGGAAAGGATAAATAAGTATGCTCAATTTACCTTCCCAATAACATTCTATCCTGTCCCCTCTTCTTCATCTTCTTAAATTAGACAGTCCCAATCTTTCAATCTATCTTTATAGGAAAGCCTTTCCATGCCTCTCATCATTTTACTATCTGGATATGGACTCCTCCTCTTTCTGCAATTCCTTTTTTAACAGGGTGACTAGAAATGGACATAATTTCAGATGATGGAACACTGTTCTATAGAATAGCCTCATATTTTAAGTAGTGCTTTCTATCTCAGTCCTTATGCATTCTAACATTTTTTTTTTATTTTTTTTTGACTGCCTTTGCAGACTGAGCTGAAGTTTTCACTGAACTACCCACAGTGATACACGGGGTTTTTTTCTGAGCAGTTACTGTTAGTTTATAATACAGCAATTTTTATGAGTTGATCTAATTCATTCTTCCAGTTTGCATTATCTTGTATATATTAACAATTAATTTTGATTTGGTGCTCATTCATCTAGCTGTCCTATATACCTCTGAATTATTCAATCTTCTCCATTGTTTTGAGTAGCCTAAATAATTTTGCATCATCTGCAAATATAATAATTGTATATCATCTTTGCATCCTTTTTTCCAGTTCATTAATATTTTAAACAACCCCTGTCCTAGTAGGAAACCTTGGGCTACTCTACTGCTAACTTTTTGCCACATTAAGATGAACTGAGCCCATTACTGCCAGTAAAGACAGTTTTTCAGAGAAATATTAGTTACAAAACGCTATCAATGGGTACATCAGGCATCTAACCTACATCCACTGTTTTGCAATATGGAGATCCTGTGCATCCCCACTGAAGCCTCAGGGACCCTCTCTGTTTAACCTTGAATGCCTGACATTGCAGCCACCATATTTCTGGACATGAAGGAAGCCTCCTTTGAGTATCTACCTGGGAAGAGAGTTAACTGCAGCACACAACCTCTGTGGCAATCAGGATAATACCTCTGTGGCAATCAGAGTTTCTCTTCAGGGAAAGAGAGTCCAGATCTGTTGCACAGCTGGGCAAATTCTTATGATGTCATATCAATGTTACACAGTTTTAACCACTCATTCCTGACTTTTTATATACAAAAGCAGAGGTCACATCAGGTGAGGGCATAGTGGGAGACGTTTGGCATTTTGTGGCCATGGAGATGGTTCTGGGAGACAAAGGAGAAGCAGCAGTATGGGATGGGGATGCACTCTATGCAAGAGGAGAGGTGCCATATAAATGAAAACTTTATTGCATAGTCATGTTACAGTTGATAACCCCCCAATATATAAACGACTTCAAGTGAATATTTTAACCCATTATATTCTGAAAAGCTGATGTAAACAAAGGCTTTTATTATAGTCATTTTGCTGCAGAAGGACAGTCTAGTCTGAAATGCAATTCTTCTCTGTTAAAACACTTTTGTTCTCATTTCAGAAAAATAACAGCTTTAGGGTAGAAAAAAAACTGTGTTTAATTTCAGGCTGGACCACTCATCCACAAAAATGCTACTCCGACCCAAGAAACAGATGCAAAATTACAGTCACAGCTGCATTCTGCACAGAACAAGTTGGGTAATGGTACACTAAACTGCTAATTAAATTGCTAATGATTTTTTTTAGTGCCACTGCGGTATTTTGCCACCTTTATTTAAATAAAAAAGTATCCAGCAAATTTTTAAAATTGCAAGTTTCTATTTTGCTAAATACCAATGAGACTTCTAAATATGTATCACATATAAACAAATCTCTCTAAAATGACATAGCCATGTGGAGATTTACCGGAGGCTCATTTACTGACCAGCTATTTTTTCTAATATACTTTTCCACTAATTTTCCTTCCCTTTAAGGCTACCATCCTCATGAACTCCTCCGTGTTAGTGTTTGTAGCAACACCCCCTGTTGGTACGGTAGATAATAAACCGACATATGTCATGACATGCTGGCACTGGGAATATACAATGACTGCATTTACAAAAAATAATAGCAACAGTACAATTTTATTTTTATTGTGATAACTGTGGTGAAATTTATTGCAGCGTTAGTATTTTATTGTTTCATTATGCCAGATTAGCTGAGGGATGTAATTATATCCTTGACATAAAAATGCTTTTAATGTTTTCATTTCAATTTTGCAGCTTATAATATGAAGATTATAGCATTATCATAATTCCATATTGTTACATGTACAATTAGATGGCAGAACATTTGCTTCCACAATTATGGAGCTAATTTCTAATAAATGCTTTCAACAAGGCTCCTAATTCATTCAGCTCTTGGACATGTAGTTAAGGTAACCAAAAATATGCCTATTTCTCCAGTTATAGCCAATTTCTTCATGCAGATAAATACTTTACTTATTGACAGGAAATGTATACAAAAAACAATAATTTCATGCCAAAGATTTTTTGTAATCACTTCTTCTCCTTAGTGAGACTTTTGTAGAATGTCAGCCAATCTGCTATAACATAACCCTAATGAAATGCTGTGTATTTATGTAAATTCCATATAATTTCAATCACAAAACTGAATACAGTACTTACGTTTTCTTTTGCAAGGGTCTCCAACTTCAGTGCTCTCTTAACTCTGCAAGCAAAAGACAGACAAGTTTTACACTCCTTCAAATACAAAATGTTTAGTAATAAAATCCATTATCTGTGGTTTTAAAAGAATTATATTTTCCTAGTTATGAATGTATTCAATCTTCTATGCATTAAATGCTACTTTAGGGAAAGTAATTTCAGATACAGCAAATTTATTAACTAATTCAAAGAACATGTGACAAATAGGTTTTTTTTTAGAAGCTGGAACACAAGTGTTTGTACTAAAAAACATCCACCTCTTCAGTATTTACCAGTTCAAACCAAGATTATATATTAAAAAACAGGTATTAATCTCTTTCAAACAAAATACCAATAATTATAATAACTGTACACAAGTGCACTCCAACTTACATACCTTCTGGGTAGATGTTATAATTATTTTGCCATTAGTAGAAATAATGTATTAAGTATTTAAACATGGATACAGCAAGGTGAAAAAGGTAGTTCTTCCCATCATTTTAGCTCTTAACATGATTCAATGCTGCCAGACTATGACTTAACTGGGGAACAGATGCTCTATGTCTTTACAAGTCCCCAAACCATAAGAAACTATTTTCTAGTCTTCTTCACTATACTGATTCAGGAACATGCCAATCTCTCTCTGCAAAATTTGCTCTGCTGAACTGGATGCCCAGCTGTTAATGACAACACTAGGAAAGGAAAGCTGAATATTTATAATTCTTATATCGTACAGCTGTCTTCTAAAGAGCAGTCATCAAAATTTTATTGAATGCAGGCTAAATACTCAAAGGAAAGAAAGGTCAACATAAATTAAGACTATTTTACCCAGAGACAACTGCAACTTAAGTACTTTCTTAAATCTTAAACAATAGCTTAAAGCATTATATAAAGTAACTAGAAAATTATAAAAATATTTATAAAGTCATTCTATAAGAACTTTACTCATTCATTTTGGATTAAATAAGCTTTGGAAAATGCACTTTACTTCAAAATGTAACTGCACAGATTTCACCTTGGAAAAGATTGTTTTGACTCATTAGCAAGTAAGATGACCTCATTTAAAGTATACTGTTGTTTAGAGTGTGGCACTGTTTCTGAGTTTCAAATGTGAAGGCATCCAAAAAATGAATTAAAAATGCATCTTTGAAATATTATTGTATGAGATAACACTGGTTTACAATTATCTGTATTTTAAAAATATAATAGAAAAATACTATATTAAAAAAGCCAAACATGTAAGATTTACATTTTCTATATTAAAAAAAACAACAAATTTTTGCCAAGAGACAGTCAAAGGTGTAACAGTTTGATGGAATTCTTTACAACGTGTGTGGGTTTTTTTGTTTTTGTTTTAACATAGTGACCCATATTGCTTAAGGAATGCAGACTCCATTATATCTTCCAAGCCAGTGGCAGCAGAAAAACATTATATACATTAATACATTCTCTCGGTTAGGGTGCTCTGGGGGCCAATGTATTTGCATGTTATACTAAGGCATTCCTTCCAGCCCTACATTTCTGATTCTATGTTATGATGGAAGTTTTTATGATGGACTTCAAATGGAGCTGGAAGCCAAAGTACAGCAGAATCTGGACCTGAGGTAGCTTTATGATGAGGACAAATGAAAAATTACATGGAAATCCTAAATTATAGGGATTTGGGAAATTTCTCAGAGAAAAAGTTGTGGAATGGTCAGCCCCGTGTTATTTAAAATCTGTCAGATATTGTGTAAAGCAAGAGTTCTAGTCAGCACAAATTTGCCTCTGTTGGCCTGTGGAACCTCTATAAGCCCCTTGAGCTATGCAGCTTTAGAGGCAGATTCTCAGGTAAGTACTTCTACATCAGAAGGGGCTGCGTAATGCCTTCTGTGATCATCTAAGCCAGTGGTTCCCAAACTTTAACAATCTGGGAACCCCTTTCACTAGAATGTCAAGTCTCGTGAACCCCCTCCTAAAATTGAATATTTCCAGGGATTTTCTCCTTTACCCGAGTATAAATTATAAAAGCAGTGATCTTGGAAATATAAAAATTGTTTTTATGACATGCTTATTACACACTATTTATTATTATTTATCATTACAGTATTTTATTACATTATGAAAACGGCAACACTCTTCCAAAATCTCACTTTTGTAGCTTGTATCACTTTGAATAAACCTGTTAAACACAAGGCTCGTATGTTTCATCAAGGAGCCCCAGATGTGAAACAGCATGAAGTATTTAAGAAGACAACTCAAAGAGTTCCTCCTACACAAGCATTACAACAAAGCTTAAATTTGTTCTTCATAATAATTTTAAAAACAATATTAGCTGCCTATTTAATTTAAAAAACAGCAAAAAATATCCACCTCCCTTTCCATTTCTTATAAGGAGTCTTGAAGTTTAAATCTCCTCAGTGTGATAGATATGCTTGCTTTGATCTGCTTAGCTCTTGTCAGTCCAGGGGCTCCAGGCTGCTGGCTCTGTGCTGCCCAGGGTTCCTAGTGACAGCTCTGTCCACCATTAGGGATTTTTTTCCCCGAGAACCCCCTGTAACATTTCATGAACCCCAGTTTGGGAACCACTGATCTAAGCCTTGCTCTTTCCAGTGAAAGCATTAGATTCTATCCCACCTGACAGTATCCCCTCTGATGCCCTAGGGAGGGGCAGGTAAATTACTAATCAACTATAATTCAGTCAGGATCATGTAAGACTGGGGTCTTAAAGTCCAAACCAGTGTCCTTGGCTAAAAGCTCTGAAACAAAGTTCATTTAGGAAATTAAAAAGGAGCCCCACTGGGCCACAGATATCTCCCTCCCTCCCATGTACATTCAAAAAGATGCCTATGGGGGAGAGGAGAGAAAGCTCAACACAATCTAAACCGTGGAAATGAGAACCCCACACTACTTTACGATATAGAGGGCAGTAGCATCACCTGTTAGTTCCCACTCTCTTCCTCCCATGGCTGGACAAAGTTACTACAGCACCAGGACAGTAGTAAATGTCAGTCTGCACAAGTAGGGAAGAGGAAAGAAAAACCAAACACATGAAGCTACAGTGTACAAGAGCTCATTTACCTGAGTCCCCTACCCTCAAGTTGATCCAAAATCTCCAGGGACAGAGTTCATTTTGTTTTCTTAATTGTGCACAGTAGATGGTGTTGAATGTTTATGTAAGTATCTGCATACTGGTAATTGGTACTTTACACATAATACACCTCTACCCCGCTATAACACGGTAGTGGGGAACCAAAAATCCCTACCGCGTTATTGCTGAAACCCTGTTATATCGGGGTAGGGGCGGCAGGGCTCCAGCAGTGATTTAAAGAGCTCCGGGCTCCAGCCGCTGCAGGGAGCCCCAGGCCCTTTAAATCGCCGTTGGAGCCCCGCTGCCACAGACCTGGGGTAGCAGCAGCAGGGCTCCAGCGGTGGTTTAAAGGGCTCAGGGCTCCCCGCAGCAGCTGGAGCCCCAAGCCCTTTAAATCACCGGCGAACCCCGCTGCGGCAGCCCCGGGGTAGCGGCGGCGGGCCTCCGGCGGTGATTTAAAGGGCCCTGGGCTCCCTACAGCAGCCGGAACCCCGGGCCCTTTAAATCACCGGTGAGCCCTGCTGCCACGGCCCTGGGCTCCAGCAGAATTTAAAGGGCCTGGGGCTGCCCACAGCAGCCAGAGCCCCAGACCTTTTAAAGTGCCGCCGGAGCCCCGCTGCTACCATGCTATATGCGAACCCATGTTATAGCGGGGTAGAGGTGTATTTACCAATCTAAAAAAAAGTTATAACTATAGTTTGTTATAACATATTGGAAAATCCCTTTAGGCCAGATTGAGAGTCTCTTGCTAACACTGATGAGCATTTACTTACAAAAGTACTCCTATTTACTTCAGTGAAACAATTCATGTGAGTAACTGCTCATCAGCGAGAGTATGGGTTTCACCATCTAGCCCTTGGTAAGGAAGTGAGATTTTAGTCTCCTGGTACACTAAGATTTTTTTTAAACTTTGCATGTATTTAAGCAAATTATAAAAGAAATAAATTGAAGATGAGTGGGGAAAGGTATTTGCATGAGGTGGTAAAAAATGAAGAAGTATATGGCTGTATTTCTTAATGGAAAATTTATTCTGAGGAAATCACAATGCATTTTTGGGTGTTTATATAGACTCCACTGACACACACTTTCAACCTTACTATTTTCTAACTCACTTTATAGAAAGACATTAAGTTTCACAAAAACCTGGTAAGGTAGGTAATTAGTACTGCAGGGAACTAAGTATAAAGAGGTCACACATGAGGTCACTGATTGAATCATAAGCCTCAAGACCCACTATATCAGTGGTTCTCAACTTATTTATCATTGTGGGCTACATATGCGGCCCACAATGTGTTACCTGGGCCTCAGGGGAGCAGCCTGGACGCCGACCATGGATCCCCGCAATGCAGGGCTGGGCAGCTGCCTGACCCCAAACCCGGAGCTTGTGGGGCCAGGCTACTGCCCGGACGCAACCGTGCCGGGCAGTCGGGAACTCCGCAGGCCAGCCTTTAGCACACAGCTGAGGTGGGCTGCAGCTGTGTGCTAATTAGGCCGTGGGTTGAGAACCACTGCACTAAACCATAATCCTATTCAAAGTAATGACAGCATGAAGACTTTAATAAGGAAGTTATATTTTTAATTTGAATACACCTCTCTCATTGTTAGTGGAAATATAAAAACATACACTCAAAAAAGAATCCTTTATTTAGTTTCCACCCTGAATACCAGTGTGAAAACAGCATTTAAACTGAGAAAATCTGTATTTCATCTTTTTTGTACAAATGTGGGTTATAAAATTTTCACCCCAATGCATTCTGATGTAACAGTAAGACACCCCTACTAAAATAGCCTTGCCTTAAAAAAAATTGCCTTTGGGTTAACATTACATACACAACTGATATTTGTAGGAAAACATTAGTCAAATAAATATTCAGAGATTCCTGTTTGTTGTGACAGAATTATTTAACTATGTTTTAAATCTACTCCACATTGACACAAAATATCCCACACACTTTCCAAGTAAGGCAGTGGTTCTCAAACTTTTGTACTGGTGACCCTTTTCATGTAGCATACCTCTGAGTGCGACACCCCATCTCCACCCCGGTATAAATTAAAAACATTTTTTATATATTAAACACCATATAAATGCTGGATGCAAAGCGGGGTTTGGGGTAGAGGCTGACAGCTCGCGGCCCCCCAGGTAATAACCTCACAACCCCCTGAGGGGTCCTGACACCCGGTTTGAGAACCCCTGAAGTAAGAGATTTGCTCTGGTGTTCTGAATCATAATCTCCTTTTCCACCCCTGCTACCGTGCAGTGAGATGTGGGCTGGTAGCAGTCCTCATGGCTGAATTTTGGTGGCACTCTATGTAGAAACACTTAACATTTTCAAATTGGGGTAGCTTAACTTTAAGCACTTAAATAGTAACCTACTTCTCCAAGGCGCTGAGAACTCACTTAACTGCTGGGGGTGCTACAGGGAATGACAGCCTATTTAGGTGCTGAACTTTAAGGCACCCAAATCTGAAAGTGTCTTCACGCACACTGGCATCTGTGAGGGGCTCAGCGACTCTAGGGGAACCCGCCCCACAAAGGGGCAGCTTATTTAGCTGGTAACTTTAAGCAGCCAAGTTTGAACGTTTTGGCCACAGCCTGTACAGCCCTTTCCAAGCTGACGGGCGGATGGAAGGGAGTTAAGGCTTGATTTCAAGTCAGCGTCCTTGTCTCCCAGCTTCCGCCCCCTCGCCCCAGACCCTGTCCCCAGCTCTTGTCCCCTCCCGCCCTCAGCGCCTGCCCCCCAGCTCTTGTCCCCTCGCCCCCAGACCCTGTCCCCAGCTCTTGTCCCCTCCCGCCCTCAGCGCCTGCCCCCCGGCTCTTGTCTCCTCGCCCCCAGACCCTGTCCCCAGCTCTTGTCCCCTCCCGCCCTCAGCGCCTGCCCCCCGGCTCTGCCCGGTTGCCCCCAACACCTGCCCCCTTCTCACCACCGAAGCCCCCGCGCCGGCTGCCCTGCCCCGCCGCCCGCTACCTACGGCATGATGGCAGCGCCAGGAGCCGCTCCGGGGACTTCTCGGTTCCCGCCCGCCGTGTCCCACCCAAACCCCACCGGTTGGAAACACCATCCAGAGGAGGCGGCCGGTTCCGTTCAGGCCGGGGGCGGCCCGTACCCGACGCACCGAGGCGGAGGGCGCAAGGCGGCTGGCCCGGGCCGCGGCAGGGGACGAAAAAAGGAGCCTCCCAGGTCAGCACAGGAGGGGTCACTCCATCCCCCCCCTTCTGCTCTGTGCCCCTTCCCATGCGCGGCCTCTGTGGGAGCCCCCGGCCCTTCGCGCTCCCGTTTAGGGGCTGGGCATGTTCGTTTACAAAGGAAATCGGGAGACGGGAGCAAAATCCCCTCAGCTGGAAAGAGACCGCGTCCGCCACTGCCCCTGGGCGACAGCCTCAGTACCCCAGTGCTGCTAGGGCAGCGGTTCCCAGGGGAGGTTATTACATGGGGGGGGTCACGATCTGTCAGCCTCCACCACGTATAATGGTGTTAAACAGACAAAACAGTGTTTTTGTTTTTATTTATGAGGGGGGGGGGTCGCACTCAGAGGCTTGCTATGTGAAAGGGGTCACCGCCAGTACAAAAGTTTGGGAACCACTGTGCTAGTGGCTTAGAGCTCGTCAGTGAAACCAGGTGGTGGGATGTAATCTGGAGGGTTAAATTGCCCTAAACTAGGTTTGAAATCTCACCGAAAGACACAGAATCAGGATTCTGTGAGCAGAAGGGGAGATGTTTAGGAAGTGGCTTAAAATAATGTCCTAAGAGCGAGAGCTTCATGCTGCCCAATGAGTGAGACCTGGGAGGTTTACCTTTCCTGTGACGAAATGGTAGAAACTAGAATTTTGATCACAGAACTCATCATAGAAATGTAGAGTTGGAAAGGGCTTGGCGAGGTCATCTAGCCCTGAGGCAGGAAAAAGTAAACCTAGACCATCCTTGATAGGTGCTTGTCCAACCTGTTTTTAAAAACCTCCAGGGATGGGGATGCCACAACCTCCCTTGGAAGCCTATTCCAATGCTTAACTACCCTTGTAATTAGGGTGACCAGATGAGATGAAGAAAATATTGGGACACATGGGGGGGCGGGGTTCTGCCGGCGGAGCAAAAAAAAAGCCAAGTGCTGCTGGGGGAGCAAAAAAACCCAAAAAACGGTGCTGTTGGCGGAGCGAAAGATCGGGACAAATTGCATTCCGACCAAAGATCGGGATGCGGGACAACCACCCAAATATTTTATCGGGACGTCTGGTCACCCTACTTGTAATTAGAAAGTTTATCCTAATATCCAACCTAAATCTCGCTTGCTGCAGATTAAGCTGATTACTTCTTGTCCAACCTTTGGTGGACCCAGAGGACAGTTGATCACCATCCTCTTTGTAATAGCCCTTAACATAGTTGAAGGCTGTTACCAGCTCCCACCTCAGTCTTCTTTTCTCAAGAATCTTGGGGAGAACTGTTAGGTCATCTAGTCCCTCTCCTTTCCTCCGATGCACAGTTGTTCCTTACTGTATATATATGTTAGTGCTTCATCATCTGTCCAGTTGAGATTTTAATGACCCAAGCCATGGAGCTTCCACCAGTTCCCTTGGAAAACTATTGCACACTAGACTTCAAATAACATTGGCAGCACCACCTGCTGCACAAATAATAAATCGGTTGGTAATGAGTGGGCTGAGGGGCATAAACAACAGTTCATATTTTATAAAGCTAGTTACTGGAAAATTAACATTTATTCTCCTTTTCCTCCTTGACTTTAACCCACTTCCATTTTGTGAGTGTAACACTGGTGCTTAATTATAGTGACACCCGTTTGCAGTACCAGACTGCATCACTGTGTCCCTGTGGGGTCCTTCTAATGCCAGTGTAATATGAAAGTGTCAGGCAGGCGGTCTGTGTATTATAAATAGGGTACTTCATCCATGATAAGCGATTATTATCTTTCTTTCCCAAGTGGAAAAGACCTATATAACTCAGGAAAGTGTGAGTGATTTAGCCCTCCTGAGTAAGAATCCAATGAGTCCTGAAGGGGACCCTACCTATGCCGTTATCTTGTTGTTGAACTTGAGATATTCAATTTATTATACGGGAATATATTTTCAGAAGTCAACGCTGGGTAAAATAATGTTAGAGGCTGTTAGGCCAACAGTACAGCACAATTTAGTGTCCCTCTGTGATGGCCTTCTAAAAACCTTAATCACCTTTGGTAAAGAAGAAAACCACTGTTAAAGTTCACTGCCGTTTATGAGCAAAAGGTGTTATTGTCTTGAATTATTTCAATTATTGAAAAAAAAATCCAGATTTCCCCCACTCTGTTTTGTGCAGTTTTGTGGTGGTATTGTTATAGTTTAAGGTCCTAAATGCTGCAGACGCTTATACCATGCTTAATTTTAAGCATCCAAATAGTTCCATTGATTTGAATGGATATGCTTAACTTTACATGTTTGAAGGATAGATGTGTAAAATTTTGACAGTTTTCCCCCTGTTAGACATGCTTTTAAGAAAATTATAGCTAGAAAAAAAATTCTTCTGAATATGGGCATTTAAACCAGAGAAATTACTTTATTAACTTAATTTTTTTTTTACCTTGAATAGAAAAAAGATTTTTTCTAGTAGATTTTCCCTGCTGAAACAGTGTGGAACTGATCAGCCTAATGGTTTCTAAATCTGCTGGATTTTCAGATTTGGGAGGATGAGTAAAACCCAGCAATAAAAGCAACAAAGTATAATCTTTCAATGCACAGTTACTCTTACTAAATATGTCTCCAGATACAGCCAGTCTCTAGTAAAAAGAAGCTTGCAAAAAAGCCAACATATATGCCATACATGAGGACTTTTAGCACGTACATTTAATTACAGCACTTACCTTATCACTTTAGAGACTAATAAATGTATTTGGGCATAAGGTTTCACGGGCTAAAACCAAAGTGCAACAAGGACTCCTCGTTGTTTTTGCTGATACAGACTAACATGGCTACCACTCTAAAACCTATCTTATCACTGTTCTCCTTTTCCAGTGTCCTCCGACCTTTCAAAAAACATGTTACACCTACATGTTGCATTTTGTGTTAAATCTGTTAGCTTTTTGAGTCTAAGACTGTGTCTTACTCTGTTTATACAGCACCTAACTTAATTGTGGGGGTTCATCCTTGGTTGAGGCCTCTTGATGTTACCCTTACACCTGTGCGGTGTCACTCAGGTCAGTCAGACTCTGGGCATAAAGACTCTGCCCTGATCACTTTGTATGACCTCTGTATCTCTGTGGCTAAAGTTCTGATCAGCTCCAAAAACTCAAGTATCAGGGAGTAGCCGTGTTAGTCTGCATCCACAAAAACAACAAGGAGTCCGGTGGCACCTTAAAGACTAACAGATTTATTTGGGCATAAGCTTTCATGGGTAAAAAACCTCACTTCTTCAGATGCATGGAGTGAAAATGACAGATGTAGGCATTATATGAAGAGAAGGGAGTTACCTCACAAGTGGAGAACCAGTGTTGACAGGACCAATTCAATCAAGGTGGATGTAGTCCACTCCCAATAATAGATGAGGAGGTGTCAATTCCAGGAGAGGCAAAGCTACTTTTGTAATGAGCCAGCCACTCCCAGTCCCTATTCAAGCCCAAATTAATGATGTTAAATTTGCAAATGAATTTTAGTTCTGCTGTTTCTCTTTGAAGTCTGTTTCCTGAAGTTTTTTGTTCAAGTATAGCTACTTTTAAATTTGTTATCGATTGTCCAGGGAGATTGAAGTGGTCTCCTACTGGCTTTTGTATGTTACCATTTCTGATGTCCAATTTGTGTCTATTTATTCTTTTACATAAGCGAGGACTGGCCTGCCTCCCAAGGTCTGTGAGAGTGAGGGGTCGTTTTCCAGGATAGGTTGTAGATCATTGATGATGCGCTGGAGAGGTTTTAGCTGGGGTCTGTACGTGATGGCCAGTGGTGTTCTGTTATTTTCCTTGTTGGGCCTGTCCTGTAGTAGGTGATTTCCGGGCACCTGTCTTGCTCTGTCAATCGGTTTCCTCACTTCCCCAGGTAGGTGTTGTAGTTTTAAGAATGCTTGATAAAGATCTTATAGGTGTTTGTCTCTCTCTGAGGCTTTGGCTACACTTGCACTTCAAAGCGCTGCCGCGGCAGCACTTTGAAGCGCTAAGTGTAGTCAAAGCGCCAGCGCTGAGAGAGAGCTCTCCCAGCGCTGTCCGTACTCCACCTCCCTGTGGGGAATAACGTACAGCGCTGGGAGCCGCCTGAGGCCATGGCTACACTTGCAAATTTGCAGCGCTGCAGCAGGGTGTGAAAACACACCCTCTCCAGCGCTGCAAATTGTGGCGCTGCAAAGCGCCAGTGTGGTCAAAGCCCCAGCGCTGTACGTTATTCCCCACAGGGAGGTGGAGTACCGACAGCGCTGGGAGAGCTCTCTCCCAGCGCTGGCGCTTTGACTACACTTAGCGCTTCAAAGCGCTGCCGCGGCAGCGCTTTGAAGTGCAAGTAGAGCCAAAGCCTGAGGGATTGGAGCAAATTCAGTTGTATCTTAGGGCTTGGCTGTAGACAATGGATCATGTGATGTGGCCTGGATGGAAGCTGGAGGCATGTAGGTAAGTATAACAGTCAGATTGATAGAGCGAGATGGGTACCCAGAAATCACCTACTACAGGACAGGCTCAACAAGGAAAATAACAGAATACCCACTGGCCATCACGTAAAGCCCCCAGCTAAAACCTCTCCAGCACATTATCAACGATCTACAACCTATCCTGGAAAACGATCCCTCACTCTCACAGACCTTGGGAGGCAGGCTAGTCCTCGCTTACAGACAGCCCCCAAACCTGAAGCAAATATTCGCCAGCAACTCCACACCACACCACAGAAACACTAACCCAGGAATCAATCCCTGTAGCAAACCTCGTTGCCTACTCTACCCCATATTTACTCCAGCGACACCATCAGAGGACCCAACCACATCAGCCACACCATCAAGGGCTCATTCACCTGCACATCTACTAATGTTATATATGCCATCATGTGCCAGCAATGCCCCTCTGCCATGTACATTGGCCAAACAGACAGTCCCTACGTAAAAGAATAAATGGACACAAATTGAGCATCAGGAATGGTAACATACAGAAGCCAGTTGGAGAACACTTCAGTCTTCCTGGACATTCTATAACAGATTTAAAAGTAGCTGTACTTGAACAAAAAAACTTCAGGAAACAGACTTCAAAGAGAAACAGCAGAACTAAAATTCATTTGCAAATTTAACACCATTAATTTGGGCTTGAATAGGGACTGGGGGTGGCTGGCTCATTACAAAAGCAGCTTTGCCTCTCCTGGAATTGACACCTCCTCATCTATTATTGGGAGTGGACTACATCCACCCTGATTGAATTGGCCCTGTCAACATTGGTTCTCCACTTGTGAGGTAACTCCCTTCTCTTCGTGTGTCATTATATAATGCCTCCATCTGTAATTTTCACTCCATGCATCTGAAGAAGTGAGGTTTTTTTACCCATGAAAGCTGATGCCCAAATAAATCTGTTAGTCTTTAAGATGCCACTGGACTCCTTGTTGTTTTTCTGAAAACTCAGACTCCCAAAATTCTGTTTTTCCTCAGGTCACAAGTATTAGGGCACTTATCTGTTTCTGAATAGTTGAGCAAATATTCCATGCTGGATCTCTATATCAGTCTATCTTTGGGGAAATGTTGCCTGTTTCTTTATGTTTTAAGCAGTCATTTACAGAGTGGTGAAAAAACGCATTCCACACACTTTCCACTTCTTCTAGGTTGTGTCCACATCAGCATCTTTCCCCTAAAGTATTCTATCATTACTACTACTGGCTAAGTTCAACCAGTAGCACTAATAATGAGAGTGCCAGTGTGGACGAGGTGGCTGCTGGCCTGCCAGGGTTTTTTTTTTACCACTGTTCTGAATAACTCTGCCCACAGCAAGCCTAGACAACAGTGGTTAAAACACCAGCGGACACTAGTAGCTTGTCCATACAAGTGCTCCCACTGTTGCTATTCGCAGGTGAGTTGAGCCAGTGATAGCAACAGTAGGACATTTTAGGAAAAAAGTATAGTGTAGACAATCCCTTGAGGCTTAATTCTAATTTTGGCTAAGGATGCATCACCTCATATGGTATCTTAGAAAATTTGCTACTGTGTTTGCATTCAGTGTAGATAAATAAATAATAACGAGTAATACTTAGCACTTACATAGTTTAAATTCATGGATCTCAAAGCACTTTACAAAGGCAGTTAAGAAGCATTATCCCCATTTTACAGCAGAGAAACAGATTCAAAGAGAGTTTAATTGAATCTGTGTGAGGGGACAGAACAGAGACATACTTACGCACTATGAAAGCAAAAGCAAAAGACTTTAAATATGTTTGTATTATTCACAGAATGGCCAGCAGTCCTGGAAGTAATGCATCCCTCTCCCATGAGAAAACCATACTCTCAGAAAGTTCTCAAGCAAAGAAATCGCAGTATTCTGAAGAGGAGACCTTTTACATGAACTGCAGAGCAGCCTACCTAGCTGTTTTTAAAAGCAGCTTAGAAAATATTAAATCAAAAGAACAACTCTGTTTAGGTAATGAGTAGGAGATAATTTTCTTTACTTGAATTTTGTGTGTGAAGATTACAGTAGTTTATTTTCAAACCAACAGACAGCATTTCACTGGTGGAAATACCCCAGCGCGTAATGGAGCTTGGTCACAATAGCTTCTTTTAAGGATTCTGGCAGTTCTTGGTGGGGTTTGGGTTTTCAAGCATTAGTGGCTGTATCTATAAAGACACTTCCAAAGTTTATACCTATTATAAAATATATCATAGTTTTTCAGATAGTTTACAGAAAGTACTTTATCTCAATATTTTTCATTTTCCTCAAATTCTTAATCTATATTACTTGGTATTGGATGGTTTGTTGAAGTGAAACAATATACAGAGCCTTTCATCTCTAAACCACCACTCTGAATGAGCAAAAGTCAATACCACCTATCAGTTATTGGGGGGCCTAAGTGAGTTATTTAACAGCAGCACATTTGATGGTGGCATCGTTGCCTACTTGATGTGGGCCTGGATACTGCTTTGTGGTGGTGACATTTTGCAGTAAAGTGTTTTCCTCTCTCCAACAAGTGATAAATTACAATGAGTTATTCTCAGTTCAGTTTCTAGTGGACAAGTGTCCCTAGCATAGAAAATCACCATGGCAACTGGCATTAATTGGCATAGTGGTTTGCAGTCTCATCAGAAAAGTTGTTAATGAGAGATGGACCTTACCCTTTCACCCCGAGTCATGGTCCCCCAGATCAGGGTTGAGAAACACTGACTATGTGATATGTGAAAATCTTTCCCTGCCTATGCTGAATGTGTTTTGTGCATAAATGGATGACTTCAGTGTTTCATAAGAACTACGTACATTAATTTTTAAAAAATATAAATGTACCTTAAGTTAAAGCACTTCTCAATTTCCTAAATTTCAAGACAGATGTTTTATTCTTTTATCAGTATTATTTTGGGCTGTCGATTAATCGCAGTTAACTCACGCGATCACTTCAAAAAATTAAATGCAATTAAAAAAATTAATCGCGATTAATTGCATCTTTAATCGCACTGTTAAACAATAGAATACCAATTGAAATTTATTAAATATTTTGGATGTTTTTCTACATTTTCATATATATTTTATTCTGTGTTGTAACTGAAATCAAAGTGTATACTATTTTTTATGACAAATATTTGCATTGTAAAAATAACAAAAAAGAAATAGTATTTTTCAATTAACCTCATACAAGTACTGTAGTGCAATCTTTGTTGTGAAAGTGCAACTTACATTGCATTTTTTTGTTATATAACTGCACTCAGAAACAAAACAATGTAAAACTTCAGAGACTACAATTCCACTCAGTCCTATTTCTTGTTCAGACAATCACTGAGACAGAGAAGTTTGTTTACATTTACAGGAGATAATGCTGCCATCTTCTTATTTACACTGTCACCAGAAAGTGAGAACAGGCATTTGTAGCCGACTGTTGTAGCCAACCTCGCAAGATATTTACATGCCAGATATGCTAAAGATTCATATGTCCTTTCATGTTTCAACCACCATTCCAGGGGACATATACTGTTTCTTTTGTTTATCATTTTTACAGGTCTCACTTTCAGGTGACATTGCAAACAAGAAGCGGGCAGCATTATCTCCTACAAATGTAAACAAACTTGTTTGAGTGCTTGGCTGAATAAGAAGTAGGATTGAGTGGACTTGCAGGCTCTAAAATTTTATATTGTTTTATTTTTGAATGCAGGTCTTTTTTATATAATTCTACATTTGTAAGTTCAACTTTCGCGATAAAGAGATTGCACTACAGTACTTGTATTAGGTAAATTGAAAAATACTATTCCTTTTGGTTTTGACAGTGCAAATACTTGTAATCAAAAATTAAATATAAAGTGAGCACTGTACTCTTTGTATTCTGTGTTGTAATTGAAATCAATATATTTGAAAATGTAGAAAGCATCCAAAAATATTTAAATAAATAGTATTCTATTATTGTTTAACTGTGTGATTAATCGCAATTCATTTTTTTAAATTGCTTAACAGCCCTAGTATTATTCTACTTCATTGTGTGATTAGGTGACATCTGCAACAGTCCAACAATGTATCTTTTTGGTTTGGTAAATGCAGTTAGTAGTAGTAAGTATAAATACTTGATTGAAAATTATGATGCTTAGAAAAAGTCTACAAAAATAACTCAAAGTTCCACAGCTAATTGGGTGGAACCATGAAAACGACCAATTTATACAGTAAGTTAGTGAAAAAAATGGTCTCTAAGTTGGGCTAGGGGCTGGGAATTGGTTTACTTAAAATGTTTTAATTAGTTTTTCTGTTAAATGAATATTTGGAATAGCTTTCACAGTTCCATCTAGAAATCTGTTAAGTTTTAGTGTTGCCAATTTTTGCAAGTTTATCATGTATCACAGTATTTGGTGTTTTTTCTTAAAGCCCCAACACCTGGAGTCCTATTATTAGCTTCCTTTTTTTTTTAAATAAAAGTTTCTAGGCCTCCTGATCACAAAGAAAAGCTTGAAAACATGAACCATAAAAAGGCTAAAAACCAGGAGGCATATAAAAAGAACCCAAATCTATATTTTTTTTTAAAAAACCCTTATGATTTTGAAGCTAATATGATTTTTGAACACTTGGAATTGTCAATGCTGCTGTGTTGCTTGCTAAGGGTTTATCAATAGTAGATTATGGTGTCAGGGAATGGCATCTTTGTAGAAAACCACAGAGGTTATGTAATCACAGAACAAACAAAAAGTAAATAAAGCATTCTGACACACTATGGTCAGTCATAATATTTAGGCACTGTACTCCTCTTTTCCTTAGCATAAAATTCATTATCTCCAGACTTTCATTCTCTTTAATCTTCGTCCATACCTACATCATGTGAGCTTTTTACCAGGAAGCCAGTTAGCATGTACATCTGATGGTTTCAGACTGACAGCTTCTCTCCAAATACCAGTACTTGAAATACCATTCTCTAACAAGCATACTCTTTCAGCATATGACTCAGTCTTCTGCAGACTGTCAGGGTTAAGATAGAAGCCCCTGTATAACATCCTAATGATGGTTTTAAAATAAGAGTGGTGTGAACAAATGTCATCTCTTTTATATATGTGCTGTGCCTTTCATCTCTATCCATATGCTACTTGGGCACATAGCAAGTGTTTAGGCATTTTGATTTCAAGGTCAGCTAAGAAAGGGCCGTTACTAGTTCAGGCTCCCAGTCTTCTCAGAGCTGTGTGTGAACGTTTTTCCCCTTTTAAACTTGTAAGTGTTAAGAGTCATTATAGGCTTATGTAAAAGCTTAGCGTAAATCCTGGCAAAGAATCAAATCAGTGGTGTCAATATTGAAGCATCTGTGGTTACATGATGTTTGGTTAATAACACAAACTATGCTATTAGTTTAGAGCCTGCTCCGACAAACCCTTAGAGGAGTCGTAGTTGCTCACTGAATGTACTATAATCTAATGTCCTATCTTATTACTCAGGTATTTAGCAGAATCCAGTTAAAGAAACATAAATAAAAGATGCGGTCTAAACAGTCTTTCAAAAATATGGTCTTGGGAGATATGTTTGTAGCAATCACTGATCTCCCTGGAATCATAAATGATACAGGTAGCAGCATCTTGCTGTATATTTATCAAAACACATTTATTAAAATACAAGTGAATAATCAGTTCATGAAGGGTGCTAGATTGACAGCCCACAAGAGTGGGTTATCCACATAACAACACACATTGAGAATGATTGCCCTTCCTTAGCTGACCTTGAAACAGAAATGCCAAAACAGTTGCTATGTACATGAATGTACAAGAGGTACATGAATAAAGACACGAGCTATCCCATATTCACCAGCCTCCATTCTGTGCCCATTTGGTCCTTGGGGGGGGTCACACCTTAGATTAGCAATAAAGGTGCTAATTATGAAAAGGGGTTCTTTGGAGAGTCTTTCTTTATATGGCCCACCTACTAAGAATTGTAATGATACCACTAACTCATTTCAGATAGGCTCCTGAACAGCTCTGAGCTGGTAAAGACTTAGTCATTACAGATCTGGATAAAAAGCAAACTACTGACTTACCTAGAGAGTTCTCCTAAACCATCTAATTCTCTAAAGTGGGTTGGGGGTTATGACATCTTATTAACTAGACAGCATATTTGAGTTTAGCTTGAATTTAAGATAATGCCTTCTTCACATTATAAACTGATGAAAGCCTAATGTAAGTGAAGATTTTTCAGAAGCTAGCTAGAACTAGCAAATCCAACTTCTGCAACTGCCATATACAGGAGCAGTGGGACTTGTTGCAGACATTTTATCAGCTTTATTATTATTTATTTATTTTATTTTTTATTATTGATTTTATTTTATTTTTTTACTATCAGTTTACTGGGAATTATTTTTCTTTTTACATTTGAAATTCATGTTTTATAATATGAACTATTTGGTTGGTAGAGAAATAATTCTACAGCTCATTTATGGTAGGCTGTACACTGAGAGCCTGACCCAATTCCTATTAAACTAAACGGAAAGACTCTCATTGACGTCAGTAGATGGATCTGGCCCAGAATATGTAGCTTTACAAATAACAGGTTGTTATATTAAAGCCTGCGGATTACACACAGTGGGCCAAATCCCACATTTACTACTTGTGGGGGGAATAGGTAGGAATTTCACTTTCAAGTCAGTGGATATTTTGCCTGATTGAGGGTCTGATCTTGCAGGTCTTACTTTTGTGAGTAGTCCCATTGAGTTCAGTGGTTCTGTGTACACAAGTAAGAGAGAGCTGCTGACTCGATCCTAAGGGCTAAATTGTGGCTTTGCCAGAGCCCTGTGTATGAGGCAGCACATAGTTATAGTAGCACTTAGACCCAGCCTATATCTGGCACAGTGTACTTCCCCAGTATGCCACTGAGTGCTTTGGGAGGGAAAGAAACCAAGGCACTGCCTATTCTCACCAACATGTACAGTGGGAATGTAGTACTCCATCAGAGGCTTAGGCTTCTCTGACCTTCATGCTGCTACCCCTGGTATGGGTAGCCTTGCACCCTCTTCCTTCCCAGTGCGGGTGCGCAGGATGGTCCGCCATGTAGCATTAAATCAGGAACACAGGATTGAGTCAACATCCCATGTCACAGCTACTGCAGTTAAGCAAAGGTTTATCATTCATGCCTACTTTTGCCTTTGTTTGGATTAAAAAAACACCTGTCTTAACCTATGAACTGATTACAGGATAGTTTGAAAAAATCATATCTATTTTGTCTGTCAGTGTCAATGAAGAGTTGATATTATATTTTACTGTGCAGTGCTTCAACAGGCTGGAAGAAATCCATCTCAGAAGATGGTTAATCAGTACTGGACTCCCCAGACCACCACACTGAATTTTGATGATTTTTGTAATATCTTAAAAAAAGAAAAACCAGCTACAAAAACAGAACTGCTCAAAGCATTTTTAAAAGTAGATACAAATAATGATGGATATATTTTGCACACTGAACTTTATAAAATTCTGACAATGGTAAGTATTATGGAAGGTAAATTACAAATTTTGATATAGAGCTATAATTTGCCGAAAATTGGTATAGCAGACGAACCAATCTTTTAAAATTTTTAAAATCATAGAAACAGTCCTGAATATTCAAAAATTGATTTTGTTAGGGGGAAACAATCTATATTGGAATTATTTTAATGATTTCTTTTTAAGTGTTATACTCCCTTGGCTGTCTTTCTCTCCCTCTTTCTTATTTTTTCCCCCTACAGTCCTGAAGTTGGGTGGTCACCCAACTGCTCCTCTCAATTCCAGCCAGGGCCGCCCAGAGGATTCCAGGGGCCCGGGGTCTTCGGCGGCGGGGGGGCCCTTCCGTTCCAGGACCCACCGCCGAAGTGCCCCGAAGACCCGTGGCGGGAACCCCCCCCCGCCGCCGAATTACCGCCTAAGCAGGACCCACCGCCGACGTGCAGCCCGGTCTTAGGTGGTAATTCGGCGGTGGGGGGGGTCCCCGCCGCGGGTCTTCGGGGCACTTTGGCGGCGGGTCCCGGAACGGAAGGGCCCCCCGCCGCCGAATTACCGCCGAAGACCGGGCTGCACGTCGGCGGCGGGTCCCGCTTCGGCGGTAATTCGCCAGTGGGGGGTCCTTCTGCCCCGGAGCGGAAGGACCCCCCGCTGGCGAAGACCGGGAGCGAAGAAGCTCCTGCGCCCTCTTGCCCTGCCCCCTCTGGGCGGCCCTGACCCTATCCACCCCCCCCAGAACACCCACAATCCAACCCCCCCATTCCCTGCCCCCTGACCGCTCCCCCCACCTCTGCCCCCTCCCTGTGCCCTGACTGTCCCCAGGACTCCCTGCCCCTTAGCCAAACCCCCTGGCCCCAGCCTCTTACCTCCGGCTCTCTCCTCACCCGGAGCCTCAGCGCCTCACCCAACAGCTGCAGTGAGTCTCCAGCGGGGCCTGAGCTCCGTCCCGCTCAGAGCCGCGTGGGGAGGGGGCGGGGCTGGGAGCTCCACGCCGAGCGGAGGGAGCTGAGCTCAGCCCGGAGCTCCCAGCCTCCGCCCCCTTGCCACACGGCTCTGAGCGGGGCAGGGCTCAGGCCCCGCCGGGACACGCTGCCGCGCTGTCTGAGGACGCCGCTTGATGCGCTAGGGCTCCAGGAGAGGGGCGGAGGCGGGGGCCTCAGCTGTTCTCTTGGGGGTCCCTGCGGGGCCCGGGGCAAACTGCCCCCTTTGCCCCCCCCTCTGGGCAGCCCTGATTCCAGCCCATAATGTATGAAGATCAACAGAAAAATAATTAAATTACTTTTTTTTAAGGAAACACTACCTATCTGTCCCGCACTGAAGCAGCTGAATTGGAAGCACATAGCCCTTGTTAAGTTCAGTGCTTAGTACTGTTTTGTTCCAGCAACTTCTATGCAAATCCCCTGCTTTTGAAAGGTCCTTTTGCAGCCCTATGGGACAGTGTCATTAACTTAGTAAAGTTTGTTCAGTTATTATCCTCCCTTCACACATTTTGTCTCATTCATGCATGCTCAAAAATAACTACCCCTCCTGCCCCAACATGATAATTATGGGGTCCGTGATCCCATTACAGCCGTAACAAAAATACCACATCACTGCAGCCATACCCCTGAGCTCAGGCCCTTACCTCATCAAGTTGCACAATGTAAGCTGTGATAGAGCTAGAAGCACAGTGCATAGCAAGGTGGTGTGTGAATTTACAGTGCAATAGCTTGTTACACACCAAGTGGCCAGGCCATCTGAACCATGCTGCTGCTCACTAAAAGTTACATAATATACTTCGATGTGTGCACTATGAAGCATTTAATGCACAGCAGCAGGGTCCACACGGACAGATGGCAGGACCCTTAACAATCAGGTGCTGTATGAGCACAAATATTGATGGTAGCAACAACAGGGAAATGATCTTTGTGTAGTACAAGGTGAAAGGAGCAAATCTTGAATGTAGCTATAGCACCATGAAGGGCTATAAAATCAGTAGGTCTAATTTAAAGTAAATCCACCATTTTATAAGGAACCAGTGTAAAAGAACTCAGCATGGGCTTAATATAACAGCCTAAATAAGTGACTAAAATGTAAAATATTATTAAATTAGCTCTTGGTTGTAATATGTTAATTAGATTATATGTAACACTGGGATTGAACCTAGGACCTTTGGAGCTAAATGCATGAGCCTCTACTGCATGACTAAAAGCCACGTCTCTGTTGGTAGACTCATTAATCTCTAAGTAGTTTGGTTGCCACCAGGGCTGGCTCCAGGCACCAGCCACGGAAGCAGGTGCTTGGGGCGGCCAATGGAAAGGGGCGGCATGTCTGGTTCTTCGGCAGCAATTCGGTGGCAGGTTCCTCAGTCCCTCTCAGAGCGAAGGAACTGCCGCCGAAGAATGAAGCGCCACGGCAGAGCTGCCGCTGAAGTGCTGCCGATCGCGGCTTTCTCTTTTCTTTTTTTTTCCCTCGCTTCGCCGTTTGGGGCAGCAAAAAAGCTGGAGTGGGCCCTGGTTGACACTAGAGGGGGACAGAGCACCACACTCAGCTGGCATGGGTTGCATATAAATATTAATTTAATTGACTAGGAGTTGCTATGCTACAAATCCTCAGTGCCTGGTATGCCTACTAAAGTCAACATTAGTTCCACGCATGGAGGGCTTGTGGAATGAGACCTTGAAATTGCATGAGCTTAGTTATTCATCTTCCAAGTATTTAGTAGTGTTTCAAATACATTAAAATATCATTTACAATGCTGATCACTATTTTGGGGATTCAAACTCAGGCCAATGTAAAAGTGCTGCAGATAAGAATGTTAAAGTATACTTATTTCCTTTGTGTAATCTTCAAACCGGTGATGTCGGTGAACAATGTTCTTTAGTAGGAACTGACATTTAAACTGTTTATCACAGAGAGGTGAGAAGATGACTGTAGAGGAAGTGAATGCCATCACTAAATTGGCTGATGTAAACAGCAATGGCAAGCTTGATTACAACAAGGTATGATAAACAAGGTGACAATACTTTTGTATATGATGTTGGATTAATCAAATTTGATAGCTACTTCCTAAGCCACACTAATAGGTCTTAGTGCTGATATTTTGAGGTTTGCAGATTACAAAGTGCTGGAGGGAGGGCCGGTGCAGGTGATATGGTTCCCAAAGGGCTTCATATTATTATTTATTTTATTTATTTATCATTAGTATTGCCATAGTGCCTGGGAAACCTTGTCATAGACCAGAACCCCATTGTGCTAGAAGCTGTACAGATAATATGGGAGCACCATTTCTCTGGCGCACAATGCACTTTCTTTGGTAATATCCTCAAACAAAGGTCACTTTGTACTTGTGAACCTAGCTATGTTCAAGGATACAACCTAGTTCCAGGGGTGAGACTGGCAGCAGTAGCAGGTCAAGGGTGGCAAATGAGAGCAAACCTGGATATTCAGCATGGATTAGCACTGTAATGCCTTTTTAATCTATATTATAAGTACTGTCTTGGCTAATGTGCAATTTCTTTTGTGGGGGAGGTTATTGCGTGTACTCAGCATCTATTTTTCAAGGTAGAATATCTCTTCAGTTTTATGTTATTTCAAACTGAACCTCTAAGCAATGACTAAATTTTAAACAGTCAACAGTCCACAAAAGACTTGCACCATAAACACAGTTTCACAGAAAAACAACAACCCTCCATTAAAAATTAGGCATAAAAATGAGTCCACAAATGTCTAGCAGATAATATAAATCATCTGTTGGGGTGAAATTCATATTTCATTTTCACTTTATAGTGCGACCTCTCTACTGAATCATGGCTCCATTTTTACTATGTCACTTGAGAGTGGTCATTCTGATTCATGAAAATAAAATGAGCATTGTGCTTCAAGAGAAACTAGATTCCATCTGTTGATTTATCCTGTGCTTACTAATGTGTGTGTTTTCCCCTAAAACTGTATTAAAGAATGTTTCACTTTTTTATTGTGCAAAGTTTTGTAAATTATATATGACAACCAATGAGCAATGTCGTAAGACTGCACTAGAGAAACTAGAAGTTGACAGTAGACTGAGGCGTCAGCAGTTTGGAAGTCAAGTTGAAACCTCCTCTGAAAGAGCAACATCACCAATATCAAAACCATCATCAAAGACCACAAGGAAAACTGATCACAAGCCAGCACCAAAGAGAGGTATTTACTTTTCAGGCAGGGAAGCTCCATTTCAGAACCCCGGGCCCATTCTCCCAAGTGAATCAGCAGGTTGAGTAACTTTTTTTTTTACTTTTCTCATACTAGCACAGATTTTGACTTTGGCAACCACAGAAAAGCACCACTCGGATTTCTGAGCCCCTTGCCCAAATGGACTTTGGCTGCATCTCTTATCTAAGACCATCAAATTTTTCTTAGGACTAAAATCAGTTGATTCTTGTGTGACATAGTCCAGAGGGAAGAGAGAAAATGAGTGTACAGATGTTGCAGTATGTCAGGCTATTTATCTCATATCCTAATAAGAAATGAAGCCTAAAACATTTATCAACAGGAAAGATATTAGCTTGCATTTTTAAAGCAAGGTATTTAAACATGTGAGTAGTAGTATTGACTTCAATATGTCTACTCATGTGCTTAAAATTACACAAAGGCTTATGTACCTTACTGAAGAAGGGCCAAGATTATAGGAATATAATGAGAGTATATGAAATACCTGCATTTGTACATAGAGCATATCAGTCCCTTTTGGTTTCAATTCAAGGAAAAATCATGCTGAAATTGAAAAAAATGCAAAGTAATCCGACAAGAGGAAATGAAAAGACTGGGATTGTTTGGTCTAGAAGGAACGTAAAGAATACTTCTTTGACATGTACAAGGAGGGAGATGATGGTAGTGGTACTAGTCCATGGTCATGTGGTTAAATAATCATAAGAGAATTCAGTTTATTTTAATGAAGTTTTAGGTTTTTTTGTGTGTGACTTTGAATGCAAAGATATACAAATACCATTTGTAACATTCTGAAACAATGGAAAACAGCCAGTGTAAATAAATAAATATCTGTGTTATAGGTGACAGCAGAACTTCTTCAAGGCCTTCATCAGCCCAAAGTTGCAAGGCATCCGTTTCTTCCACTATCTGCCTGGGCACCAGCAGTAACACAAATTCAGAGCTAATTGAGCCAAACACAGTAAAGGTACTGTGTATGTTAGTTCTGTTTAAATTATGCTGTTTTCGTTTAAGCACACACATTGTTGCATGTTAAATAGAAGCAGTTTTCCTCTGATTTTTTTCTCTTATGTTAGTAGTTTGTCAAGGACAGCTGTACACTACAGAGAGATTTCATGATGCAAAATATTATTAATATTTTTATATATTGTTGGTTTTGTTGACATCCAGTTACTGAAAATAATTTTTCAGGTGTGAAGGTTTAATAAAGCAAAGTATATTTTTATAAATGAAATCACTGTTGGATAAAACATATAATGACTTTTTGAGAAACTTAAAATTGAATAATTTATTAGATTGGTGAGAACTTTAAATGCTTAAGTAGTCTGAAAGATTTGTATCATAAACCTTTATAAGAATGGTAATTGGAAATAAATAACAGATCTCCAAATATATTCAGTTCAATGAACATTAATTTGTAAATATATCCTGTAGCCTGCAAATATTGATTTTATATTTAGACTAATATGTTCTATAAGTATTTTTGTTTAAATGAATCACTCATTCAATATAAATTCCTGTGGGAGAAAGACAACAAAGTCACTTTGTTAAGTCAATATTTGTAGAGTGTTAATATTGATCTTTTTCCTTTGTTTTCCCTTTCTTGACTCAACCTTTACTAGTTTTCTTTCAACAGAAAATAATAGCTACAGAAATATAAAACATTAACTGGAAACTGCTAGGATACATTAAAAATGTGCACCTTGAGACCTCTGTGTAAAAGGGAAAAAATGGTTATGACCACATAGTATAACTACTGCTAGAAAACTGAACTGATTGTTCTCATGAGGTACATTTTGTTTCAAATAACAACTCTGTATTTGTTATTGAACTCTGAAGTCCTTTATATCTTTAACATTGCTGGATAGTGACATTTGTTCTATATTAAAATTTAAAAACATGATCTCAGAGGAATTTTTTTTCAATCTGTTTAGGTACCTGCACCCCCATGCAATTTAACTTCAGTTCCAGCATGTTCAAACATGATCTGTAGTGTGCAAAATCATATAGTTTTCCAATATTGGACCCCTCTTTATTTTCACAAGCAAATAAAGTTTTAATGAAAAGCAGTTTTAGAAAGTGACCATTAGTGATTACCAGCATATCTTTCATCAGAAATTAAACCAAATATTGGTCAATAAAAATAAACAGATGTAACTGGTACTGCTAATTTGTTGCATCCATACTACCTAAGGGCCCTAGCCAAAGCCCACTGAAATGAATGGACAGACACCCAATGATTTCTTGGGCCTTGGATCAGGACCTAGGAGCATACATTGGTCTCATTCTTTTTATATTCACATTTATTTTTCTCCACAGTTCATCTGTTTTCTGGGACAATTAGAAAGTGTTGTTTTGGTGGACTTGGACCAACACTGGTGTTACTGGTCTGATAGGTGAACATAGTGTAATTCAGAACACTTTGAACCTTTATACATTAAAATTGCCATGGACAAATGTAGCGTATTGTACCCTCTGCACAATATAACCCTTCCAACTATTCTTTATTCAGTGGAGCTGTGTGACAAATTCAAAGAAAGGCATGTCCAGTATTTTAAGGATCTAACAAATTATTTTAAGGAACACCACAGATTCCCAGCTATTTATCATCTGTGTCCACAGAAAAAATAAAAAGGGGCCTCTTTTTTCAAAAGCAAACTGTATAGATAAGCTTCCCCTCCCTGCAGTCTGCATAGATCATATTCTATGTGGCTCCCACTCAGGAAAGAATAACAAGAATCAGGCATCAAGTATAGCCAGGTAAAAACAGTTTGCAAAAAATTAAATATTGTTAAGTCTCATGAGGGCTGAGGATGGTCACTTGGGTCAATTCAGGCACAAGTCTGGAGTCAGGAGATCTGTGTTCTGTTCCCAGCTCTTCCAAAGACTACCTGTGTGACCTTGGGCAACTCACTTCAACTCTTTATGCCTTAGCTTCTCATCTGTAAAACAAGGATAAAAATGCTTCCCTAATTCACAGGGGTGTTGTGAAGCTGGTCACATTAAGGTTCCATTTCTAAATAGTACGTAAAGGGTACGTTAATAATCAGTCACAAGCATGTTCCAGACATGAATAGTATTATAGATGGTTATGAGCATATTATTGGAAGGTGTATAGATGGTGATAAGCAACCTGTTGGTCTCTATCTATATGTGTACACTGCCTCTGGGAGGTGTGATTCCTAGGGCGGGTAGGCAGACTTGAGCTAGTGCACTATAAATAGCAGTGTGGACTTTGCGGCACTGACGGTGGTTCAGGCTAGCCGCCTGAGCTCAAACCCCAGGGGGCTGGGCAGGCTTATATTTCGGTGACTAGCCCAAGCCACGAGTAATGCCACAACGTCAGCATTGCTATTTTTAGTGCGCTAGCACCAGCTGAGCTAGCACAAGTCTGTCTACCTGTAGTGGGAATCACACCTCCTACTGCAGTGTAGACACACCCTACAACAAACTGTAACAACAACAATGTAAAACATTTCTTTATTTCTACGAACCATTATTATTTAGTTAGTTCTCCATGCAGATTTAAAGCAAGACTAAATAAAAAGCCTTTTTTAAAAAAAAATGAAAGCATTGTATCCTGTTTTCATATTGTACTGTGCATCTGGCAAGTGTATCACTGAGAACAAGCTTCTCCTGCCAAGAACGTTCACCTTCAACATTCTGCTCTCTGTATACGTGAGAAGCTCTCCACTGACATCAATGGGAGGCCTGGACACATAGCAGAATACTGAAAAAGAGATCTGAGAAGAGCTTTCTGCCCCAAAGCAACATAGTTATATACCATTTTTCTGCAGTTTGTGTCCTGCATTGAAATGTAATGGAGAAAAACAAAAAATAAGCACAACCAACTCAATTTTAGTGAAGTATGTGCCAAGATACTGCCGTGACCTATTCCTGAAGTGATAAATCCTGCTCCCTCCATATGGAGGGGCCTCTTGCAGTGGAACTAGTAGGATTCTGTTTTGCAGGAGGACAGTAGGGAAAGGATAGGTATTGGCAGATCAGGGCCGGGCACTGATCTAAAGATTTGGCTTGACGTGTACGAATAATCCCTTGCACTAAAGATGCCTTTTATTTGCATTTATGTGTAGGTAACTAGACATTTCCTATAATCCCCATAATGCTTTAGAATTGGAATGCCAATATATAAGACTTACATAAAATTAAGTGTTCTACAGTGATGGGTATTGAAAGCAATAAACATTTTTCTGATGTTTTCTCACTGATTAAAGTGAACATAAGTGTATGTTTTCCAGTTTACCTCATATTTTGTGCTTTTCCATTTCACATTCTCCATTATGAATTGGTATAAAATACACTGTTTGTAGGCTGAAAATCAAGGTATTCTTTAAGTGTTTATAATTCACATGTTTTTGCAATGTGATATTGTTGATAAGTTAAAAAGAGTATAGCACCACCTCATGCTCTGTTTAAGCATAACAAGCCAGTATTTGAATTCTCAAGGGCTCTCAAATTATTTCATAGTGTTGACTGCATCTAAATGGAGAAAAATTGTCTCAAGACCCACTTAATCCCTGCATTTTGGGATTATAGCACATCCTTGTGATAACTACCTAAATTACTTAACATGAAAAAGTAATGGTAGGAAAGTAGTAGCTGTCTTTAATGTGATGTTACAGTTGGAAACAAGGAGAACCATCAGATATGTGGTGAGGTGGCTCCCCACAGACCAGCAATGGTCTATGGATCAGTTTGGGAACTCCTGCCCTAATAAGAAAGGAGAGGTAGGAAATTATTTTTTAAGAGGCATTTTTGTACGCGATAATTTACTGTATCTTTTTTAAAAGATACAACACATTTGGCTGCTCTTTAAACAATTTACTGTGTACCTTTAAATCTCCTAAAACCCAGTCCTACTATTTCATTAGTTTAATCCTTGAATTTCATCTCGCCTGAAATGTTGATTGATTGTTTTTCAAACATTTGTGTAAGCTATTAAGTTTAGAGACTAAAGTGAGTTAACCAAAGGCTTTTGTTTAATTTGCTCAGCTGTGTCAAATTTCAAGGACAAATCTCATTTTGCGGCATAAGGATTTTAGGGTAAATAGAAGTCATGTGCATACTGTAACAACAGTTCACCTGGGGAGGAATATTCTCCTCAGTAATGATATAAGGGGCTATCTTGCACATTCTTCCTTTAGCACTGATTTATGTTAACACTAATCTTAGTATAATTTTAAAATGTTGGCCCTAACTTCTTTTATAGGTTTATGGAACTCCATCTTCCACTCAATCTCAACCCCTTCACCATTGATCTCCAGTTGTTTTTCACCTCTCTTTCTCTTTCTCTCTCACTCTCTCCCATTTGTTCTTTGCAGGTTAGGTGACTCTTCCCCATCACATTTCTAGGGGGCAGGGTTTGTTTGGTAAAGGTCAGTGTAAAACATTGAACAGACTCTATTCAGGGGTCTCATTGAGATCAGGTCTTTTTCTTTCTACGGGTAAAAACCAAATAACTATCTCTCCTAGTTCCTGTTGAAATCATTTTAAAAATAAGAGCTCTAGCATGTTAGTCTTCTATATGGGTAGAACTTTGCAGTAAAGACGGTAGGTTAGAGGAAGGGACTTGGATACCTAGTTCCCATTAGAGATTGCATTTCCAGATACCTATGGAGCTTTGCATATCTGAGCTTAGAGTTTTTGGTACAGTGTAGGTTGAGAAATTCTGTTTAAATGGAAAAAAGGCTCTATAAGAATTCTAAAACATACAGGTTTCAGAGTAGCAGCCGTGTTAGTGTGTATCTGCAAAAAGAACAGGAGTACTTGTGGCACCTTAGAGACTAACAAATTTATTTGAGCATAAGCTTTCGTGGGCTACAGCCCACTTCATCAGATGCATAGAATGGAACATATAGTGAGGAGATATATATACATACATACAGAGAACATGAAAAGGTGGGAGTTGTCCTACCAACTCTAAGAGGCTAATTAATTAAGAGAAAAAACTTTTGTAGGGCTATCTTGATTATCACCACAAAAGTTTTTTTCTCTTAATTAATTAGCCTGTAATTAGTGGCATTCTGTTATTAAACAAATTTATTTCAGCATGAGCTACAGCTCACTTTTTCGGATGCATAGAATAACAGAACGCCACTAGCCATCACCTACAGCCCCCAACTAAAACCTCTCCAGCGCATCATCAAAGATCTACAACTTATCCTTAAAAATGATCCCTCACTCTCACAGATCTTGGGAGACAGGCCAGTCCTCGCTTATAGACAGCTTCTCAACCTGAAGCAAATACTCACTAGCAACTGCACACCATACAACATAAACACTAACCCAGGAACCTATCCTTGCAACAAAGCCCGATGCCAGCTCTGTCCACATATCTATTCAAGTGACACCATCATAGGACCTAAATACATCAGCCACGCCATCGGGGCTCTTTCACCTGCACATCTACCAACGTGATATATGCCATCATGTGCCAGCAATGCCCCTCTGCAATGTACATTGGCCAAACCAGACAGTCTCTACGCAAAAGAATAAATGGACACAAATCTGACATCAGGAATCATAACATTCAAAAACCAGTGGGAGAACACTTCAACCTCTCTAACCACTCAGTGACAGACTTGAAGGTGGCAATTTTGCAACAAAAAAACTTCAAAAACAGACTCCAAAGAGAGACTGCTGAACTCGAATTAATATGCAAACTAGATACAATTAACTCAGGCTTAAACAGAGACTGGGAATGTTTGGGTCATTACACTAATTGAATCAATTTCCCTATGTTAAGTTCTCCTCACACCTTCTATGGGTCATCTTAATTATCACTTCAAAAGTTTTTTTTTCTCCTGCTGATGATAGCTCATCTCAATTGATTAGACTCTTCCTGTTGGTATGCGTACTTCCACCTTTTCATGTTCTCTGTATGTATAAATATCTCCTGTCTGTGTGTTCCATTCTATGCATCCAAAGAAGTGAGCTGTAGCTCACGAAAGCTCATGCTGAAATAAATTTGTTAATCTCTAAGGTGCCACAAGTACTCCTGTTCTTTTCTTCCTATAGTTTGAAGTTATTGTTTCAGTTGGATTTGTTTCTCTGGTTTCTTTTTGGGGTTGTTCTATTATTTTGTATAATTGTTTCTTAATAAATGAACGATTTAGAGGCTGTATGTGGAATTAGAGAAAATATTTTTGATAGGATCTGCAGAACTTTTTTTCTTCAAATAGCTGTGATGACCTTGCTCAAGGAAATGTTACTTCTCTGTACTTTTATACTCTTTTTACAGATAATTAAAGGAATTTTATTTATCTCAAAGTGATACTGTGAGTCTTAATTTGTTTGTAACATACCATTAGATCCTCAAATGAAAGATGCTAACTATAAAAGGGCTTGATCCTGCTTCCATTGTCTTTGTGGTGCAGTATTGGGTCCCAAAGGAAGACTTACGTTACTCAGTGACTGATTAGAGATATGCAGTTATCAATGGACAGATCTACATATAGGGCCCAATCCTGCAAACACTACCAAGTGTTGTACTTGGTGCCATTAGTCTACTTAGGGTAGCAAACGCTATTGGCCCAATTTTGTGTTGCCCCTCACTTGGTGTAGTCATTACACCAGTGCAAAACGCTGTCTAGTCAGAATGGCTATAAATGGGTATAAAACACTATCTAGGTAGAATGGCTGCATTTTACATTCACTTTTCACTGGTGTAAAAAGTTACATAAGGTGAAGTGCAATGGATAATCTATCTCTAAGTCCAGGAGTGATTACAGAATAAGGGCCATAGAAAATTACCAATTTCTTAGAACAAAACTAAATAAGCAGTTTACCAAGGGAGACGGATCTATCATGAAATGTTGTTATGGTGCATTATCCTTACACATTGTATTTATTATGCTCTGTTTTATTGTTTAAAACAGATGAGATGCAAAAACTACAATGGAAAGCTTCCAGAAGCTAAGCTGTGCTCAAAAACAATGTCAATAGACTAAAATGTCAGAGGATAGTGTTCTTCCATTGCTAGGAAAATAGCCACAAAAAGCTTGAGGGATTTTCAAAAATAGGCAAAATCAGTTATTCCTTTCTTCCCTGAAGGTTGGAAACATCCAGTGACAACACTCCTATAATGACTTTGTTTCTGTTTTCCAAGTGATAGCTTGAGGGAAAATTTGGAACATGCCATTTTTAAAATACCTAGTCTATAATTGTTGTTGTATCTTGGCCGTAGCAACATAACTTCTCTAGAAACCTTGTACGCAAATAGTGCAATCTTCCTTTTTTATCTTTCCACTGGCTTCAGCAATAGCCAAAAATAATTGCTTTCAGTAGGAAAAGGGAGAAGAATTCATACCCACTTTAGCCAAATTCTGGCAAGCCTTGTGTCAGAGTTCATGGCAACTGCCCCTGGGTTTCCCCTTACTGTCCCAGCAAGTGTACCCATTCTCAGGCTTCCAGCTCCCCAGCTATTGTTGGGTGGAGACACGTCTCACTCCCTTCTGACTGGGGTGTTTCCAGACTGCACAGTTCTCTGCCCAGCCCAGACAGTTTGCCCAAATGTCCCTGCTTGCTTCTCTTTCAAGACAGATAAGTGTAATTGCTACAGATATAAGTTGTCACAAAGACTTCCTACGCAAGCCTGCTTTATTCATAAGGTAAAAAACACTACAGAGAAAACATATTTCAAAACAATAAAAGGACATACACACATGCTAATAAGCTTACCAGAATGAACCCCAACCTTAACATGGACTCTAGCAGGATCAGTTCTTAACCCTCCTTCTCTTCTCCCACTGAAGGGGATCCTTGTGGTTACCAGTTCAGCTTCAGAGCAAGCACACAGTCTTGTTAGGCTTCAATAGGCCCAGTCCTTTTAACCCTATCCTAAGGATTGGGGCCTTCCACGGACCAGAGGACCTGTCCCTTTGCTGGATCAGGAAAAAGGCCATGAACCAGTTTAAAACCAGACTATTTATCCAAACCCCCTTCTTTTGTCTGTTGGTCTCTGAAGAATCTAGTTTGATCTAATATATGCATCTCTTTCCAGCGGGATGGTTTCTCTGGAGATGTCACAACCTGAATGAATTTGCCTAATCACCCCGTTTTCCTATTTATCCTTCCCCTGGACGTACATAAAGTTCCACAATAGCACATACACAGTTGCATTTTTAATACAATGGATCCCAAAAGTTTAATACAGTTTACTTTAATTCAGTAACGTTCATTCAGGATATTGCAGAAAATTGTCAATTTGTTGCATCCTGAATGAAGTGTGTGTATCAGGCCAACTTGTGTTAGATTTATGAGGGTGATGCAGCTATATGTTCTCAGGCCCAGATCCCCCAAAGTTATTTAGGTGCCTAACAACCCTTGAAATGAATAGAACTTAGGTGCCTAAATATCTTTTGAGGATCTGTGCCTCAGGACCCAATTCAGCAAAGAACTTAAGCACATGCGTTAGTCCCAGTGACTTCAAAGCAGGGGCGGCTCCAAGCACCAGCACGCCAAGCACGTGCTTGGAGCGGCAAGCCACTGGGGGCGTTCTGCCGGTCGCCGCGAGGGCGGCAGGCAGGCTGCCTTCGGCGGCTTGCCTGCGGAGGGTCCGCTGGTCCCACGGCTTCAGCGGACCCTCTGCAGGCAAGCCGCCGAAGGCAGCATGCCTGCTGTGCTTGGGGTGGCAAAATGTCTAGAGCCGCCCTTGCTTCAAAGGGACTTTTGCATGTGCTTAAATGCTTTTCTGAACTGAGGTGGATTTAAGTTCATGGATAGCTGAACTGGGGTCTAAAAGAGTATCTTTAGTGAATAATTCATGATTAATTTATTTGACAAATGTTACCTGCTTGTGACTTGTCTGAACAAAGAATTCTTGGTTGTTCAGCCAGTTCATTAGGTTCCCTGATTGGATGACCCGATGGAACTAATAACAGCACAGTTTTCAAATTGCATATTCAAGTGTGAAATTCTCAGTTTGGAGTTCACATAATTGGCTAGTTATGCAGCTCAAAATTCACTTTCCACAAATATTTCAGCAGCTGAGAGTAAAATTTGTGAAGCAGGTTTGCTAGAATATCCGCAGAAAGCAAATACAAAAGAGGTGTACCTGCTGCTTAATTGAATTCATTTAAAAATTCAAAGGAGTATTGCAGGAGATTTTATGCAGTATTCACCTAGCTGTAGCTAAGACCAAAATAATTTACTAAGAGAAAAGCATTAAAGACCAAGATGAACTTCTAATATATATATTTGGTTTTGTTTCCAGGATTGGCAGTGTGCACAGTCCAAAGGATGCTTCTTCTTAGAGGAAGATGGTGAAATCATTACTCATAAATATAGGTTGTACTTACCTCAAAGGTCAACAGTATATATCACCATTAAACCTTTAAACCTTAGCCAGTTAGAAGGTAAGCATATTTATATTTTGTTTGTTTGGAGAATCAGCAGGGAGGTCTGAGAAACTGACATGTCCTGCAGAATACCCTATGGAACTGCCAGGGGTTGCTCTGAGACAAGGTGGATGAGGTAATATCTTTTATTGGACCAGCTTAAAGCTCGAAAGCTTTCTTCACTCTATCCTTCTACTAGCTCACCCAGCAGTGCATCCAGTCCCCTAGCTCGGACATTTTTCTCCAAAAAGCTGTCACTTTTTTCTGCTCAGTCATGTGTAACAGATGCTATTGCGTCCCAAACATGCCTGAGAATCTTCTGTAGTGGCTGCTGCTATTCTGCAAATGATTCTGAGACATAGCTGAGAATCAAAAGCTCTTATTGCATCTGACAGAGAAAAAGGAGGTGGTGTATTGACTACATATGAAGCAGGAATATGTCTAGTAGAACAGCAATTCCCTTTTTTGTGAGAACTTTAAAAATATCTTTGAGGTTTTAACAAAGGAGAGGGCAATGCTTGTGGTATGTAGCAACAACCTAACATTAACTCACACAGAATTGCTAGATGGGAGGGAACCTGAAGCTTGTACTATAGTTTTGCTTTTGTTGTTAACTTGAAGACCACTAAGTAGCTAATTTGTTTGAGTGCACCAGGACTTGAGAAATTGCACAAAATCAGATGGAATAAAATGGAATTATGCATAGTAGCATATACAGGATGAGGCCTCCATTCAAACTGGACCTAGTACAAATCAAATAGAGGTTTTGACTCTGTGTGTGTGTGTGTGTCAGGTGCTTGCAAGGTAAAGCTCAACAATTATTGTGTCCTATCCTTCAGAGACTTCTGCACCCCCAGAATAACTCCAGATATGTGTTCCATTGTACAGTAATTGAGCATATGTTGCAATTGTGAGTTATTTGAGGACAGTCATGCTGGTTGGCATTCCACTACCCAGGGATCTTCACTGACAGTGTATAGTACGAATACACATTGACACATTGCGCTGTTTATTAAGATTTTTCCGCGCTATTAAATAAACAAAAGCTAGATTTCCAATCAAAGTAAATTGTAACAAGATTTACAGACCCTCCGAAGAAGGACTCTCAATTGCTGACATAACTTTAATTGCAAATGCTAGGAATGTCTTGTTCAATAACAAAAGTAATAAACAGTGTTGTTATTTATTGGTAGAAAGGGAGTAGTGTAACTTCTATAGCTACCAAAAACACTTGGCATTTGAGACCTTTTAACAGTAATCACTATGTGTCAAAAACTAAGGGCAAATTCTTTGCTCTGATATACCCTGGGGATCTCAAAAGCATATTATAAACTCATTCTGTGTGCAGCTCTTCCACTGAGGTCAGCTGGAGTTCTGCATGTGAAATGAACACAGAATATATAATAGAAAGGTTCACAGTGTGGAACAGAAGTGAGAATTATGCCCTACATTTATGCAGATATCAAATACTTGTTTTTTTGGGAAGGAGAGGGGTATTTGGTTTTGGGGAGGAGTGGGGTTTGCTGGTTGGTTGAGGGTTTTTTGTTTTGTAGGAAAAACTTCTCCATGGTTATCAGTGGACACAGCTTTGTATGTTCTCAAGGAAAATGAAAGCCAAGAAAACCTACAGCTTGTGAGCTTTACTGAAGCACAAAATAAAGAGGTCAGATATTTTCTTTACATTTCTCATGTTGATTTTTTTTTGAAATCTTTATGTATGTGTCAACACAGCACAGTTTGGGGCTGCACAGGTTTGAGAGGGCAACATGCCAGGGTGTGAGAAGGCAGAAATGAGGAACAACTGCTCTATGCATCTTCCTGTGCAAAACTGTCAGGGCTGCTGCCACAGAAGTCAGCAGAAGCTAATGTTATTCCTAGCAATATTAACTTCATTCCACACCTTTCGAACCCCAACACCTGAGGTGCAGGGAATTGCAATGCACAGGTAAAGAAGAGTTGAGGTTGCTCCTGGAAGAGCTGTGTTCCCAAAGGGTAGTCCAGAGAAAAATGTTGAGTTGCTGGTTCTTTGTACAAATGTTCCAAGATTCAAGGGATTTGCCTGGGGAAGCTCAGTTTCACCCTCAAAAGCCACCTTCCCTCTGCCTGCAAGAGGTCAAAACACCACAAGGTCAACCTCATGGACTTTCCCTTCACTCCTCTTTCCCTCTGCCATGGTATGAGTCCAGCCATAGTTACACATTGGTACATGCTCCTTTCCTGTGGTAAAACCAACAGAGGGAGAAATGACAATGTGAAATCATCTCCTCAGCTATCAAGCCACAGGGAAATGAGTTTGGGGCAGGGTTGTGCAGACATAAACCAAGCAACACTCCCTGGCCTGGGGAATTTACAATCTTATAAATAAGAGAAAACTATTATGTCCACTTTACAAATGGGGAGCTGAGACAGAGAAAGACTACGTGACTTGCACAAGGCCACACTAGAAGACTTTGGTAGAACTAGGAATTGAACCTAGGTCTCCGGAATCCCAGCCCTGAGCCTTAATCATGTGACAAGCCTGTCTCTTGCGCCTCTTGTTGCTTGTGAACGTTTACAAGGAACCACACAATACTTTTGTTGCAAATTTGATGCAGGATGATGAATCAGGGCCACATTGTGAGCCAGTCTGCAGCTGATTTACACTCTCAGGGGGAAACAGTGAGAAAGTTGGTGCTGTTTTGTCAACCTGCCTCCTCTGGCAGGAAAAGTGTTTTGTTTTGTTTTGATTTTATTTTCAAGGTTAAAATTTCAAATTGGTTAAAAATCTGTGGGGCAGCAGAAATGTTGAACAGTTCCAGTCAGGCTGCTTGTAGTCCTACACAGCTATGTATCTATTACTACAACTAGCAGATCCACCAGTTATCATGTCTATATACTGGCATGAAAAGCATCTTGTTGGGATTTGCCATCTCTAAGAAAAGAAAATATGGGGGCTCTAACAGTGCGTATCTTCTGGTAATTGATCATTATTGTGGGAATATTAATAATGAAGGTAGGCTTTGAATAAATACTGTAATGGCTCACAGATTTCTCCATTTTCCATTGAGAATAGATGTTTATGTGGAAAGGTGAACTGGGATCTGGTATTTACTGGCTAATTCCATTCACAACTGGCTGTAAGCTCAAGAAGATAAAAAAGCAAATTATTGGAGAAGCCAAACTGGTTTATAGAGATGGAGATGGAGAGCTGGCCCTTACCAAAGAGTTCAAGTGAGTCATGTTTGCAAGGAGGCATACTAGCTGTCATAAAAGTATATATTCTCAGTATCCTTTATGCTGCTGAATTCATTTCTGTCTATATAACATTGCTTTGGAAACACATTTTTCAGTGTATTGGATCATTCACTGCAACGGTGTGAGGAAGGAAGCTGAAGCATTTAAAAACTGTCTTGTCTTCTCTGTCTTTTAGAGCAGCTTTATCAGATATATTTGAAATGATTGATTTAGATGGAAATGGCCTTCTGAGCCTGGAAGAATACAATTTCTTTGAACTGAGGACTAGTGGTGAGAAATGTGATGAGGAAGCATGGACTGTATGCAAGGGTAAGCTTGTTACTCTGCTTAATTAAACTGTCCAGTAATGTTGAACTTTTGGTGAGAAATATCAGAGGGGTAGCCGTGTTAGTCTGGATCTGTAAAAGCAGTAAAGAGTCCTATGGCATCTTATAGACTAACAGACGTATTGGAGCATGAGCTTTCGTGGGTGAATACCCACTGTACATGCATCCGACGAAGTGGGTATTCACCTACGAAAGCTCATGCTCCAATACATCTGTTAGTCTATAAGGTGCCACAGGACTCTTTGCTGCTTTTGGTGAGAAGTTACCTACATTCATATACAACGTTATTCTTAATATAGATTCTCATATATATATAATATACACTAATTACTGGGTAGCCTAAAGCACGATAGTGTGATAAATACTGCTGCCCTTCCCCATTGTTTTCTATCCGCCACCGCCCCATCTTCTTTCCGTGTTTTCCTTTCCTCCACTCTCCTATCACTTTATTCTTCTTCTGTCCCATTTGCTTGCAGTAATCGAGTTTAATAGTCCATCTATAGAAGAAATGCTTCTCATGGCTATTTGTGTATTTCAAGTTTTGTGTGTGAGGGACATGTTCTGAGTAGAGAACTGAGTGCCAAGAACTATAAAGTTCTAATTGTGGGTCTTATACTGAATCCACCTGCTGCAGTTACTCTCTGTCACAGTTTACTCGTGTGTAAAATAGTGATGGTAATCCCTTCCTACTTCACAGGGTTTTGTAAGGTCAGTTAATCAATGTGTGATTTGAACATGAAAAACAGGCCATTTAGTGCATATTATTATTGTTTTCACTAGAAAATATCAATTGGAGCAATGCTTCTCCAAATGTAGGTATTTTCCATTGGAAATCAATATTTTAAAACTTCATAAACAGTCCATAAAATTGTCCATATTGTCCTTCTCACAGCTGCAAACATGCTTTCTGAGACTTCTGTGCCTGCCATATTTTTAGGACTCTTACAGCCAGGTGTTGCTCTTGATCTGTAGGCACTGTTCTAATTATGCCAGTGAAAGTCCTGCACCTTTTGAGAGCAGTATTAGGCCTTAAATGTCAATTGGCAGGGGGGAAAAACCACACATTTTTGTGGCATTGTTTAACACTCAAAATCAGTTATACACCTCTACCTCAATATAACGCTGTCCTCAGGAGCCAAAATATCTTTACGGTGTTATAGGTGAAACCACATTTTATCGAACTTGCTTTGATCCACTGGAGTGCGCAGCCCTGCCCCCCTGGAGCACTGCTTTACCGCATTATATTGAATTCGTGTTATATCGGGTCGCGTTATATCGGGGTGGAGGTGTATTTCAAAGCCCTGATGACATACAGCTCTGCCACACAAGGGATAAATTAATTAATGATTTTGTGATGCTCAGATACTACAGTGATGGGGCAGTATAAGTGACTAGATAGAAAGATAGGTCAGAGTTAGTTGACAGTGGTGATTTGGCTACAACCCCCTCTTAACCTGCTTAATTCTGGCCACAACATTTTAAATTTTGCAAGTCCTATTGAACATTTCTGTCTAAAACCCCCACAGTGTGTCTGGAACTTTTTCTGAACGATAGAGATGTCATCCAAATACTGTTCTCCTGTAAATCAGTTTTTATCCTCCTGTTTCTTCCCCCTAGATTCTGCACCACCTTTTATACCTTTATTTATATTTGTGTGTGCCTATGAGAGAGAAAGTGTCAGTGAACATGGTGGATGGATTACCAGACATTAATCAGTCGAAGGATTCAGATGAATATCATAAATCTTGAGAGCAAAGTTCAAGCAGTTTGTAATAGCATCTCAACCCTGAGATAGATTTATTAAATTGGTAATCCCTTTTTAATGATATATAGTCAAGATTTAACATTGTTATGATGAGAAAACCATTTTTTAAATTCTCTGACATAGGAACATTTCAATTATATGTTTGCTGACACATGTTCTATCAAGAGTTGCCCCCAAAGCACTACAGCTCCACTGGACTTTCATTTCCTGTTCCCAGAACTCTCTTTTCTTAAAATCTTACTCCACTGCAGATATTGCCGTGGGGGAAAAAATCATTCAAGCCACACTCTCTACATTTTGAGACCTCCCCTCTCCTGGGCCAATGAGCCTGCGGCCTCTGCCATTCCCTAAAATCCTAGGGGAAGCCCTGTAAACAACACACATTTCACTCAAGGGAATCTTTTACCATTTCAGCATTTTATAATGAAATTTGGAGAACTAGAGGCTGCAAGACTAATGGCCAAATCTTGCAGTCCTCACTTAAGTCAATGGGAGCTTTGCCTAAGAAAGGCCAGGGTGGAGACTGCAGGTTTGTATGCCTGAGGAAGAAGTAATTTAAGCGCTACCTTGTTTCCTTTTATACAGAGAATTTTGACACAAAGAAGAATGAGCTAACAAGACAGGGATTTATGGATTTGAATCTCATGGAGGCCAATGACCGTGAAGGGGATCCTAGTGACCTTTGGGTCACTTTACTGTCACTGGGCTACAATAAAGCACTGGAAATGACAGAGGTATGATAGTTGTATATCAAAAATTCACAACTTCCCATATAAATTGCTGCACGTTTAACTGCAACACTGCTTCTGTCCTTCATAAATTGATTTCAGTGGCCAGCAGTGCAGCTCAAAAGGTTTCCACTATGCATTTCAGGTCTGGCATTCTATCTCCTGGGCTAGCACTGTTGAGGGGGACAGCAGAGGAGGTAGAGATTGGAGCCGCTGCAGTGACAACCCTCAGTGTTTAAAGAGAGAACTAGACTATCTTCCAGAGGTTGGATACCAGTATTTTACATGGCCTGTTAGAGAAGGGGACTAGGGACATACCTCCTGGAGGGCTTGGTGTGACCTGCTGGGGAGAAGCAGTTCTCAGTGAGGTGGTGGGTGGGAAGATAGAGGCAGAAAATTGTGGCCTGTCAATGCACCCAAAGGAGCAGGGCTCTCGCTGTCCAAGCTCTGAATCTGGTTTCCAACATTGCCTGGCTAACTGGGAAAGAATCCTTCCCCTAGTTCAAACCACAAGGGAAGCCAAAAAGCATCTGTGTGTTGCTGTGGAGAGCATCCCTTAAAAACAAATAAATGGCTGCCACTTGTATTCATTCCAAAATTAACCATGAAGGTGTCAGGTGCAGAATGAGGTATCAAGGATAGAAGCAGGGGATGAGGGAGGGTGTTTGCACTGCGCAGGACAAGGAGAACCTACCCACAAGTGAGAACAATAATAAATACACCTTCCAGGTAATGTATTTTTACATGGACTCAGAGGTCAAACTCTCCAGACAGGATTAACTAGCTATTTTAGGGTTTTTACTGCTGCCTCTCACCGTAGTGTCATAGCAATGCCCAGAAAGTAACCTGTGTCATATGTAGGTCAGGAATTTTCTTCCCCATGCACTCATGTGCCCAAGTGGCACTGAGGTTGGTTTTAAAGGCCCACACTTTCTTACCACGCCGTCAACAGAAGATGTTTTAAAAGGGTAACTCTAGCAAAGGATTCGGGAAGAAAAGCAAAGCTATAAAGACTCAAAAAACCCTCTATAAATATGTGGTAAAGTCTAGTATTTATATCTTGTTCCCAAGAAAAGGTGTTTTTATCACCCCATGATCATTTTTTCTTTGTTTACTTTCTCTTAAACCAAAGTAATTCAGAGCCATGAAACTATGTAATTGCCAGAGAAAACCATTCAGTGCACATAAAACAAAAATCTACTAACATAAAAACACTGATGTGGTAGTATTTTGGGATTTGTGAGACTAGAATTAGCCATTCTCATATCAATGAGAAGATTAAAAAAAATTAGCAAATGGTTGTGAGCAATTTCTCATAGGGTTACACTTCACCACTTGTCCTACAAATATCCCAAACAAAGCTGGAAAGATGTGATGTTCTGTCTTTCTGCAGTTTGGACACTAGAGAGAGCTGTTCTCTAACAAAGAAGGGTTCTCTGCCTTGTACAACTGTGCTTTGTGGGTTAGAAGCTTTGTTTCCCAAAGGATAACTACAAACAAACTATATATCATGTGCTTGAATCATTTGCTTCAATAGCACATATAATTTAACCCCTCAGTTCCTGGATTACCCTTTCAGCAGCACTTTTAACAGCAACAACAGTAGAACCTCAGAGTTACAAGCACCAGAGTTACAAATTGACCAGTCAACCACACACCTCTTCTGGAACCGGAAGAACACAAACAGGCAGCAGCAGAGACCAAAAAAACCAAACCAAACGCAAAGTACAGTACTGTGTTAAATGTAAACTATTAAAAAAAATAAAGGGAAAGCAGCATTTTTCTTCTGCCTAGCAAAGTTTCAAAGCTGTATTAAGTCAATGTTCAGCTGTAAACTTTTGAAAGAACAACCATAACATTTTGTTCAAAGTTACAAACATTTCACAGTTACAAATAGTTCCCGAGGTGTTCGTAACTCTGAGGTTCTACTGTATAAAGTAAAAATGGAAGTAAAAAATGTGTTGGTACTAACAGATAGCAGATTCGATGGTCATTTTAAAAGCAGATGTACTCTTACTGAGCCTACTAAAAGTAATGCAAAATCTCATCGCCTTGTTGGCACACATACTAATCCTAAACAACAAAATGGAAGCGCAAAGAGTGTTTCCTATCACAAAATTTCAATTTTAAATCTGCATGCAAACACCACTCATTTGAATGGTAAGAGTTTGCCAAAATACTGAGAAGGAAAGGGTTCTTTCTGGTGCTCAAATACCCTAGTACTTCATCTTCGGTGCCTGATACATTTTGTGATCTGAGAAGATGAATGGTACAGTATATTTGACTGCATCAAGGCTTGCACTATCAGTGATGGCTGTTTGCTGTGTTGATTTAGTCTAATTTCTGAATTACCAAAAAAGGTTACAAAGAACAGGAGATCTAGAGTTTTCTAAGTCTGTCAATTTTTTATACCCAATGGTGCACCTATATTTGGATAATTCTGCATCAGAGCAACTGTGAAAACAGAGCTGGGAATAAAAATCCGAGGAATAAATTAGGCATAAGAACTAAACAATATACTGTATATCATTACTGTATTTTTCTTCTATAACAGGCATGCCCCTTTGTCATTGACATCTATGCAGAAAAATGCAAACCCAGAATTAAAGCTGTTTATCTGGAGGCAGGCAGCAGGCAACTTAACAGGGCAATTTGCAAGTCTGTTGTTAACAAAGGAGATGCCAAAGTACTGGATAGTGGTGAAAGTATAATTGTCTATACCTACAAAATTGATACACGGATCACTTCTGTTATTGAAAATAAGGTATTGTGTGATATTTCTCTTATGCACATTACACAAAATAATTTTCATGCTAATGTTCATCATTGTTGTTATTCCCTTGTCATTAAGCTTTCTATAGTAACACTTTCTGAAATATAGATAATGTACCTACTTAATAAAAAAAGCCCCTTCTTTAAGGGATTGATCCAAAGTCCATTGAAAACAATGGGAGTTTGTCCATCTACTCAAATGGACATTGGATCAGGCCTAAAGAAAACATTCATTTACTAAGAAGATGTAGGGCATTTGCATACTGTATTATCAGCTGAATTCCTATCTGTATTTAAAGGTATTGCACTTGTGTGGTGTAAAAGATTAGCAACATTATGTCTTCATGATTAGAACTGATCAGAAATTTTTCAATAAAGAGTTTTTGTCACTAGAAAATGCTGATCAGTTCAAAGCAAAACTGTTCGTGGAAAAGGATCAGTTTCTAAAAATTTTGCATTTAGAAAAAATGTATACTAAAAGTGAACAGTGATATGCACAGATTTTGGTTCTAGGGGCTAATTATGGATGAAGCATTAAACTGTTAGCTTTAAAGGTATCTTCTTTCTGTATCCTCCTGCCAGAGTCGGATTATGGGTTTGGGGGGGCCCCTTCCCACCCCTTTCGCCTGCAGTCCCCTCTGCACCACCACCCCCCAGTGGTCCTGCCGGGGAGCAGGCTTGCCCTGATCCACTCGCCCGGTGGTCCTGCCGGGGAGCAGGATTGAGGCACAGGGACTTCCCCCGCCCGCCTGGCACTCCAACCAGCAAACGGGGCCAGGCTGCAGGGGTGGGCCTTCCCCCACTCCCTGGTAGGAGTGCCAGGCAAGCAGCATGAGTCGGGGCCCGGGGCACCCCAATTGGCCAGGGCCCTGGGCACAGGCCCCTTTGGCCCAGTGGCTAATCCGTCACTGCCTCCTGCACCCTGAGGTGCTTAGGCGTCCACCAGTTTCTACCATTTATTTTGAGTCTTGTCTGGGTCTGTTCAGGTTTTTGAGCATCACGCTGAAGGATTTGGCTTCTTTCTCTATTGTTGTGCAAAAGATTTACTTAATTATTAATCGAAGCTAATACATGTAAATACAGGCAAAAGTGTTCAGTAAGATGGAAGCAGAAATTTCAAACCCTTTTGCTTAGGGCCTAATGCCAAGTCTGTTCACACTCAGTTTCACTTACCTTAGGATTTCTGAATAAGGAAATAGTGTAGTCAGAAGCTAGAATAAAATTAGGGCCTATGTGGGTAGTCAAATTTTTTTAGAAGGGAACACTCATCAGGAGGGAATGACTGGGTGATCTAATAGTAAGTTTGAAATATCTAGATTCCCTGGAACCACAGGTTCAAATCCTGGCAGGATTCTCTCAGCACTTCATCCTTCAGAGGTAGATAAATTAGATGCAGCTTGGGGATTTTTCAGAGAAGCTCTTAAATACCAAGGGCCAAATTCTCTGCTGGTTAATGGAACTGTCACTTACACCGGTGCAGATTTTGGTTCCACAAGCTTCTCTGCTCTGCACTGGACAAGTTTGTTGAACTTTCATGAAAATCTTAGTAGTTTTATTTTTTTTTTATTACAAAAGACTGCAAAAGATAAATGGGCAATTTTATGCATATCACCATTCTCAGTCTCCACAGAGTTTACTACTAACCTTTCAAATCATAAATACAGGCATTGATTGCAAGTATAATGGAAATAATGTTTTATTATTTCTAAAGTTAATTATAAGAGAATATGCTAGTAAGTAAGGGATGGATTCTGTCTGGCCCTTCCCAGCAGCTATAGGTGGAGTAAAAGGCCTATCTCCCATCCTTCTGTGCATAGGCGACAGGTTATATACGTTTGTGGTGCTCGGGCACCAGGAATATTCTGGGAGTTCTGCTCCCGCAATATTTGGAGCTGGGTCTCTCCCCCGGCCCTGCCTGGATCGGGCCCCAGCCCCCACGGGCCTCCCCCCCACCCCACCACGTCCCTGCCTGGAGTGGGTCCCGGCCTCCGCCTGCCATCCCTCCCCCTGCGTGTCCCCCCCACCCCGCCGCATCCCTGCCTGAAAGAAAGCAGCGCGACACCTCTCCCGTGCCTGCTTGTGCTGCCAGTATAGCACATTCCTAGGCGGAGCGGCTCCTGGCAGAACTGCTGTCTGCTGCTCCAGGGTCCTAGTGCCTGCCATGCACTATTGGCAAGGCAGGCTGCCCTTACCCTGCCCTTCCGCCCTAGCCCTGAGCCTCCCCAAACCCCTCAGCCCCAGCCAGAGCCCTCATCCCCCTGCACCCTAATCCTCTGCCCCAGCCCTGAGCCCCCTCCTGCATCATGAACCCCTCATCCTCAGCCCCAACCCTCATCCCCCTGCACCCTAATCCTCTGCCCCAGCTCTGAGCCCCCCCGCATCATGAACCCCTCATCCTCAGCCCCACAGCCCTCATCCCACACCCCAACCCTCTGCCCTGAGCCCCCTCCTGCATCATGAACCCCTATCCTCAGCCCCACAGCCCTCACCTTACTCCCCAACCCTCTGCCCTGAGCCCCCTCCTGCATCATGAACCCCTCATCCTCAGCCCCAACCCTCATCCCCCCGCACCCTAATCCTCTGCCCCAGCCCTGAGCCCCCTCCTGCATCATGAACCCCTCATCCTCAGCCCCACAGCCCTCACCCCTGCACTCCCTCCTATCCCCAAACTCCCTCCCAGAGCGTGCACCCCCTCCCCCTCCCCACACACCCTTTCCCACCCCCAAACTCCCTCCCAGAGCCTGCACCCCTCACCCCTTCCTACGCCCCCACCTCCAGCCCAGAGTCTGCACCCAAACTCTATCCCAAAGCCTGCACCCCTTACCCCCTCCTGCACACCCACCCTCTGCCCCAACCCAGAGCCTGCACCCAGCACCCAAACTCCATCCCAAAGTCTGCACCCTGCACCCCTCCTGCGCCCTAATCCCCAGCCCAGGACCTGCACCCCAGACCCCCCCCCCAGACCCCTCCCAGAGCCTTAGGCAGGTGGGGGCAGAGTTGGGGGGCGGGTTCTGGGCACCACCAAAATTTCTACAAACTTGCCACCCATGCTTCTGTGGTCTGTGTAAGAGCTCAGCTGATTTCCTGTCCCTGCACAGAGCCCCAAAGGGTGTAGAGAGTAGGTGGAGCCATGGCTCTTGCCTGCCCATATATGCCCTAAAATCAACTCTTTTATCAGGTCATGTAATTTGAAATAAAAATGTACTAAACAGTCTCTGCACCTGTTTCCATGCCCACTTGTTATTCACACACAGTACAGAATACTTTCTCTATGAACCATCTTCATCTTGCTTCCCACGTAGAAATGTAGACCCCTCCCAAAGAAAAGATCAGGACAAAATAATAATAATGAAAAAATAAACACAGAGTGGTGTTTGTTTTTTTCAGCCTCATGATATTTCAAACATAATTATATTTGCATTCTAATCTACATAAACATTTTTGTATTGTGAGCATCATAGACAGCACTTCTGCCAATCTTATCTTTATAGAGTCATAGGTAGCTGTTAAGTAGGAGGAGGAGGCTGCTGTCTGATACAATCATATTTCTATTCCCTTTCACAATAAGGAGCAGCAATTGTTAGCATTCTTCTAAAAATCTCTAGCATTTCTCAATGCCCATGTGAAATCCAAACTGATCTAAACATGAGTGAATGACAATACATACTAGCATGTCTTTAATTTAAGTCTTGTTTTCCAGTTTGAAATAGTTGCTTTGATTGTTTGTTAGATCAGCTCTATGGGGCCAGTCTGGGCTATTTTGTACAGCAATAAGTAGCATGTTGAATATACCAGCTCTGCACTGGGACAGTTGATAATTAGGCCCAGCCCATAGGGGCTTTGTAGTTTGATTGCTATCCATAGAAAAGCTTAAAGTTTCTTCTTATCTGTAAGCTTTCCTATGTAGATTTTGACCATTTCTACTCCCCACTGGGATGTAGAGGTTACAGAGGAGGGCAGGAGAGAGGGTTGGAGATGAGGTCTTACAAGTTATGAGTTACCTCTCCCCATTCTCTGAGAGGAGTGGGGAGGGATCTTCAGCCCGGTTGACTGATAACTCCATTCCAGAGTCATTCACTGGAAGTTGGGAGCAGCATGGCCTGTTCAGTGAGATCCAACCCCACTGTTGCTCAGGTGTTCAAAAGTCACTGTGTCCCTGACACGGTGCTTTGACTGTCAGAGGTGGCATTTGGGGTGTAATTCACCATCTGTGGAGTTGGACGGTCACTTAGCCATTACCCATCTACCCAGAAGCAGGGGTCTGCTCTCCCAGAGTTTGCAAACATTCCTGTCTTTGGAGCTAGGTGGCACCACAGAGCTGCTTGAGGTTCTGTGCTGTGGTTGGGCCATACCATTCATTTCTTAAAAACCAGTTGGACTGTCTCCTGGTTTATTATTGGGTCGTATTTCATTCTCAGAAGCGTGTGCACAGCTTCAGTGGGTGCCATGGACACACACATCAAAGGGCAGGATTTAGCTCATTATTTAAACTATTTTATTTACATTAATTTTGTTGAATATTTAAGAATTATTTCATATGTAGGCAAGTTGTATTTTGGAAGAGATTGTTTGTAATGAATCCATGATCTGCACATAATGAACATAATTACCACAAATCTGTGCGTGTCTCTCGCTCACACACACACACACACACACACACATTCTCTCTCTCTCACACACACACTCTCTCTCTCTTTGAGTTGAATCTTGCTCCTTCAGCTCCCAAATCAGTCCCCGATTGCTTGAGCTAGAGACCTCCAGTAGTACGTCCAATATCTTGGATATAGGCCTGGCCCCAAAGCATAACATTGTTTACTCATCATGCATGCCAAACAAGTACATTGTGTACCAAATTCTCTGCTGGTGTGACTTGGCAGAGCTTCAAGGAAGTTAGGGTCTGTGCCAGTTTACACTAGCAGAGAATCTAGCACTGTGGGTAAAATCTTCAAAAGCAATTGTGTCACATAGGAGCTAAAGTCCCATTGACTTTTAATCAGACTTGAGGTCCTAAGTGACACAGGTGCTCCTTTTGAAAAAGGACTTAAGTCCCATCTCAGGTTACTTAGGTGCATTTTAAAATTTTACCCTACATATTTAAAACTTTCCATCCCATTATAATAGCAATTTCAGATGAAATAACCAGCATCTTTAAGTTGTTTTATAAAAAGCAACCATTTAATCATGAAGACTAATGAGACCTCTAACATTTTTCCACTTACAGTCTGAAAACAAAGTGATTATTCATGTCAACAATGAGCAGAGTAAGAACTGTGTAAATAACAGGGGACTCAACATTTTTGCTGTTGAAGTGGCACCAAAATCCATGATGGTAATGTTATTATTTCCCTAATTTAAAATCTTAGTAAAAATATCATATGTGGCACCTTTAGAGTTTATTTTTGCAAATCTTTCTGTATTAATATTGAGTATGTGGATATGAAGCAAAAGGAGAAATGTCCATCTACATGAGAAATATAGTTAAGATGGAGGGCCTGATTTTCAAAATTGTGCACCTTGCATGTGCAGGTATTTCCTTGTGCAGATGGCCAGATAAATGTACAACAAGCCAGTTTTTGCATGCAAATGTCTGATTCGCTTGCCCTTTCACTATAATTGTACATATTAATTATGAATACCTTTCAGCATTCACTCCTATTTAAAAAGCAAGCCCCTAATGTCAGTAAAAGAGAGTTGTCATAGCAGATTGGTCACCAATTAATAAATCTTGTAAATGCTAATGCAAACCTAACACAATTATTTTCAAAGCAGGAGATGTTTTGCCTGTATGAACCGTCAATAATAATGACTATACTTCTTAAATGATTAGTGTAAATTAAATCATGTTTTATTATGTGTGTTGTTGCAATAGAGAGATGCATGTTCATTATATTGTTATTAAAGAGAGACAGTTAACCTAACATCCATATGCTGCATATAATGTTGTTTATATTAGTGATACCTTAGATTATTAAAAATTAAAAACTTAAAAATCCAATTTACTGTAGCTAGGCAGTTTCACTTTTGTGCAAAATCAATTTACTTCTAACACCTGCAGTGGCATGTTTATTTGTTTTCATTGGCATTATCATCTTAGGTTTGTTTAAAAAAAAAGCAGCTCTTAAACATTTTAATTTTGGGCCAAATTTAAGTTTGTCTTCATCTGATGCATTCCATGAGCATGAAGCACAGACTTAGTATGTGCTTTAACCAGTCACACACAAAAATACATGTATATGATGTACGTTATGGACAATATAATTTCCAACAGGCAGACTTTTAAAAAAACCCTTAATTTATGGACAGTGCTTAGCCAACTGGCAATATGATTGGCTGACTCCCATTCCAGAAGTTGTACTATTTTTAGTAAAAGTTGAAATAAATGGGTATACAAGTTAAAAAAACCTACTCTATAAAGTGCTAAAAGTACAGTGTCTCTCTTTCAAAGGCAGATCATTCAAACGGTATTACTGTGTACTTCATCATTATCAAACTTCTGGCCCTGATCCTGGCATGTGCAGATGGACGGTTGCACCCGCTTGGAGCCCCGTTTAGATTGATGCAACTCCATGGGAGTGCAGGACCGGGGTTATTGTAACACCTCTGCCGATAACTTTGATCAGATATAGGAGGCTCCATGCTGCAGGGTGTTTTATTAGCTTCATTTTCCACTGGAACCAATGAGAATTGTAGGCTTAGGGCCCCTTGCAAGATTTTACCTATAATGTAGTTAAATGCAGTAATAATACCTTTCATTACACAACTTCAATTTTGCATCAGCTAACTTTTTCAATATGTACTAGAAATAAAATTATTAATGTTATCTTGATGGCATTTTAAGTAGTAAATGTTCAGTTGGGTAGGAATTAAGGAAAGAATGGTAACTAAAGATAGTTCATTATATTTTCCCTCTTTTTACATGCAGGTTTGTCAGCATGTGATGCCTTTGAAAGAGCAAGAAGAATGGATATATAATTGTGTGCATTCTCTTGTACCTTAAACACCATGTTTAGAAAACAGTCCACTCTTGGAGCTACTAAAACAAGAACTAAATCAGGATTGTCCTGTGATTAATAGATAAATTGATTAATCTTGTCCACTTCAAAACCAAGACTGATACAGATCATTTATTTTGTATCTATGCTTTGCTCCCATGGTTTCAGCTATTCAAGCCAATGAATCACAAAGCCTGACTTCAATCCTATCCAGCCCCTCAGATCTGATGGCCAGATATGGCTTTTTGTGACTGCAAAGCCTGCAGCCACAAGCTCCCCCACCGCACTCTGCCGATTTGAGGGAATTAGAAATATATATGCTTTCCTTTGTTGGAGAGGAACACAGCCTTGAAAGCATAAATCAGCTGGTAGACTTGAAAGGAATAATCATCTGCAGAAGGAACACACACACACTTTTTACATAAAATCAATCATTTATGTTTTGAATGTATCCCAGAGAACCAGCTTGCTATGCCCTCTCTCACATCCTTAGCTGGTCCTGGGCATAAGGGTAGACAGTGGTCATTGACATGTAGTGGAAGTGCAAGTTATTGTTTTTCAGCTGTGCCTCACAAATGCCAAGGCTGGCTCAGCCAACGGTCTTTCCTATAGCTTGCTGTGCAGTCCTACATGTGCAACTGTCTCTCCATCCAACTGCTCTTTCCTTTGGATATCCCACCACTATCTCAAACTCCTCGTATCAGAAACTGAGCTTCTCTCTCTCCTCTTTGCCACCATTGACAACTTCACTCCATCCATGTCATGCCACCTCTAATTTGGTGTCGGTTTGACTCCTCTCCTTTATATCCAGTTTTTTGGCAAACCCAATTTCTTCTTCCTCCATATCTCTAAAATCTATCCCTTCCTCTCTGTCAATGACACTGTGTTAAAAATCTGACCTGTTATCTTTTACCCTGATTAATGTAATTTCTACCTCCAGGCGTCTCTCCTCTCCACTCTCTCCAGAATCCTGCAACTAAAATCTTCCTCTCTCTTGAGATAACACTCCCTTGAATCCCTTCACTGGCTTCTACACGTTACCCAGTCAGACTCCACTTTCAGTGCTGTGCTTCTCCACTCCTGCCTTCGTCTCTGCTCTGATTCCCATCACCTCTTTCACACACTCTGCTCAGTCCTTTCTTCTTCAAGCTTCCTTTATCTCCTCCTTCCCATATTGACTTAATGCCTTTTTTTCATGTTTCAGTCCATGTATGACCACACTACAAAGACTATACCAACACAGCTGTGTAGCCGTAGCTATGCCAGTATAACCCTGTAGTGTAGATGCAGCTTACACTAACAGAAGGGATTTGTCCATCCAAACTCCACCTTCCCAAATGACGGTAGCTACATCAGTGGAAGCACTCTTCTGTCAGCATAGCTGTGTCTACACTGGGGGTTAGGCCCTTCTTCCTTCAGGGCCTCTGACAGACTCTCTTTATTATGAAGAATGTTTGCTTTCCTAACAGAACAAATGCTTAGTTATTCCTATGCAGTCTCTTTCTGAAAAATTATTAGTGTGCAGAGTGAGCCCTACTAGAGGAATGTTGAATTTTATATAGAATTATGTAATCATGTGTACCCCTTTCTCACTTTCACCACTTCAACCCTCTTGACTTTATTTTGAGGCTCACCAGCATAGCCATGTTGAGTTACCTTGTAAGTGTAGACCAGGCTGTATTTCATATAGAGATGCCATCCCTTTGCTCCTCCTTATGCTGACCTCTTCCCACAGCTGATCCTTAGCTGTTTGCATTGTGTTTAATTGACATGATCGGAAACTTCTTGAGGCAGGTCCTTATTTTCCTACATGGCACCACAATCATAATAATGCGTATTTCCATTTTTGGTGTGGTACACTTTACAATTAAAATATGAAGCCTTTTTACATTTGTGACGTTGTTTCACTACTTTTGGTGTGTGTTTGTAAAGCAGATTCCATGCTACAAATACTGCTGTCCCCAGTAATAAGAGAAGAATGCAATATATCTTATATAAAATATTGCTGGCAAGGCACTGCAGTCAGTTGATTTCATCTGCCTTAGTAGTTACGCTTGGAAATATTGAAAAGGAGTCATTCCTTATAATTACAGTATTGTGTTTCCACAAAGACTGGATTCTGTAAATCCAGTAGCACAATGTGAAAATCTGTGCTGGTTTTCCATCTGTTTGTAAACGCTTCCCTGAGGAAGAGCTTGCGATCTCAATTGAGCCTCGGGGCTCCGGTGGTTTAATATACACATTTGTGGTTTTGATTGTGTGTCGGACTGTTGTCTTAGGTCTGGTCTACACTACAGACCTATGTTGGTATAACTACATTGTTGGGTGTGAAGAATCCACATCCCTGAGCAACACAGTTATACCAACCTTAACCCCTGTAGGCAGCGCTATGTCGATGGGAAAGCATCTCCCACTGACATAGCTACCGCCTCTTAGGCAGGTGAATTAACTATGTCGATGGGCATAAGAGCATCTTCACTTAAGTGCTACAGAGGCGCAGCTGCACCGATGCAGCATTTTAAGTGTAGACCTGCCCTTAGTCTTGGAAATATTAAGAGCTGAGGCTCTTGGTTTTATTTTTCCAATCCATCAATGATTTGATTTTTTTTCCCCTTTAGTGTTTGATGCTGTTAGTGCTTAACTTACACTTGCTCTGATTAAGCCACTGCTTGTTTTTTTATTCCTTTACATTTAAAAAAAAATCTGGGTATAAGGTGTCACACTCAAGCTCCACCTGCGGGACACTTACAAAACTGTTGGATTTGGGGCCCAACTTGCTGGACCAGTGTTATTTTAAGCTCCCCTTTTTCACTGGGTAAGCTCCAGCCACTGTCTCTCACTTCAGCCTCTCTGGCGCACTTCCTGGCTGTAAACTCTTTGATAGCCCTTCTGGAAGTGGAATCACATAGCTCAGCTATGTAGGCCCTCAGGACCAGGCCAGACCCCCCGAAGACACCCCAGTAGCTTAAAAACAGCCACTCCCAGAGATCCCTCCTTGTGGGCACTCTGATTTATAGTTTACCCCTTCAGGGATACATGGTAGTTAAAGTAAATAGGCACAGACTTTGCATAGGGTTTCTAAAATAATAACTGTTAATTCAAACAGCATAAGAGATTGTTCCTCCTCTATCTTGGTGGGTCCTGAGCTTATTGGTGGATTTGTTCGCCTCAGAGATTCATCATGTGGGTCAGGGAACAGCCCAGAGACCTTCCCCTCTGGTAGAACCCATAGTCCAGGTCAATTTCTCCTGTGTCTGATCAGGAGTTGGGAGGTTTTGGGTGGGGGGAACCCAGGCCCACCCTTTACTCCGGGAAGGGCCAGCTCCTGCGTTTTTGCTGCCCCAAGTGGCGGGGAAGAAAAAAAAAAGCGATCGGCGGAACTTCGGCAGCCGCTCTACGGCCGCCACTTCATTTTTCAGTGGCAATTCAGCAGCAGGTCCTTCCCTCTGAGAGGGACTGAGGGACCCGCCGCCAAAGAGCCGGACGTGCCGCCCCTCTCTATTGGCCACTCCAAGCAGCTGCTTGCTGCACTGGTGCCTGGAGCCAGGCCTGACTCCAGGTTCCAGCCCAGGGCCCTGTGGACTGCAGCTGTCTAGAGTGCCTCCTGGAACAGCTGCGTGACAGCTACAACTCCCTGGGCTACTTCCCCATGGCCTCCTCCAAACACCTTCTTTATCCTCACCACAGAACCTCTCTCCTGGTGTCTGATAATGCTTGTACTCTTCAATCCTCCAGCAATACGCCTTCCCACTCTCAGCTCCTAGTGCCTCTTGCTCCCAGCTCCTCACATCCATGCTACAAACTGAAGTGAGGTCCTTTTAAACTCAGGTGCCCTGATTAGCCAGTCTGTTCTAACTGATTCTAGCAGTTTCTTCTCAGTTGGCTCCAGGTGTCCTAATTAGCCTGCCTGCCTTAATTGGTTCCAGCAAGTTCCTGCTTGTTCCTGAAACGCCCCTGTTACCTTACCTAGGGAAAAGGGATCTACTTAATCCGGGACTAATATATCTGCCTTCTAACACTCTCCTGTAGCCATCTGGCCTGACCCTGTCACAAGAAATACAGATCTAAGCAAAACAAACACCTATTTCCCATTCCTTGCCTCAGTTTCCTCTTGAGTGTTTTTCAGGATTTGAGTCAGTTTCCTTCCAGGGTTCCAGGTCCCCTCATCATTAGTCCTCCGGGTCTGGCATCTCTTCCAAATCATGGAGTCTCTCTCTCTGTTCCCTGCAGTCAGTGACAGTGTCCTTCACCTCTGCCTGGCTGCAGTCAAAAAGATTCCCTCACTCATGATACATGCCCCTTTGTCCCTCTCTCTTGCATTTTAAACACTTGCACTAACACCTGATTTCTTTGTTCCCTTTCTGGGGATTGTCCATTCCTCCAAATCCCATTCCCATCAGACCACCTGTGATGATGACTTCATTCTTCCAGTTTAGGCACCCTCCACCTCACCACACTCATTTTTCTGCCAGTCATTAACAACTTCTTTTGTTTGTTCTGTAGCTTCTTCCAGACAGGGAGTGTGATGATACCTGATAGGCCCTTATCAGCCTTTGTCTGATATGCTCTGTGTAGAGGATTGGAGTTACCCATAGAGTTCACAAAATCATCCAGAATTCACAAGTTGAACAGAGACAGGTCCCCCAGATTGTCACATAAGGTCATAAGGAAATAAGCTCTGTAAAAAAGATGATGGCTTTGCTTTGGGTTCTTAGCTGCTGACTTTAACCAACTATCTTCAGGATGAGCTGGAATAAAGAAGCTGGATATAACACCCAGGAACAAGCTGAAACAGAAATGACACACTTTGTCTATTGCAGTTTTTATAGTTATGCTAAGTGTCAACATAAAGAACTGTGACACCAGTGACTGGCTTCTTAAAAGGCGTCTGTTTAAATAGGTATTAAATTTATGTGACCTTATCTGACTGAGTAGCAAGTAGTCTTGAAAAGCTATATTTATCCACCAGGAACTCTTGTACTCTGACTTATTCTGCTGTAACAGTATATTAGGCAGGGAAAGGTCAGTTCTGAAATGAGAGCACTGTTACAGGACTGCCACAATTTACATACTGTAGGTACTAGTGCTTAGACAGATCTAGGGTGACCAGACAGCAAGTGTAAAAAATCGGGACAAGGGGTGGGGGGTGATAGGTGCCTATATAAGAAAAAGCTCCCAAAATCAGGACTGTCCCTATAAAATCAGGACATATGGTCACCCTAGTCAGATCTTACATGTGATCTGGTTTTCTTTAACCTGTAGGACAGACAGTAAAGGTCCATTTTTAATATCATTTGGAAAAAGTATAAGTTGTAGCAACATGCATTGTAAATATTTAACCTCTTGGGCCTGACAAGCTAAACCAGCCAACATTTAGAACCCTTCTCTAAGGGCACTGTGAAAGGATGGCAACAGGACACACCTTTGAAAGGCTGCCCCAGGGTCTTAATAGTACACAAACAGTCGCTGGAAGTTTCATGCCACTAAGAAAAAGCTGGTAGATTGGCTGGGAAACAATAACAAGATCTTGCTAGATAAAACGGTATAAAATGCATTATTCCTGTCACTGCTTTCCCCATGTTTATAAAATCAAAGTCCAGCTGGTTGTAGCAGGAATCTGATACTCCTTGTATACTCATTTCAAGACTGCTCTTCAAAAACGTATGGACAAATTTTCTCCCAGTTTTGCAGAAACCATCTCCTTTGTCTTTGGAGAGTAAATCTGCCAATTTTCTGGCCACACTAGTTTTCCAAACCAAAGTTACAAAGAAGCTGAAATGGGCTTGGACAACAGTAGTAGATTGCTACCTTAGCTATAGACGGGGACCTATAAAATCTCCATGATAAATGGAGGCACCAGGTATTGCTCACGCCCATCCAAGCACTGACATCTTCAGAGGCTACTAACTGATATGGACAGTGCTAAGTCAATGGAAGAATTCTTCCATCGACTGAGCTACCATCTCTCGGAGAGGTGGATTAACTACAGCAATGGGAGAACCCCTCCTGTCACTGTAGTGAGCGTCCAAGTGCTACAGCAGCGTAGCTGCAGTGCTGCAGCTGTGCACTGTAGCATTTTAAGTTTAGATATTTTAAGTTTTGCTGGTTGGCCAGTACTATCTTGTCTTATGTCCAGCAGATTGTGGTTCTCCACGGTTGATGATTGTATCTGGAAATCTGTGACCGACGCGGCTTGTCCCTGCGTTGTTTCTGTAGCAGAAAGCACTTTTGTGTGGACAGGTTGTCAACCTGACTCACTGCCCTCTAGGGGAAGGACAAGTGGGATTGCCTTGAGTCTGGCTCCTACCCTTCGACCCATCTGGCTCGGGTGACCCTATCAGGAGTAATACTCCAGCAGGCATAGCTCTCAGGGTCAGCAGAGCATGCGAGCCTTCCCACCCCATCAAGGCACAGTCCCTGGGGCGGTGCACGAGAAAATGGAGGATCCTGGACACCCTAGAGGACTCTGACTTACGCCCAGAGAACACACAAGGGTGACAAGGAAACTGAAGCAGGGAAGGGCAAGTAGGTGTTGTCCAGATCTGTGTATCTCTTGTGCTGTGTACAGTGAAGAGTAACTGTTTTAGAAACGCTTTTGCAAAGATTGTGTATTATGTGTTTCAGTCATTATATGTCCCTGGAGAGATAAACTGCAAACCAGTGCCCACAAGGATGTGCTTAAGCGACTGGAGTTTGAGAGTGTGGAGTGATCAGCATGGATCAGGGGGCCTATGGCAGCTGGACTGCAATGTCCCACTTCAGTGAAGGGGTGACTGAGAGTCTGTGCCCAGGAAGTGGGTCAGAGAGGCCAAAGAAAGAGAATGTAAGGACCTATTCAGACCAAGAGATGCTTAAAAGGACCCAAACACAACAGCCTGGTGATTGTCTAGCTGGGGAAGCTTAACCGGGGTGTGACTGGGTAAAATGCTGTTTCCAATTAAGTCAATGGCAAACTCTGACTTCAGTAGGGTCAGGACTTCACCCAAGAGCTATCATCTCAAAGCACTCATAGGAAACAAAGAGCAATATGTATCTTCCTTAGCTCTTGTGGCTTCATTGTCTCCCTTCACCCACCCCTTGTCACCCCAGCCCCCAATCTTTCTCTCTCGGAGACTGGTTCCTTTGCCAGAGCCTGATATTTAACCACCGAGGCCCAAATCCTGCAAACCTCTGCAGCCACCTCTGGTGGGACTGGATGAATTAAATTATTTCCTTGATTTAAATTGGTGCCTTCTTGCTCATGAGACAGAAGGACATTCTAAGTGCTTCTTCACCATTCAGAAGGGTAAGAGTAGTGCTATAAACAGCTGTAGATTGAGCTTCCACTGCGTTCATTTTCCCTCAAGAACAATAATAATAAAACATGGCCCATCTATAGTGCCTTGCATCTGAGAATTTCAAAATAGTTTGCAAACAATTAAATATTCTCCTGAAGTAGGTATTATTTTAGCCGTTTTACCTGGACAATCAAGGTACAGAGATGTTCAGTCACTTTCCCAAGGTCATATAGTGAATCAGCTGAAGAACCAGGAACTGAATTTAGGAGTCCTGGCTTGCAATCCCCCTGGTCTGGTCTTTAGACATACTGGGTGAAATCTTGGCTCTTCAGAAAACAATGATAAAACTCCCATTGACTTCAAAGGGGTCAGGGTTTCACACACTGCCTACATACATCAAAGACAACTGCAAGCTTATAGTGTATTTGCAGAAAATAAATAGTTACTCAAATGCATATTGTGCAAAAAATCTGTAACACAACTGGTACAGTATGCATACCTAAGCTTAAAAGGAAGGTGTATGTTTTAATAACTGATTGTTGGTATCCATTTAAAAGAAAGAAAAACAGACCCCCCTGTTGCCCAGCTTTAGGTTAACAATTGCCATTGACTTTGGCAACAAGCTGTAAGAATAGGAAGAAATTAATCAGAGTAGTTAAAATAAATACTTTACCCTTTAATGTAAGCTCTGGTAGTGCTGCTCCCTCTTCCAAATCTACATTTTTAAAAAAAAACACCTTCAACTTTAATTTGAATGAATGCTGTTCCATTTGGTTGCTATAGTGCTTTAAAAACGAGTATTGATAAAAGCATTGCTAAAAGGTCCCACAGAAGGGTAATGTAATATACACCTTGCCATCTAGGAGCTTCATGATTGTCATTGTTTATGGGTTGGATTAAATCTCACTGAAACTGGGGGTTGTAACCACCACCATCAATTAAAATAGTTATAAGAAGCCCTTAATGTCCTTTATAGAACCAGGCGGCTTACACAACAGGGGCCCCAAACCAAACCACCGGCCACCCAGGAATTTGAATGATGTGGGCAGAGGGCTGTAAACTATCTTCTGTTGTTTGATCCCTTCTGTGCTGTATTCAGGGAAGCAGGACTGTGTACATTCTTTGTAAGGAAATAGGATTGCACCAAAGAAACACCTATCACCAATTTCTCCCCCCTAAATGGAGCTACCTGCAAGACCTTGAATTTTCAGCTAAGTGCTCAGGTCACCATGGCTATTCAGAACTTCATGAGCTAGATACCAGAAACTTGTACTGCAAATGCTCAGCTCTGTTTCCCATGAGCTCAAAGAGAATTGGCTCTAGATCACTGGTTCCCAAACTTTTTGGCATCATGCCCCCTTTTTAATTTTTGAGAAACCCTCACGCCCCCCACCTCTCCTTTACCATCATCCAACCCCCCTTTTAACAAATTAAATTCATAATTTAAAATAAAAAATAAACACAAAAACTTGGTATTTATTTTTTCATTTAAAATTAAAAATAAGCACAAATAGTTTTTCTTGGCACAAAAATTTAATAAAAATGTAATTTAAAATAAGAAATAGCATAAACAAAACAAATTTAATGTGAAGGATGATGCTGAATTTTCCTCACAAGTTGGGAAATCCTAGGTTTGAAAGATAAAAGTGCGCCATGCAAATCGTTTTTGACATTCAGTCAATTCCTTGGTTTCATTTTGTTTATGAAAGTTTCACAGTCTCGCGCCCCCTTTGGAATTTCTTCATGCCCCCCCAGTTTGGGAACCGATGCTAGATGTTAGCAGCATAGGGCTTATGGTACAGTTGTGCAGTTCTGATTTCAGCAATAGAGCGCAGTGGTGCACCTACACACACACATTAACCTTTTTACTTATTAATAGAAGCAGAAAGATTCGGGCTTCATGGACATGGTGCTATTTACTGTACTCAGACACAGAAATACATGGTGTGTGCCCTAAAGAGCTTCCAATCTAATATATAATAATATGTTGTCCTTATGTAATGCTTCACATCTTTTAATTGCTTCACAGCCTTTACTGAATTAATGCTCACTTTCACGCCACTTTGGAGGTAGGCATTATTCCCATTATACAGATAGGGAAGAGAGGAGGGTAAGTGATTTATCCAGGATCTCAGAGAATCAGGGGCAAAGCATGTGGTTGTGGTCTAAATATATGTTTTGCACTGAACAACAATGCGTTCAGACAGCAGAGGTCCATAGTATCCATGTATCCATGACCACAGTGTATGCCTTTATTTGAAGAGCTCCACAGCATTATTACTGATTGGTATAGGCAGGTTAATCACAGGTGTGGTGACTGTGTGACTGTGCCAGTCCATGACTGGGCAGCGTCCCCTCCTGACCTCAAGTCCAGTCTTCAGAGCTTGATATACAAGATCTTCGTCTCTGAGGCAGGCAATGTGACCTAAAAGGACCAACCAATGGTGGCCAACGATGATTTCAGTCCACTCGAGACCAATTCTTAAAACTATATCCTTATTACTGATCAAGTTAAACCACCAGTCGCTGCTGGCAACGCATATGAAATGCCTCTTGCCCTCCTGATGTCTTGTTTAAGCAACGTCCATGTTTTGCATCCATATGAGAGGACCAGAAATAGGCAGGTTTGATAAATCCATACTTTTAAATATCATTTCACCTTTGTTTGGTTCCAGTCCCTAGGCAGGTCCTTCATGGCTGAGGCTGCTAACCCAATACTCTTTAGGATGTCTGGCTGGCTGCGTCTGTTTGCTGACAGTTTACAGCCTAAATAAATTAATTAAATCATATACTACATCCATGGTTTGTCCACAAGCATAGATGTCTGATATCACAACTTTGGGGCGACCCTCTGGATTCTTGTTTTCGCCCAAGAAACTCTTAGCCCAAGAGCAGCTGCCTCTTGCTGGCAGCTCGCTCGTGCAGTGGGCTCTCAACCTTTCCAGACTACTGCACCCCTTTCAGGAGTCTGATTTGTCTTGCATACCCCAAATTTCACCTCATTTAAAAACTACTTGCTTACAAAATCAAACGTCAAAATACAAAAGTGTCACAGCACACTATTACTGACAAATTGCTTAGTTTCTCACATTTACCATAGAATTATAAAATAAATCAATTGGAACATAAATATTGTACTTACATCTCAGTGAGAATAAACAAGTCATTGTATGAAATTTTAGTTTGTACTGACTTTGCTAGTGCTTTTTATGTCGCCAGTTGTAAAACTAGACAAATATCAGAATGAGTTGCTGTACCCCCTGGAAGACCTCTGCATACCCCTGAGAACCATTGCTCTAGTGCATCTCTGAGGGCTCATCTTCATTACTGCACTAATAAGGGCTTGTCTACATTACTCCCCGGATCGGCGGGCAGCGATCAATCCAGTGGGGGTCAATTTAGCGATTAATCGACGGCTGAGCGCTGTCCCCTCGACTCCGGTACGCCACCAGAACAAGGAGCGCAAGTGGAGTTCACAGGAGGAGAGCGTCAGCTGTCGACTTACCGCAGTAGATCTAAGTACGTCGGCTTCAGCTATGCTATTGACGTAGCTGACAAGCCCTAAATCAGCACCGCTGCATCAATGCGGTGGTGCCGATTAAGTGCTTCTGGTGAAGAGGCACTATGTGGACCATCGAGGTAATTACTCCACCTCAATGACAGCATCTCCCCTGAACATAAAACAGTGTAGACATTGCTGTAAGTCGATGTAAGTTACCTCACTTCGGGGGGCGGGGGGTTGTGTCCTGACCAAAGAGGGCAGTCTCCCGCATAACCCAGGTCAGCAAAAGAGGTTGCAAATCAGTTATGCACTGACTGTAGATGACCTTATAGTGGCCTGATAGAATATCACGGTTGGAAGGGACCTCAGGAGGTCATCTAGTTCAGTGGGTCTCAAACTTTTTTACTGGTGACCCCTTTCACACAGCAAGCCACTGAGTGCCACCCCCCAAATAAATTAAACACACTTTTTAATATATTTAATACCATTGTAAATGCTGGAGGTTGTCAGCTTGTGACCCCCCCATCTAATACCCTTGCAGCCCTGATCCCCATTTTGAGAACCCCTGATCTAATCCAACCCCCTGCTCAAAGCAAGACCAAGCCCAGGCACATTTTCATCCCAAATGGCCCCCTACAGGATTGAGCTCACAATGCTGGGTTTAGCAGGCCAATGCTCAAACCACTGAGCTGCCCCTCCCCTTGCAGGAGCTAATCTCCCTGTGGCTCCCCCAGCGCCAGGGTCGCCCTTCCCCACTCAGAGCAGACCCGTGGCCAAGGCTATGGGGTGCTGGGTCCCGGCTGCCCCCTCCCTCAACCCTCCCGCGTGGGGCTGGGGGGAAGCCTCCTCTCCGGCCTGTGTCTTTACGCGGGCGGAGCAGAGGGCTGGGGCGGGAGGCTGATGACAGCGGCAAGCTCCGCCCAGCGGCTGCTCCGGGAGGAGGCGGGGAGCGCCGCTGCCGCCAGCCCTGCAGCCCGGACGCGCTCGGCCGCCGCAGCCCGGCGTGCACCATGGTGAAGATCGTGACGGTCCGGACCCAGGCCTACGCCGACCAGAAGCCCGGCACCAGCGGGCTGCGCAAGCGGGTCCGGGTGTTCCAGGACAACGCGCACTACGCCGAGAACTTCATCCAGAGCATCCTGGCCACGGTGCCCGCGGCCGAGCGGCAGGAGGCCGCGCTGGTGGTGGGCGGCGACGGCCGGTTCTACATGACCGAGGCCATCCAGCTGATCCTCCGGATCGCCGCCGCCAACGGGGTAGGGGGCCCGGCCCGCGCCCGACGTGCCCGCTGCGCCAAGGCACGCCCGGGGCAGCGCCCCGTGCAACTCCCCTGCGGGGCAGCTTGTGCAACTCCCCTGCGGGGCAGCTTGTGCAACGCCCCGTGCAACTCCCCTGCAGCTTGTGCAACTCCCCTGCAGCTTGTGCAACTCCCCTGCGGGGCAGCTTGTGCAGCGCCCCGTGCAACTCCCCTGCAGCTTGTGCAACTCCCCTGCGGTGCCCGCGGCTCCCTGCCTCGCAGCGCCCCCCTTCCTGCTGCCCTCCCTCGGACTGTGGATCGTGGGGGGCAACGTGCCCCTGACTTGTGCCCCCCCCCAGCGGGCGAGGGCTGCCCCGCCGCGGTCCCCGCGCCTTGCATGCCCAACAGCAGCGGGCGGTGCCACTTCTAGCCAGAGCCTAGTCACGGTGACAGCGGGGGCTTGATTCCCCTTTTCCCCATCGCACGTCCCCCTCCTTCCCCCCCTCCCCGCCCGGCCTAGCGAGACTGAAAACAGCAATCTGCAGTCGATTGGTGGGTTGGGGGGCTGCAGGGGGCAACCAGTGGCTGGGAGATGAAGGCCTTAGTTATCTTGAGGGTTGGAATCGCTGTGCCCTTCAGGCACCGTCTGGCAGAGGACAGGCTCTGATGGCGCATTGAGGTGCTGCCTACGTGTGGATAGGTGAGTTACTGAGGTTTGGGGTTTTTTTCCACTGAGATCCCTGTGGGGGAGGGGTGGCACTGCTCTTGCATTCACCTTGGGGGAAAGCGTTAGGTCTGATGCTCTTTGACATTTAAGTTAACCTTTCAGGCATTAGAGATACAGTTTCCCTAGCTTGCTTCAGCAGTGCATGCAGCCCTTACTTAGACTGGCCAAAGGTTATTCTTATTGACTTTATAGGGCTTTTGTAACATTGCAAGGCAACACTGCCTAGCTCCTGGGAATCCATCTGATCTGCATGGCAGAAACTTTTCTGGTTAGACACAATGATTTGTTTACCCAGTTGCAAGCTCACACTATGGCCTGTATGTGCAAAGGCTGCAGTGTTCCCACCCCCACCTGCATTTAAGGAAACAGCTCTGGTCTTGTTATGCTTCTGGTTCCTCACCCGCACTAGTTTATACATTAGCCTTGCACTAGAAACCAGGGCCTCAGGGCCTGTTGGCTTGTTATGATTGTGGCAGAAGGCAGGAATTGTCGGTCCCTAGCAGTGAAACTGGCTCCTAACTGCTCATGAAACTAAAGGAGTAATTATTATGAGGCTGTGAAGAAAGTTCTGTCCAGGCCTGCATTTTACACAAGGGCTAATGACAGAAGCAGGAAACTGATCACATTTTTCTGCACCAATACAATGGAAGTAAATTGACTAATTATACAGCAGGCACTGTTACTAGAACCTTGAAACTGGGAGTATGGATTTTAATTAATGTTATCTAAGATAACTGGAAATTGTAGTCTGTTGATGTGGATATGCACAAAGATTCAGAATTTTAGTTTCATTGCTGATCTATAGAAACAATCAGATGTCTGTAACTAAAGATGGATGTATAACTTTGTCAGCAGTGTTCCCTCGAATTTTTTCCCACCCATGTGCGGAATGAATTTTGTTATGTGCACCAATATGGAGGTGATATGTGACACATGACCTTCATATTGGTGCACATAGCAAAATTTGGGGGAGGGGGTGGGAGGGTGAGGGGTTCAGAGCGTGGAAGGTGGCTCAGGGCTGGGGCAGAGGGTTGGGGTGCAGGGGTGTGAGGGCTCTGACTGGGGGTGTGGGATCTGGGGTGGGCTGGGGATGAGGGGCTCAGGACTGGAGCAGAAGGTTGGGGGGGGCGTGGTGAAAGGGGCTCCAGCTGGGGTGCAAGCTCTGAGGAGGGGCTGGGGATGAGGGGTTTGGGATTCAGGAGGGTGCTCTGGTGGGGAGAGAGAACTCTCCCCAGCAGCACCTGGGCTGGGGGGGAGAGGTGCCTCTCCCCACTGCGGCACCTCCGGCTCAGGATCAGCGCCCCGGCCCTGGCAGGTCCGACGGGCTGGGTTTGGGCCGGGGGAGAGGTGCCACGGCAGGTCCAGGCTGGGTCCGGCCGGGGATGGAGTTGGGCATTTGAATTCAGAATGCGCGGCTGCTTGATCAATGTTAATCGTGTCCCTTGGCTTCTTTTTTTCGCCCGCCAGGCAGGGATGTGATGCTGCTAGGGTAACTCAGTAGATGCTAAATCGGTGGAGATGAGCCTTGCCTCAGCCGGCTAGTTACGTGAAATCTGACAAATGGATCGTGTCATGCTGTTCTAGGCCTCCTGGCGGTTCAGATGCCTCTCATCAGCATGAGACGCTCTCCTTTGTAGAGTGCTGTCTAGGCTGAGCTGAAGATACTGGCTAGTTGCAGACAGTCACTGCAGCAGCGTAGGAGCCTGGCTAATAAAATCCACTGAAGCCAGTAACATCTCACAGGATAAAAACGTAATTTACAATTTACAAGAAAAGTCATGTAGATCTTGGTCTTTTATATTCTTCTCATAACAGCTGCTCACTTTGTAACCTTCAGTCAGTGCCCTAGTTTGTCGTTCCTTAACCAGAATGGCCCCTCCTTGTGTATAGCGATGAAAGGAGTGGATGAAGCAGCTTATTTTAATTTAAAAAAGAAAACAGCTGCGGTGGAGCCGAATTTTTTTTTAGAAAAGGGGTAGAGTGGGAATGTGAACGTTAATTTGTAGCATGCGGACCTAGCTGCACTGGCAGCAGGGAGCACTTCAGAGCCTCATGAATAAACAAATAATGGAATTAGTTTCAGCAGGATAAAGGACTGGTTTGTTCAAGTTTCTGGAAGCATACCCAGGCGTCTAATGGGATCTGGCGCTTTTCCAGGAAGCTGATCACCACACCATTGGTGATGCTTCCGCCCACGCCAGGGCCCCCAAGAGGTATGGGGAGAGGGATGGAAGCTAGGCTAGCCTGTGTCCTAAACAGCCCTTTTGTTAGGTGTGGTTAGCGCTCTTACACTGCCCAGTAACTGCTGCATCTTTGAGTGTACTGTAGTGATGGCGTTTTATCTAGGGAAAGGGACCCTCCTTAGAAAAAGAATTTCTGTAGTTTGTGGTTACAGGGTTTTCCTTGTAACGTGCTTTCTGGTGGACTGGGGAGAACAAGCCGGTGTGTTCCTTCTTGCACCTTGGTCCTGCAAACACTTATATGCATGTGTAACCCTGTGCACACGAGTAGTTCCTTTTAGTTCACTATGTGTGTAAAGTTATGTGTGTGTAAGTGTTCGCAGGAGCAGGTTCCAGGATTAAAGCAATCATCAGCCTATGCTTCCCATCCCCAGAAAGCACATTAGAAGGGTAAAACTGTAACCCCGTCTACAGAAATATTTCTTTTAAGGAGGGTCCCTTTTCTGAGGTAAGCTGTCACTACAGTACACACAGCTGAAGCAGTTATTTGGAACCTTTAGTCAGACACAGTTGCATGTTATGAGGGGCCTGTTTGCCAAGGGGTGTTTGCATTGCTCAGTAATTGATCTGATTAGGTTAAAATTCTTTGTTAGGGCAGAATAGGGCTCTGAGAAAGACAGACATTCTGGAAAGAAACAGGGAAACACGAAGCAAAGGAGGAAGAAAATAACTGATACAGATTGTGTGGGCTAGGAGGCTAAAGGCTGATATGTGAAGGAAAAAGGTTTACTTTATACAGAGCAAGGAAAGGTTTAACCAACTTAAAAACCAAACAGCTACTGCCAAAGACATCGGGATATCAGCAGGATGATCATAGCTGAAGATTTCAAGCAAGAATAGGTGTTGCAACTCCTCGAAACTTCTATTGAGGCAAGCTCTGTATACTTTCCTTTGTGAAGGAACTGAAAAAGGAAGCCACCAAGGAGAAATTTTTGTCATACTGAAAAGGAGAACCAAATTTCACACTGGTAGATCAGGTCTTCACTACAAACTTAGGTTGACAGAAGCTGCCTTACCTCCACCTAATAATGTACTGTATGCGTCTACACTACCAGGCCCCTTCCGCCAACCTAACTCACCTGTAATGTTGACTTAATTACTTCACCTCCACGAGAGGCGTAGCACCTGATTCAATGTTGATTGGTCAACAGAGAGGCAGTGTAGATGCAGCCTTGTGTATGTCGATTGAATTGAAGTATCCCACAATGCTCTGCTGTGACCACTCTGGAGATCGTTTTGAACTCTGCTGCATAGCAGCCAGGTACACAGGAAACAGCCCCTCCCGTTAAACCCCCAGGAACTTTTGAGTTCCCATTTCCTGTTTGATCAGTGTGGAGAGCTTGCCAGCCCAGCTGATCATGGCAACTCTATGCTCCAAACGCACCTGGAGTACACTGGAGGTAGTGAATCTTATTCACCTGTGGGGAGAAGAGTCTGGACAGACACAGCTCCGATCCAGCCAAAGAAACATAGCGATGTATGAAAAGATCGCATGGGACGTGGGGGAGAAGGTCTACAGCAAGGACATGCAGCAGTGCTCCGTGAAAATCAAAGAACTTCGGCAGGCATACCAGAAGACAAGGGAGGTGAACAGTCGTTCTGGTTCTGCACCACAGACATGCAGCTTCTACAGTGAGCTGCATGTGATTCTCGGCAGTGACTCCCAATGCAGCATGGATACCTCCTAAGAGTCTGAGTCCCAGGCCACCTCAGGCAACGACGAGGAAGACATTCTGGATGAGGAAGAGCAGGAGGAGGAGAATGGGAGACAGACGAGAGGTGGATACATTCTCCCCGAGAGTCAGGAGCTATTTTTAACCCTGGAGCCCAGCTGGTTGCAGGACAGCTTGGTGGCCAAGCGTGATGCCAGGGAAGGCACCTCTGGTGAGTAAACATTTCCAGTCAAACTGTAGGGGTTACATGCCCTTATATTTTATGTTTAATCTGAAGAAAAAGTGAGGTGCAGTGGGTATCTGCTTCCCGTGGCCGCCTTCAGCAATGCAGAGGGTGCCCCCCAGAAAAGACTGTTTATGTGCATAGTGATAGCCTGGGAATCCTCAGTGGAGATCTCCAGGAAACTTTCATGGTGGTACTCTACAATCTTTTGCAGCAGGCTTCTGGGGAGGGCTGCTTTATTTCTTCCACCACAGACCACTTTCGCAGACCACTCCAGTATTAACTCTGCTGGCATCATTGTGATACACAGTATAGCAACATAAGGACCAGGTCTGTACCCAGATGCTTGCAGCCTTGCTGCCTCTGTTACCCTCAGAAGACTATCACACAGGGTCACCAAAGGGAGATAGTGGAAGTTTTCATTACAAGTGCTTTTACCGCAAACAATAGAGCCTGTGATCCACCACCCATGGTGACTTCCGGATCCCTTAACCATGCTTTCCCTAGCATGCCGGTGATTTGGTTGGAAGGGATTGGCGTTGACCTCAGATTCTGCAAGTCCAAGGTGACTATTACCAGAAGTGTTAAGGGAAGGGGTGTGTGTGTGGGGGGGGGGGGGCTTCCTGTGTTCTCTCATGGCCTCAAATGACCCGACCCTTCCCACCCCCGGAGCCATCCCGGACAAAGACAGCAGTTTGGGAGGCTTAATGCTGGTCCCTGGTCTTAAAGCAATGTCCATGTTGCTAGCAATGTCCATGCTGCCCACCTGTGCTCCTGACATGGGTTTCCCACAAGTTGTAACACCAGGTCTGTCACTCATGCCACTAGCCCGTACTCACCATGGCTAAACAGCAAACTGGTTTGTTGAATAGCTAGGGAGTCTCATTATGTTCTGGGTTGCAAGGGGAGTGTTTTTCAAATAGCAACATTGCACTAGACTCAGGTTGCCTTGTGCTTTGCATACCTGACAGTGGGAAGCTTGGCCTTCAGCACATCCTTCACACCGGGAGAGAGGCTTTTGCAGATTAGAAGGTGGAAAAAGAGAACACACGATGACATGGTCAGCGAGATAATGAACGCCTCTGCGACAGCTGAGACGAGCTAAGAGCCTGGAGGATTTCATTGTCTGAAAAACTGGACATAGAGAGCATCCCAATAGCATGAGCGTGCCATGTAGGATGCACTGCTGTGGATTATGAAGGACCAATCGGACATGCTGAGGCATCTGACTGAGCTTCAAGAAAAGCAGCTTGAGGGTAGACTCCTTCATTCCCTTCAGAACTGCCTGCAAGCATCGCCCTGTTCAAAATCCCCCCTCCAAAAACATTCCAGGAGGCAGGGGGTGGATGGGAGGTGCAGTATCCCTTCCACTCAACACCGGGAGAGGGAACTGAGAACAAAAGGCAGCCATTTGAAGACCTTTGATGGGCAAGACTGCTCTGCTTTTACAGACAAACTGACTTTGTTTCTTCCCTCCCAATTTTATCTCACCATTTTCCCAAGGTTAAATTATTTTCCTGCTCTTTCAGTTTCTTTGTGCAATAAAAGTCAACATTTCGAGAATGAAATGCTCTATTTATTCCAGTCATGGGGACTGGGAGGAAGGCGGGGTACAGGGAAGCTGATGCAACAGAAGGGATGGTGTGGGAAGGCACAACACAGATAAGCGGCACACATTACTGTGGCTCATTAGTGAAACGGGTTTTCAAAGCCTTCTGGAGACACAGCTCCTTGCTGGGCTCTTCTTATTGCCCTGGTATCTGGCTGCTCAAAATTAGCTGTCAACATATCTGCCTCCACCCCTGTGGAAACTTCTCTCCCTTTGCCTCACAGATATTGTGGAGCACACAGCAGGCAGCGATAACAATTGGGATATTGCTTTCACTGAGGTCTAACTTAGTAAGCAAACTGCGCCAATGACCAATTAAACACCCAAAGGCACATTCCACCATCATTCTGCACTTGCGCAGCCTATTGTTGAACTGCTCCTTACTGCTGTCCAGGTGGCCGGGTATGGCTTCATGAGGCTGGGTCTCGCAGGATCTCTATTGGCATTTCAACATAGTTAGTGGTTATTTTGCCATCTGGAAAGAAAGTCCCTGATTGCAGCTTTCTGAACAGACCTGCGTTCCTAAAGATGCTTGCATCATGTGCCTTTCCTGATCATCCCATGTTGATGGTGGTGAAACACCTCCTGTGATCTACCAGCACCTGCAATACCGTTGAAAAGTATCCCTTATGGTTTATGTACTCTTTGGCTAGGTGGATAGGAATATGCATACCATCTATTGCCCCACTGCAGCTAGGGAACCCCATCATGGCAAAATCATCCACTATGTCCTGCACGTTGCCCTGAGTCACAACCCTTCTTAGCAGAAGTCGATTAAGGGCCCTGCACACTTGGGTCACAACAGCTCCCATGGTGGATTTACCAACTTGGAATTGATTTCCCCACTGACTGGTAGCAGTCTGGCATTGTTTGCCACTCGCTTCTCCATTGTCAGAGCAGCTCTCATTTTAGTGTGGCTGTGCTTCAGGGCCGGGGAAAGCTCTGCACAATGTTCCTGGAAAGTGGCCTTCCACATTCGAAAGTTTTGCAGTCACTGCTCGTTATCCCATAGCTACATAATGATGCAATCCCACCAGTCAGTGCTTATTTCCCAGGCCCAGAAATAGCGCTCCACCATGTTCAGCTGCTGCGCAACTGCCAGGAGCAACCAGGAATTGTTTCGTATTATGGCTTGCAGCAGGGCTGCTGGAAGGATATTGCAGTGTTCTCTGTGGCAGCTCCTGTCTCGGCTCTGGAAATACTGCAGGATAAGGCACCAGGTGTTTTGTAATGATCACAACAAGAGTGCACGGCTCTGCAGAGTCCATGCTGCTTGGATTATGGCTAAGGCACGGGCAATAAATAAAAATTCACGTCCTGTTGCCTGTCCATGACTTTTACCAAAAATACCCCTGACTAAATCTCTACTTCTGGGCCCCACTGCTTTGGAGGGCTGCTGCTCTGGGGGGGGCCCTGCTCTAATGCTGGGGGTTGACTGCCCCCGGCTGCTGCTCCCTGGGGACTGCTCTCCAGACAGCCTCCAGGTGCCCCTGAGGCCACTGCTGCTCGGGCGGTCCCTACGGCGCCCCAGGACCTCTGCTCAGGTACTTCCCGGAGCCAGCTGCACTGGCCACTGCTTGGGCGGTCCCCGGAGCCAGCTGCCTGGGGCCGCCCGAGCAGTGGCCGGTGTGGCTGGTCCCACGGACTGCCCAAGCAGCTGGCCTGGGTCGCTCCAGCAGCGGCTGGTGGAGCTGGCTGTGGGGCGCCCTGGAGTCGGCCACAGCAGCTGCTGTGGAAGTCAGAGAGAATCACAGCCTTAGTTATGAATGGGCCTGCTGTATGTGTGCTAACAAACCAGAGAAAAGTGCTAGAAATTAGAGTGGGGAACACACTGAACATTTCATATTCACATGCTGTAGACACTCATAGTCATCTTGTGTGTAAATGTGGAGCTATATAGACTATAATTCACTTGGAATTCTTGCAGTTAATTAATCTGGAAAATAATGTCATTCCATCTTGATCTAGAGAGAAAGGCAGGTTCATTCGTTCTTTCTGTGGGCTTCCCCAAAACTGTTTTGATTCCAAAATGTTTCTTTCACTTTAGAACTGATTGTTGTAAGGCTACTTTATCCAGTAACTTCTGCTCAGGTCTCATCTCATAAGATTCTCTGCCAGAAGGTGAATGTCTTTCAAATCAAAAACAGTGCTTATAGTACAGGGTAAGATTCACTGTCACTGGTCATATAGAACTTAAGCAATATGGAAAGGTGACTTTGAGAATCTTAGTACTGAAGGCTAAAGGCAGAATTTGGTTCTCTTTGTTTTTCAGAATCGCACAGGCTTAGTTTGATACAGTTTGCGGTACTGATTTGATACAGTTTGTGGTACTGAAAGCCAGTATGTAGAAATAGCAGGAAAATGATCTTTTGACTAAGACTCTCAGTCTAAAGTTTACATTTTCTGAAAACACAATCTTGTTTTGTCTTTTTTATCATTAACCAAAGTCGGCTGTTAGCAGGAAAAAGTGCATAGCCCTGGCCACGTTCTTGCATGTCCAGTTCCTCTTGGTAGCAAACTAGAAAACTGCACCAGTAAATACTCCACAGCTTTTCTATCTTTAAAAACCAGGCAGGAAATCCAGGATTTTGCGAGAGGTGCCCTTCCTCCCCCCACACCATTCATCCTCAGAACAAGGATGGCATGGGCAGTGGCAGGGCAAGCTTTCCCACACAATCTCCACTGTGCCAGGGTGGAGACATTGGGTGAAATCCTGAGCCCATTGAAGCCAGTGGCACACCCACTTCATCTCTAGTTCAGCCTCAGACCTTTTTTCTTTCTTTTGGGTCTGTCAAAAGAGGTACTAATTTTAATGGTGATATTTTTTTTCATACAGACACTTGCTCATTAAGGGATAAGCTGTGAAACAGCCATCAGGTGAAAAATAAAGGTAAAGGGTCTTGTATTCCATGCCTATCCCCAACCAGTCACTGTTGATCGGCACTAACATCAAAGTAAAGTAAAAGGTTGATTCCTGTTATCTGGAAACCTCTAGAGTTTAAGTCTAATTTCAGTGTGAGAACTCTGCCGGGGCTGCCTGAGATGCCTCTGAAACTTTGTGACAGAAAGTCAAACTAAATGAAGCCATAGAAATGTATTAGTCTTTAGTAGCTGAATTCCACTGCTGCTTAATTATACGTGCATTAGGGGGTCGTGTGTGTGTTGTATAAGTATAAATCACTGGGTTCATAGTGACCTTCCCCCCTGCCAATGGGTGCGTAGTTTCATGTAAATCTCCCCCATGCAGTAAAAGGGGGGAACATGTTCTAAGGGTAAGTCCAGACTACCCGCCAGATCGGCGGGTAGCAATCGATCTATCGGGGATCGATATATCGTGTCTCGTCTAGATGCGATATATCGATCCCCGAACACATTCCTGTCGACTCCAGAACTCCACCAGGGCGAGCAGCAGAAGTGGAGTCAACGGGGGAGCCGCGGCCATCAATCCCGTGCCATGAGGACGGGAGGTAAGTCAAAATAAGATAAGTCGACTTCAGCTACGCTATTCCCGTAGCTGAAGTTGCGTATCTTACATCGACACCCTCCCCCCCTCATCCCCAGTATAGACCAGACCTAAGAGTTTACTTTTTGTATGTGCTTGAATAATGAGGCATTTCAAGGAGTTGGACATCCTACAGTAAGTTGAACTTATAGTGCCATCTGGGAGTGAGAAGGGAAACTGCTTGCCTAGGTGTTTTAATAAATACCAATGGGAATTTCCTATGTAAATCCTCCTGCAGTGATCAGAAAGCAGACCCGCTGTGTGAACTGAGTACAAGTAGAACCTTGTTAGGGTACGTCTACACTACAAGACTATTTCGAATCTACTTAACTCGAATTTGTGGAATCGACCTTATGAAGTCGAATTTGTGTATCCACACTAAGTACACTAATTCGACTGTCTGAGTCCACAGTAACGGGGCCAGCGTCGACTTTGGAAGCGGTGCACTGTGGGAAGCTATCCCACAGTTCCCGCAGTCCCCGCTGCCCATTGGAATGCTGGGTAGAGCCCCCAATGCCTGCTGGGGGAAAAAATGTGTCGAGGGTGGTTTTGGGTAACTGTCATCATTGAACCGTCAATCACGCCCTCCCTCCCTGAAAGCGCCGGCGGGAAATCTGTTCACGCCCTTCTGTGGTCGGTTACAGCGCGGACGCCACAGCACTGCGAGCATGGAGCCCGCTGTGATCATCACTGCACTTATGGCCGTTGTCAACTCCTCGCACCTTATCGTCCACCTCTTCCACAGTCAGCTGCTGAGAAATCGGGCGAGGAGGCTCCGTCAGCGCGGTGAGGACAGGAAGTCACAGAGTGGCGCAGACCTCTCACAAAGCAGGGTACGCCGCACAGTGGAGATCATGGTGGCAATGGGTCAAGTTCATGGTGTGGAACGGCGATTCTGGGCCCGGGAAACAAGCACGGACTGGTGGGACTGCATAGTGCTGCAGGTCTGGGATGAATCACAGTGGCTGCGAAACTTCAGGATGCGTAAGGGCACTTTCCTTGAACTCTGTGACTTGCTGTCCCCTGCCCTGAAGCGCCAGGACACCCGGATGCGAGCAGCCCTGACTGTGCAGAAGCGAGTGGCCATAGCCCTCTGGAAACTTGCAACGCCAGACAGCTACCGGTCAGTAGCGAACCACTTTGGCGTGGGCAAATCTACCGTAGGGCTTGCTGTGATTCAAGTAGCCCACGCAATCGTTGAGCAACTGCTCTCAAAGGTAGTGACTCTAGGAAACGTCCAGGTCGTCATAGATGGCTTCGGCGCGATGGGATTCCCAAACTGCGGTGGGGCTATAGATGGGACTCACATCCCTATCTTGGGACCAGCCCACCAGGCCAGCGAGTACATTAACCGAAAGGGCTACTTTTCTATGGTGCTGCAAGCACTGGTGGACCATAGGGGACGTTTTACCAACATCTACGTCGGGTGGCCGGGCAAGGTTCATGACGTGCGTATGTTCAGGAACTCTGGTCTGTTTAAATGCCTCCAGGTAGGTAGTTTCTTCCCGGACCACAAAATAACGGTTGGGGATGTGCAGATGCCTACAGTGATCCTCGGGGACCCAGCCTACCCGCTAATGCCCTGGCTCATGAAGCCCTATACAGGCGCCTTGGACAGTGAGAAGGAACTCTTCAACTACCGGCTGAGCAAGTGCAGAATGGTGGTGGAGTGTGCTTTCGGACGTCTCAAGGGGAGATGGCGGAGCTTACTGACTCGCTCGGACCTCAGCGAAAAAAATATCCCCGTTGTTATTGCTGCTTGCTGTGTGCTCCACAATCTCTGTGAGAGCAAGGGGGAGACCTTTATGGTGGGATGGGAGGTTGAGGCAAATCGCCTGGCTGCTGATTACGCTCAGCCAGACAGCCGTGCCGATAGAAGATCCCAGCGGAAAGCGCTGTGCATCCGGGAGGCTTTGAAAGCTAGGTTCCTCGGAGAGCAGGGTAACCTATGACTGTCCACTTGATTTACAGAGAAGCTGAACCTGAGCCTGTTTCAGTGACTGTTGACTTCGATCTGCGGTTACATACCCCGTTCTCCAGGTTTCCCCCCTTCCAACACACGTTTTAAAATAAATTTAATGGAACACTGATTATTAACAAAGTTTTCTTTAATTATGAATTCCTGTTCAAGGGTTGAAACATGGACGCGGACTGTGGTGGGTACGGTGTGCACTGATGTACAGACCGCTTCTACACTAGAGGAATGACAGGCTCCTGCTCCTACAGCGGTCTCTGGGGGGAGGACGGTTGCAGGTGGATGTGCAGGAAGGGGTGGGTTTGCAGGAAGGGGTGAGGGGTGCCGTCTTTGGGACGGAGTTTGGATGCAGGCTCTGGGCTGGGGGTTGGGGCGTAGGAAGGGGTGAGGGGTGTGTGGGAAGGGTGAGTATGTGTCCGTGGATGAGGGCTCTTGCTGGGGCTCAGGGCATCGGAGAGGCTCGTGGCTAGGGTGGAAGGGCATGGTAAGGGCAGCCTGCCTTGCCATTTGTGGATGGCAGGCACTAGGACCCTGGGGCAGCATACACCTCACAGACTGACCCTGGTGCCTAGTGACTGCAGTCTGTGTGTGTCCTGCTGTTGATCCTGCCCCCAAGTCTGTACCCTGGTAATGGAGGCTGTCCTATGCAATTAAAAAAACCCTCCCCCCCTTCACACAAAGTCTTCTGACAAGGAAAACGTGACGGAAACAGTGAATAACAACAAACTACTCTTAATACTCAACTACACAGTTGAAACTTGGATTTGGGACTGGGTGATCCAGGAAGGGAAGCACTTCTCAAAATTTATGGCATGAGAGCTGTTTGGTACATGAGCGCTCTGCTGGGGTGGAGTGACAGTTTTCACGGCCCCTAGCGCCCCTCCTTCTTGTGATTTTGGGTGAGGGGGGGACAGGACTTTGTGGCGGGGGAGGGCGGTTGCAGATACAGTTCAGGGAGGCTCTCTGCTCCTGCCTGCGGTCCTGCAGAACATCTACAAGGCGCCGGAGCGTGTCCGTTTGTTCCCTCATTAGCCCAAGCAGCGTTTGAGTCGCCTGCTGGTCTTCCTGCCGCCACCTGTCCTCCTGTTCGCTGTGTGAGCGCTGGTGCTGACATAGGGTCTCCCTCCACTGTCTCTGCTCGGCCGCCTCGGCTCTGGAGCAGGCCATCAGTTCCGAGAACATGTCGTCCCTAGTCTTTTTCTTTCGCCGCCTAATCTGCGCCAGCCTCTGTGAGGGGGATGCCGGGGCAGTTCGTGAAAGAGCCGCAGCTGTGTGATGGGAAAAAGGAAGTGATTTCCTTGAAAAGATACATGTTTGCGAGCACTGAACACAGTCTACTCAGTTTCTGTGAACAAGACCATACAGGGCACCTAGTCTCACGAGCTCTCAGGACAAGTTCGAGATTTCGGAATACGCTTTCATTGGCTGCGGTCTTGCACAGGAGATCGGACAAGCGGGGCGGTACAGCTGAATCCGTGTAGCAGCCAGGCCTGGTAAGCCCTACACTATAGGCTGCTTAACAGTTAATGGATAGCTGTGCCCTCCCGCTGAAGGCAATCTGTAAAGCATAAAGTCTGACCCTGTTCCAGCCCCTTGCGGCTGTGCCCGGGAAAGATCACTGTATGCTTTTCCTCTGCGGCCTCCAACACGTGGCTGTTAAACGAAGGTCATTGCTATGCAAAGTAAAAGTCAAGCATTCACAATAGTAACAGTACACTAATTGCCCTAATTAGATGCAGCAGTCGCCCAACGAGATTACCCTGAGGCGGGTCACTCGGAGAGAGAGGATGCTTCTAGAATCCCTGCACAGACCAGGACCGTATGCTGCCATGCTAGTGGAGGCAATGATTCCGCTGTACGTTAGGATGGCCTGGCGCGGAAGAGTGTGCTTCCACGGAGCACCAAATAAGGCACCTCTCCCCAGGAACCTCCTGCGGAGACTTTTCAAGCTCCTCTACGAGAGCTTCGTGGAAGTGTCCCAAGAGGACTTCTGTTCCATCCCTATATGTGTGGACCTTCTTTTTATATAGTTTTATATGGAAAAGTTTTTATATAGTTTTTATTCCTGTTTTTTTAAAAATAAATGTTTCCATGTTTATAGCACTTACCGACTGATCCATCCCCTGATTCTGAGTCCGGGTTAACGGCCAGGGAGGGTTGGTAGGGGATCTCTGTGAGGGTGATGAAGAGATCCTGGCTGTCGGGGAAAGCGGTATTGTAAGCGCTGTCGCCTGCGTCGTCCTCCACAAACCCTTCCTCATCTTCCCCATCGGCGAACATCGCCGAGGAACTGCCCGTCGACACTATGCCATCCTCAGAGTCCACGGTCACTGGTGGGGCAGTGGTGGCAGACCCACCTAGAATGGCATGCAGTGCCTCGTAGAAGCGGCATGTCTGGGGCTGAGCTCCGTTTGCCGCTCTGACTTTTTGGTAGCCTTGTCTCAAGTCCTTGATTTTCACGCGGCACTGCGTTGTATCCCGGCTGTATCCTCTGAGTGCCATGGCTTTGGAGACCTTCTCGTAGGTCTTTGCATTCCGTTTGTTGGAGCGCAGCTCCGAAAGCACAGACTCATCGCCCCACACAGCGATCAGATCCAGGACTTCCCGGTCTGTCCATGCTGGGGACCTCTTTCTATTCCGGGATTGCATGGACTCCTCTGCTGGAGAACTCTGCATCGTTGCAGGTGCTGCTGAGCTCGCCCCGATGTCCAACCAGGACATCAGATTCAAAGTGCCCAGACAGGAAAAGGAATTCAAATTTTCCCGGGTCGTTTCCTGTGTGGCTGGTCAGAGAATCCAAGCTTGGACTGCTGTCCAGAGCGTCAACAGAGTGGTGCACTGTGGGATAGCTCCCGGAGCTACTAAGTTCGATTTGCATCCACACATAGCCTAATTCGAGATAGCCATGTCGAATTTAGCGCTACTCCCCTTGTCGGGGTGGAGTACCGAATTCGAACTAAAGAGCCCTCTAGGTCGAATTAAACGGCTTCCTGGTGTGGACGGTTGAGCGGTTAATTCAAATTAACGCTGCTAAATTCGATTTAAAGTCCTAGTGTAGACCAGGACTTAGTCAACCCTGGGAATTGTTTTTCCACTTCTGTACCACAAGAGGGAAACGTATACCTAAGGACTTAACCACAGTGCCTATGCATTTCAGGACACCAAAGTAAAGATGAGTTAGTTAACACATGATCTTAGCCAAAAGGCCGTACTAATACAGAGCTTTAAAGATGTAAAATTATTTTATTTGGCTTCTTAGCCTATTTATTCTCTCCAGTTGCAGAGCTGAAACCTCAAGAAACCATCCCCATAGAACACTTTGCAAGTGGTCACAACCATCAAATTGTATTAAAAATTATAACTCCCCCCCGCTTTTTTTTTGCTTCAATAGTAGGTAGGCTGGACCGTAATGAAGTGTGGCTTCATAAATTGCTCAGTTAATGCTTGTTAAATGTTTAGAGATACTTGGATTAAAGACTCCACAGAAGCACAAAGTATTATTAAAAAGCATTGTTGGTTATTTTTAATCAACATGTTAACTTCCCAGAATTCAGAAGGACGGTACTGCATGCATTTTAAGAAACTTGGCATCTCGCCAGCCCGGATGACATTTTCTTGGGATTTCAAATAATTTGGCTGCCATACTCTTCTGCCAGAGTTAATCATGTTTCAATATTCACAGCTTTGTACAAATGTAGTTTTTTGTAAAATAATAGCATTTTATAAATGCTTACCTGGGGTAAACTCTGTTCCTAGTTGGACTGTGGTCAGTCTGGAGTAACTCCATAGAAACCATTGCAGTTATTCTGGATTTTTCCCAAGTGGACTTTGGCCCATTGTGCCCAGCTGGTAACTGCAATGTTTATTAAAGGAAAGCCATTCAATTAAGCACTATAGAATACTGGCAATGGAGAAGTTATTGGCTGTCAATGACAGTAATATAAGGAAACTGTAGGTAACTGAGATCTTCTGATTGCCATTTTAAGAGTGACCTTTAAGTTGCTGGTCTCCACAAAATAACTTTAGCTGTGTACAGCCATGCTTCCTGAACACTTACCTTCTCAGTATTCACTTCCCAATGAGGGCTCTCTGACAGTGGGAGTCACAACTGGCAGACCTGGCAGAACTTTATGAATCTGCTTGTCTGTCTAAAACGATTCCAGCTCTGCATTGGTTTAGAAAGCAGAGCCGAGCAACAAATCAATGCTTTTGACTGAAGGGCTGACCTACTAAATAGCCTCTCTTGCTATCCCCATCCTAACAGATAATTGGACAGAATTAACACTGCTGTGGTCTAGTCTGTGATAATACAAGAACTGCACAGAACTACTGCTGTCACAATCAGAAGACTGTACTGCAGGCAAATCTCTTTTTTTCTTTCCGTTTTCATGAGGGATTGCAGTGTGGAATTAATACATATTCTTTCTGACAGTGATCTTGCAGAACAAGTGCAAGAAAACTTCTTCAGTTACCGAAACCACATTCAGCACAAGGTTCAAGGAGCTATTTTTGGGCACTTGACTGCTTCACGGAACTTCTAACTAGTTGACGTGCCATTGCTGGTGTCAAGATTGAGTTTTCTTTTATTTTCACCCTAATTTATTTTAAATGTATTTATATGAAAAAGAAACATGGAAGACCGTCCTCTGCTTATATTGACTTTGCCAACAGCAGCTTACTATGACCAGAAACCGGGAACCAGTGGATTACGGAAGAAAATCTATTATTTTGAGACCAAGACAAACTACCTGCAGAATTTTGTCCAGAGTATATTTTTTTCCATAGATCTAAGAGATCGACAAGGATCTACTATGGTAGTTGGAGGAGATGGGAGATACTTTAATAAATTGGCAATAGAATTGATAGTTCAAATGGCAGCTGCCAATGGGGTTGGTATATGATAAATATGACTAAATTCCTAGTACTGTAGCTGATCTAAGCAGAAGTATAAAGTCATAGTAATTAAGAGGTGTTCTAAGTTTTAATTAACTAATTTCCCATTGCCTTTTAAATGACTGCTATTGGTTAACTGAGAATTATGGATCATCGTGAAGTGTTTTAATGGAAAATTACCTTTAGTGATATTGAAATTACACAATTAAATTTTTTAAAAGCAATGTTGCCATTTAGCTTTGAAGAGAAGTGAAAATACATGTGCAATAGGGTAGAAACGTAGACATACCAGTGTGGAAAATAAATATTGTTAGTTTCTCATTAATGCTCATTTTGTTGATTTGCAGCAAATTATTGGCATTTGTGCGTTTTGTAACTATCTTCATCAGCTCACAATGCCATTCTTAGTAAGTAACTGGTAGAGAGATGGGCTCTTTGTGCTCAGTGACAACTCTGCTTTGCTCTGCAAAAACAGTTTCATTATGGTCTGAGCTGTTCAACAAATGAAAAGGCAAAACACAATGTTTGCAGTTTCTCAATAGATATAAATAGCTATGTCATGAATGTCACCAGAGCATTTGAAAATAAGGATATCATGTGTTTTAGCAATACAGCTGGGCCCCTTTATAGTGAACTCCAGTTGTGGTGACATTCCACATGTTGGCGTTAGAACAAAAGTCCTAACATCTTTTAGTGCAGTGCAGCTCGGTTCAGTTTTTAATGGATTTCTGGATATGAGGTTTTTCTGTGAAAAAGGCAAAGATTCCACTGAAGATTTTATTTTATTTTTAAGGCAGAGAGAAAATAATACTAGCTGCCTCTGCTGTTAATATAGCTCATGGGGAATTTATGTGACCAAACTCCTGATCGGTAGCATTATAGTTCATAGCAAACAGGTAGAGAGAGTTCCCCCCCCCACCCCCAATCTCTTGATCAACAACATAATTTGGGGGGGAGGGGTGTAAAAATTAGAAATAGCAGGTCCACCTTGTCTGCCATTGTAAATCAGTGTAGCTCCATTGAAGTTGATACATGGTCCAAACTGAAGATCTGTAGGATGCAAATTTACATCAGGTAATGATCAGGCCCACTGTTTGGATCATAAATATCATGTCAACTGCCTTTGATTTCCAGTTTCTTTGTAGTTCATTCACTATTTTAATAAGAAATGCGAAGTCTCAAAAAGCATAAAGCTGGTATCTCAGCTCATCTCCCATGAAGATGAAGCAATACCCATTTACAGTAGCTGAGGATCTGGCGCTATATTTATTTCCAGTAAAATAGCCCACGCGTGTCTTTCTTAAATTTGACTTTATTGTAGTTTTTATATTCTGTCCTTTCTGTCACTGATTAGCAATGCCCCTTGGTTTATTTATCTACTTCATGCTAACCCCAGTGTGTAGAATATAAAGTATAATTCTGAGAATATTTTCAAGTGTAAAATTATTATAACGCACGCATATCTCATCTTAAACGTGTAAAAGGCAGTTCCATCGGTATGTGATGTAGGTGGATACTGTCACCTCTATGAATGTGTGATCAGAAGGATTTCCAAATAAGACCCCCCGCACTTGGTGTCTCAGTAGTCTAATTGATATTGCATACTTTAAATCTGATTTTTTTAATTGAAGGAAATGACTAAGCTAGTAGTCCACTAAACCTGGCATGTATAAATAAAGACATGTATATTTAGAGGTCGTAATTATGGCATGGTGTAAAGGATTTGTGAGTCTGCATTTAGTGTACTATATAGTTCACCCTCCTTCCTGTTGGATAGATGTACTGAAGATGGGGATGGTGGTGCAGACAGCCACCTGCTTGATTGAGAGAAAAAGTCCTTCCATTTCCATTTAAGAGCTGTAGAGAGCATCCACCTGTATTATCAGTGAAGAGGAGAATAAGAGCTGGATTCTAGCATTTATCTATTTTTTTTATTATAAAAGGACTTACATCCTATAGGTTTTTCTGTATAATGAGGGGTGTGTGGAGGTGTGTGTGGAGGTGTTGCATAGTATTCCTTTAAAATGTTGTGACCCAACACTGGCCTCTCAACAAGTTTAACTGGTGTATTTGAAATTCAGATCTGAGCATTGTGGGAAGGGGATTTCTATGTTATGTACAATATATTTCCCTCGTACTGAGTTTCTTGTTAAGTTAAAGCTTTAGCTGCAACTTCTTCCACAAAGAAACAACCTTCACATTGGGGAGTGCACAGAAACTGCTTGGTTATTAAGTGGGGAATGGATGATATTTTGGCATTGGACCAAAATCAGAGGTGAATCTAGATGGTGTACCTTTTCTCCACCCTCTCCCTTCTGATGTGTACATTCCACAAATATAGATTCTCTAGACTTACTTTGGCTCATATACGTTTATCAATATGTAGCTTATACTCTCCCTTACACATTGCTTCCAAATTTGGCCTGCTGGGTTTAAGAATCTAAGAGTATGTCTATACTGAAATAAAACACTCGATGCTAACTCATGTCAGCTGACTTGGGCTCATGAGGCTCAGGCTGCAGGCTATAAAGTTGCAGTGTAGACATCGGGGTTCAGGTCAGTGCCTGGGCTTCCGAACCATGCAAGGAGGTGGCGGGGTGTGTGTGTGTGTTCTAGAGTCCAGGCTCCAGCCTAAGCCTGGATGCCTGCACTGCAGTTTTATAGCCCGCAGCCCAAGCCCAGCGAGCCCAAGCCAGCTGATATGGGCCAGCTGCAGGTGTTTTATTGCAGAGTACACATACCCAAGGGCTTGCTAACAGCGGTGCGTATTGCTATTCACACTCCCGTAGTCCGACCTGTGGGGCAAAGTGCTGCACTGTAACTCCCTCATGTGGATGTGGTGGGAGCAAACTAAGGTCTGGTTTTCACTGCAGGGATATCGATGCTGCTGCTGCAATTGATGCAGCAGGGATCGATTTAGCGGGTCTAGTGAAGACCTGCTAAATTGATGGCTGAGTGCTCTCTGGTCGACCACGGTACTCCACCTCTCCGAGAAGAGTAAGGTAAGTCGACCGGAGAGCATCTCCTGTCAGCGCAGCGCAGTGAAGACACCGAGGTAAATCAACTTAAGCCACGTCAACTCCAACTACATTATTCACACAGCTGGAGTAGCGTAACTTAAGTCAATTTACCCCTGTAGTGAAGACAAGTCCTGAAAGTAGGCTTGGCAGGATTAGGTTTTTATTGGTAAATGTCAGTAAACATTGATTTCACTGTACGCACACAAACAGATGAAAAAATGTTTCCATTGATAATAGTCGAAATTTCCAGAGGGGCAAATAAGAAAAACATGGCTGAGAACTTATTAGAGTTTGATTGAAGGATATCGACTTTATATTTTGACATTGACAATTTGTGTTTTTAATAGTTATATAAATATAACTTTTTGAATCTCAGCAACTATTGTCATTAAATAATTGCTTGACTCCCCCTCATAATTTCCCTCCACTATGAAAATTTGTCTATAAAAATAGAAAAAATGCTTAAAAATAATTCTGCCAAGTCTAAAATTTACACACAACTGTGTGAGAGTTCTATAAATATCTGCATCTGTAAAGTTGCCATTTCTAACTTTCATGCTCTAGCAGTCTTTAAAATTGTGAATTTTTTTTATAGTTTGTTTTAAATCTTTGTTTTAGATTGGCCGTTTAGTGATTGGACAGAATGGAATTCTCTCCACCCCAGCTGTCTCCTGTATTATTAGAAAAATCAAAGCCATTGGTGGCATCATTTTGACAGCCAGTCACAACCCTGGTGGCCCAAATGGAGACTTCGGCATTAAATTCAATATTTCCAATGGAGGTAAAGTTTTCCCTGGTGGCCAACATTTCTTACATCAGTCAATATACCTTCAGTACTGTCAGCAGTATATTTCACTAAACAAAACAAGTGATCTACTTCCCTTGTAAAATAATACTGTTCCCAAGAGAAACATTCTCATCCCTTGTCTTCTGATGTACCTATGGAATGCATACTTACAGCACACACTAAAAACTTTCCTTCCTTTTTCACTTGTAGGTCCTGCTCCTGAAGGTATTACTGATAAAATTTTCCAAATTAGCAAGACTATTGAAGAGTATGCTATCTGCCCAGATCTGAAGGTGGACCTTGGTACCATTGGAAAGCAGCAATTTGACTTGGAGAACAAGTTTAAACCATTTACAGGCAAGTGACACATTTATCCTTGTATAAATGTATTTTTTACTTTCATGGGGCAATTACATAGTATGGTAGTGCCTTCATTTGGCAAGGTCATTTAATAGATTTTAAGGCCAAAAGGGATATGATCCGTTAGTCTGGCCTCCTGCATAGCACAGACAACAGAATTTCACCCAGTGATTCCTGCATTGAGCACAACTTGTGGACGAATCAGAGCATGGGTTAAATTTCTAGAAGCACCTAAATGCGTTAGGGCCCTACGTCCCGCTTTCAAAAGTGACATAGGCATTTAGGAGATTACATCCCATTGACTTCCTGTGAAAATTAGGTTCCCGAGGGCCAGATTTTCAAAGGTATTTAGATGCCAAGTGACATTGTCAGATGCACCTATGTGCCTAAATACTGTTGAAAATCTGACCTAAGTGCCTATCACTTTGAAAATGGGACTTCTGAAAATTTTCCCCCATACCTTTTTTACATAGGCATCTGATCTTGATTTAAAGACTCCAAGTGACAGAGAATGCACCATATCCAATCGCTGCAATTTAAAATGTTGAATCATAGAATCATAGAATATCAGGGTTGGAAGAGACCTCAGGAGGTCATCTAGTCCAGCCTCCTACTCAAAGCAAGGACCAACCCCAACTAAATCATCCCAGCCAGAGCTTTGTCAAGCCAGACCTTAAAAACCTTCAAGGATGGAGATTCCACCACCTCCTTAGGTAACCCATTCCACTGCTTCACCACCCTCCTAGTGAAACAATGTTTCCTAATATCCAACCTAAACCTCCCCCCCTGCAACTTGAGACCATTTCTCCTTGTTCTGTCATCTGCCACCACTGAGAACAGCCGAGCATCATCCTCTTTGGAACCCCCCTTCAGGTAGTTGAAGGCTGCTATCAAATCCCCCTCACTCATCTCTTCTGCAGACTAGATAGGCCCAGTTCCTTCAGCCTCTCCTCATAAGTCATGTGCCCCAGCTCCCTAATCATTTTTGTTGCCCTCTACTGGACTCTCTCCAATTTGTCCACATCATTTCTGTAGTGGGGGCCCAAAACTGGACACAATACTCCAGATGTGGCCTCACCAGTGCCAAATAGAGGGGAATAATCATTTCCCTTGATCTGCTGGCAGTGCTCCTACTAATGCAGCCCAATATGCCATTGGCCTTCTCGGCAACAAGGGCACACTGTTGACTCATATCCTGCTTCTTATCCTCTGTAATCCCCAAGTCCTTTTCTGCAGAACTGCTGCTTAGCCAGTCGGTCTCCAGCCTATAGCAGTGCATGAGATTCTTCTGTCCTAAGTGCAGGACACTGCACTTGTCCTTGTTGAACCTCACCAGATTTCTTTTGGCCCAATCCTCCAATTTGTCTAGGTCACTCTGGACCCTATTTCTACCCTCCAGCAAATCTACCTCTCCCCCTAGCTTAGTGTCCTCCATGAACTTGCTGAGGGTGAAATCCATTCCATCATCCCAGGTCATTAATGAAGATGTTGAACAAAACCAGCCCGAGGACCAACCCCTGGGGAACTCTGCTTGCCAACTAGACATCAAGCTGTTGATCACTACCGGTTGAGCCTGACGATCTAGCCAACTTTCTATCCACTTCTAGTCCGTTCATCTAATCCATACTTCTTTAAGTTGCTGGCAAGAATACTGTGGGAGACCGTATCGAAAGCTTTGCTAAAGTCAAGGTATATCATGTTCACCGCTTTCCCCCCATATCCGCGGAGCCATTTATCTCGTCATAGAAAGCAGTCAGGTTGGTCAGGCATGACTTGCCCTTGGTGAATCCATGTTGACTGTTCCTGATCACCTTCCTCTCCTCCAAGTGTTTCAAAATGGATTCCTTGAGGACCTGCTCCATGATTTTTCTGGGGACTGAGGTGAGGCTGACCAGTTTGTAGTTCTCCAGATTCTCCTTCTTCCCCCTTTTAAAGATGTGCAGTATATTTGCCTTTTTCCAATCGTCCGGGACCTCCCCCAATCACCACGAGTTTTCAGAGATAATGGCAGATGGCTCTGCAATCACACCAGCCAACTCCCTGAGCACCATCAGATTCATTAGATCCGGATTCATGGACTTGTGCATGTCCAGCTTTTCTAAATAGTCCTTAATCTGTTCTTTCACCACTGAGGGCTGGTCACCTACTCCCCATGCTGTGCTGCCCAGTGCAGCAGTCTGGGAGCTGCCCTGGTCTGTGAAGACCGAGGCAAAAAAAAGCATTGAGTACTTCAGCATTTTCCAGATCCTCAGTCACTAGGTTGCCTCCCCCATTCAGTAAGGGTCCCACACATTTCCTGACCTTCTTGTTGCTAACATACCTATGGAAACCCTTATTTCCAGTTTGAACTTTTCTGACTTCTATTCTTCAGTCTTCTTGTGGCTTTGTATGCTAGCTTAAAGCATTCTCTAGTATCTGATATCTTCTCCCTGTATAGGTATTTATAGAACCATATTGAATCACTTCTTTGTCCTCCAACAGGCACTCTTTTCATATATTGCATGTGGTTCATAACAAAATATGTTCACTTTAATTTAAGTGAGACTGTTGGGCCCTACTAATACTAATACAAATGTTATCGTTCCATTTGTGCTACAGTATAATGATACCCTTTGAAAATATGTTAGCAAAACTTAGGCAATTTTGCACTTACGTTTCTTTCTCCCCACAAAAAAATTCTAAAATGTTTTCAGGTGTTTTTTAAAATTTTGAATTGATTTTTATCTCTGCATTTGCACTTAAAAATCTGTTATGTTACAGGTTTTGTGTAAAATTAGACAATTTTTGCAAACTTGCAATGAAATGTTGTTTTTTTTCAGATTTAATTGCACATATTTCACACTGTGTGTCTATGTTAAAAAATAGAAACAATTTGAATATTTTTATAACAAGGAACCTGGTAAAATTCTTAGTTCCTTCAACCCCCAGTGTTAGCACACTGGGACTTTGCATTAGTACATTTTCCACCCCATTGCCTTTATATGGACCAAATTCCGTTCTCAGTTACACAGGTGCAACCTTTTTCAAAGGTACAAATGAGAGTTAGGTGTCTGATTCCCACTGACTTTTAGTGGAAGTTGTAGTCCAACTCTGGTAAATGCTTTTGAAAGTTCCACTCTCATTGTAACTGAGAGCCGAATTTAACCCTCTGGAATGAAGAACAGAGAGATTAAGTTGTACTGGGAGCTACTTTTACCTTCAGGTTTCTGGCTGTGTTGATTAGGCTGGAAGCCAATAGGGAATGGCAGTATGTAGTAATATTGAAAATCTTCTAGAAAGTAGAACTGTAAAGTGAGCTGTTACCTCAGATGATTTTCTCCATTGCCATTATTAGGAATTGATACTATGGGATATTCAAAGACCTTCTTATTTTGAATGGCAGGCCTTTGTGCTAAGGAATGTCATCGTTGTCATAAGTAGCAAAGTTACCATTTTGAATAGGATTTTAGTCTATCTGATCAGTCTAGTCATTGCTAGTCTCTCAGTGTATTGGGTTGTTGTTGTTTTTTGGCTCTGCAGTTGAAATTGTGGACTCAGTGGAAGCTTATGCGAACATGTTGAGGAACATCTTTGATTTCAGTGCGCTAAAAGAACTACTTTCAGGACAAAACCACCTAAAGATTCGCATAGATGCTATGCACGGAGGTATGAAATAATTACTGTCTCCTCATTTTTTTTTAGCTATTTCTTGGAGGGAGAAACTCATTTAAGAACTAGCTCACTCTTTTTTTTTTTTTGGCTATCTTTTATTTTCCTCTGTTTGAGAAGTGCATTGCACCGTCTGTAGTCACCATGAATCCTCATTTGTTCCAGCAGAGCTTTTGGGAAAAATTTTCAAAAGCGCCTGAGTGACTTAGGATCCTGAATGTAATGGACTTTCCTTCTCCCTGCCCCAACCTCCCACATGCTAATTTTCAGTATTTTATTTGTAATGGTGGCAAAAGGGGAGTAGGTAGCTTTAGAGGGGTCTTATAAACCGAGCCACTTACCGCACCAAGTGGAAGACTCACTTGTTGCCTTCTCTAACATAAACATAGAGCAACATGTGCATTTAAAAACAAAACCCTACACTACACAAACAAGTCTCCCTCTGGGGAGAGGATGAGAATGAACCACACGTGACAGATGTTAGTCACATTGCTTAATACCCCACTGGAAGGCGCTCAGATACCACAGTGATGAAGTCAGTATGAGAACCTGTGTAATACATACATATTATTGTAGGTATGTCATGGGGGGGGTCTTATTTAATGAGCTTGTGTTTTTGCCTTCCTCCCTCTCATTTGGCATACTGGATGGAAGAGTTGGAGACAAAGAATTGAACATCCAGTTGGTCAATGCTGTGCCTTACTGATAACCTCAGAACCCTGGGACAAAAACGTATTGCATAGAACACGGGGTACCGCATTTGTCGTGCCTCCTAGCAGTCTAGAGCTGTATTTGGGAGAGAGGTTGTTGGTTTTTCTCCTGAGCCAAATTCCGGGGAGATGGAAACATCTGTGTAAATTACACCTCTCTGTAAGGAAGGAGGCAAGTTCTACACTGAGGAGAAGGACGGGCAAGTGGCAGCAGGGGAAACGACCAAGAGGAGAGTATGATGAGATGAAAGATAAAGAAGGGGCTTTGCTCCACCTATGCAGAACTTGCCCTTGCTTGCTGAGGTGAAATTTACGCCATCACTTACATCACTACTGAATTTGGCCCCTTCTCACTCATGCTGCCTCCCCAATGTCAATAGAGTCACTATGGTCTAATGGCAAAATTTGGCCCATAATATAGAGAACAAATTTTAACTTTCTGCTGTTTTAATACAGTGTGTAGAAAGCAGCAAAAGCTAACTGGGGTCCTCAGGCCTGTCAAAACTGCTGAATCAGCTACATAGTTGCTGGACCAATTTCAGTTGCTGGTGAATTGACAGCTGACAGCTGCTGCTGTAAAGAGAGTATCAATGGTATTAGACACGGACAGACTTCAAAAGAATCTTGCTAGTAATCTTACGGTAAATAGAATACGTCCCCCAATAGCAAGTTTACTTCCGAACTGCACTGAAAAAATTTTAAGTTAGGGACGTCAGACATGTTGAATCTTTCAAGTTTACTTTTTCTAACTTTTATCTCTGATTTGAGTATTTAACATAATAAAAATATCATGATCTCAAGAAATGAGTGAGGGGGAACTTTGTAGCGGCCAGTGGAAATGCTGCACTGCTCAGGTGTGTCTCTCTCATTAAAACATAAGGTTTTATTTTCTTGAGAGCGAAACAAGGGTGTAGCCCAATCCTGCAACCAGATTCGTGCAGGAGGAATTTTAAATCCAGGTAAAGTCCCCATTGAAGTCAATTGGGCTCCACAATGTGTCTGTCCATCTTGATCTGATTGCAGGATTGAAGCCTTAGGCTGTAACTATGTAGTATAGAGAGAAATATTTGCTTTACAAGGCTTGTGTGCCTAGAGACTTTGTCGATAACCTGCCCATGATGTTCCTACAGTAAAGCTTATTCTGTGGGGCATTCTCAGCACCCTGTTTCCGTCTTCTTCATACCACAGTCATGCTAAGCATGGAATTTCAGAATAACTTTTTTTTTTAAATTGCTTTGTTTATTGGTGTGTGAAACACAGAATATCATGCTATATTGTGAGATGTTCAGGGCCAGCCTTCCCATTTTCTCTCCTGTTCCACGGGCCATCTCAGTGACAGATATGGATTGTGAGCTTTTGGGGAACAGGAAACATCTTTTTGTTGTGTTTTTGTACAGCATGTAGCACTGTGAGGTCCTGGTCCAGGACTTGGACATCCAGGAGCTACCGTAGTATCAATAACACATTGAGTCACTACGTGCTTGATCTTTAAAAGCAGCAAAGAGTCCTGTGGCACCTTATTGACTAACAGACATATTGGAGCATGAGCTTTCGTGGGTGAATACATGCATCCGATGAAGTGGGTATTCACTCACGAAAGCTCATGCTCCAATATGTCTGTTAGTCTATAAGGTGCCACAGGACTCTTTGCTGCTTTTACAGATCCAGACTAACATGGCTACCCCTCTGGTGCTTGATCTTGTCACTGTAGCCCCAATCCAGCAAAACATTTAAGCTCTTACTTAACATTAAGCACATGAGTAGTTTCACTGAACACTTTGGGACAACTTGTGTTTAAGTGTCAGGGTCACAGTGCTCTACATTCCAAAAACCCACATGCTCCCAGTGTATTAAAACGGAACGATCTTCTCATAGTAGACGAGCAGCCTCTGGCTGAATCGTAGTTCGAACAAAATGTGCAGCTGGTTGAAGTTTAATTTCAAAAATAAAATGTTTCATTGTTTCCCTTTTTTGCTCCGTTAGTTATGGGCCCCTATGTAAAGAAGATCCTGTGTGAGGAGCTTGGAGCTCCTGCAAATTCTGCTGTGAACTGTACACCTCTAGAGGACTTCGGTGGTCACCACCCAGACCCAAACTTAACCTATGCTGCTGACTTGGTCCAGTCTATGAAGACTGGAGAGTATGACTTTGGAGCTGCCTTTGATGGAGATGGGGTAAATGAGCATGTGGCTGTTCTACAGAACCTCCCATCCCCACCGCACTGTCTAGTTGTTCTTAACTACAAACACTAGGGCACAAGCCTTAAAAGGAAGTGCTTCAGTTGGAATAATGATTGATGGATTCATTGATGCACAGTCTGCACTGGATTTATCCTGGGCCTAAACAGATAGAATTCCCATGGATGTCAAAGCTGAATAGGTTGTTGCAGTCTAGCGATACTTGGCAAATGGTAGCTCATCCACATGTTATGCAAAGATGCCAAGACTAGACATTTAATAATGATGCTCCTGTGGGTGATTGGGATTTTTGCCTTTGATTTCAGTGGGAGCAGAATAGGACCAAATGGGTTACAGCAGCGCTGCACTGGTGCCCAGTCAGATGCTCACACAGTACAATTGATAGGAAATGAGGGATTTCCCTCCCATTCTATAGTTATGTATGAACAAAAATCGCTTGCTCTAGTTTGTCACTATGATAGTAGTTGGTTAAAAAGTTCGCATTATACTTAACAAGCTTTGAAGTTTATGCAAAAACAAGAGATTAATGATACAATGCTGCTTAAATGATTCAAAACTCCACGCTAACTTTAATCCAGTAGAAAGTAACTCTGTGGTGCTGTATGGTTTTATATGGTGTGCCTGTAAAAGAATGTTTACTCTGATACCTTTGTGCGCACAGTTGTAGCTAGAACTGAATTGTCCTCCTTTGTCATCTTCGTTAGGATCGGAACATGATTCTAGGGAAGCACGGGTTCTTCGTTAACCCTTCAGACTCTGTTGCTGTCATCGCTGCCAATATTTTCAGTATTCCTTACTTTCAGCACACCGGCGTTCGTGGCTTCGCGCGAAGCATGCCTACCAGTGGAGCAATTGATAGGTAGGACTTGGGGTATGAGGGTTGACAATTGTTCATGTCAGTTTTAAACCTTCCGGGGTGGGTGAATTGTGCTCTTCTCCGGCAGTGACTGTATTAAAACATGCCTGAAACAATATCTTTAGTGGGAATAAAGTTTAAAAGCCATTTTCATAAGATACTGTTTCAAAAGCTATTGAGAACTTGCGGTTGGGTTTTCTTCAGCTTAGACCCTGGTCCTGAGAGATGCTAAGTGCCATCAACACCCATTGAGGCCAAGAGGGACTGAAGACACTAACCACCGGATGGGGGCTGGAACAGTTTGTGTAGTGGGGGTGCTGAGAGCCATTGAACCAAACTATAAACCAGTGGTTCTCAAACTTTTATACTGGTGACCTCTTTCACAGAGCAAGCCTGAGTGCAACCCCCCGTATAAATTAAAAACACTCTTTTATATATTTAACACTATTATAAATGCTGGATGCAAAGTAGGGCTTGGGGGAGGAGGCTGACAGTTCACGACCCCCAACGTAATAACCTCGTGACCCCCTGAGGGGTCCCAACCCCCAGTTTGAAAACCCCTGCTGTAAACCCTGTATATAATGGAAACCACTTCAAGCCAGGGAGCAGCAGCACCCCTAGTTCCAGTACCTATGCCACCAGAACAGCAGTTTGCACTCATGATCAGCTGAAACCTATTCAGTAGGGGGAGGCAGCGCTGGACTGGGACTTGAGGGAACTAGGTTCTGTTTCCAGGTCTGCTGAGTGGCAAATCATTTCAATTCCCCGTGCCTCAGTTTCCCCATCTGTAAAACGGAGATAATGATACTGACCTCCTTTGTAAAGTGTTTTGAGATCTGCTGATGAAAAGTTCTACATAGGAGCTAGGTATTTTTTTTTCTTCTTCTTCTTTTGCACTTCCCAATCAGTCCCCTCCCTCCCCCTCCCCAAGGTAACACAAGAATAAAGCAAGGGACGAATATACAAAGAATTATTATTTTAAAAAAATCAGACTGATTTGCCTTCACTGTTATGTTAAATGAGGTGCTTGATAACAACTAACGTTACTGTTGCAGCATTTCACAAGGGTGTGCTAACAATCCAGCTGTGATATAACTTACCTTTCTTGCCTTTGAAGGGTGGCCAAAGCTACAAAGATCGCTTTGTTTGAAACTCCAACTGGCTGGAAGTTCTTTGGAAACTTAATGGATGCAAACAAACTGTCTCTGTGTGGAGAGGAAAGTTTTGGTACTGGTAAGTTTTTGTTCCTAATCTCATTAATGATGATGATATTCCTCGCATTTAAACACAGTTTAGCTCTTTCTGGAGCAGAGGGATTTATCTTTCACGTATAGGAGTTAATGTTTCCAAAATCATAAAAACAAAATTTGTTCACAAAAATTACTGATGGAAAATATACTCAACTGTAAAAGTTCCCTGGTAAGTTGAGTCAGGGAAAAGCTAGTTTTCCTTTCAGGAAGGTCTATTCAGGAAGTTTAAGGGCCCCTTCACTAGCCGGTCATTGGGTCTATGGGGATTAAATGCAGTGCTAAATGTATTTTTTCAACTCTTGGTGGCCAGGAAAACCTTCTAAATGTTTTCATTTCTGGGAAGAAATATAGTTTGGTGAATGCGGTTTTATTAGGGGAGGTTTCAGGTTGCTATTAAATCTCTGAGCTTAATGGGACCCTGGTTTTCCTGTTCTAAAAACAAGGTTTGATTTATAAAGGTTAAATTAACACTTGCCTTTGAACTGTTGAAGCAAGGTGAATTGAGATACAAAATGAATATCTTAGTAAATCTATTGGGGGTGGGCACGTGACTTAATACTGCAGTTTGCATAGGGAAATTAAAATGTATAGAACTCCCTTTGCATAAGATAACGTGCTACAAAGTGTGTGGTATTCCAAGAGACGTTTCAGGGCTAACTACATAGGTTCTTCTGCATCCATCACATAACATCTGAGTCCTCCTCCTTGCTCTAGCAACGCTGGTCTTCAGGGTCTTATTGGTATGCAGAAAATCAGCATCTGATTCACATAAAAGATCTCTTGCTCTCTCTGGCCCTGATTCAGCAAAGCACTTAACCACAAGGCCGCCCAGAGGGGGGGCAAGTGGGGCAATTTGCCCCGGGCCCCGCAGGGGCCCCCACAAGAGTTTTTCAGGGCCCCTGGAGCGGGGTCCTTCACTCGCTCCAGGGGCCCCGGAAAACTCTTGCGGGGCCTGGGCCCCCAGAGCGTCTTCCGCTCCGGGTCTTGCGGAAGGACATGCTGCCGCCGAATTATCGCCGAAGCAGGACCCGCCGCCGAAGTGCTGGGTCTTTGGCGGTAATTCGGCGGCGGGGGGTCCCCGGTGGGGGTCTTCAGGGCACTTCAGCAGTGGGTCCCGGAGCAGAAGGACTCCCCTGCCGCCGAATTACCACCGAAGCGGGGGCCTCCCACTGCTGAAGACTCCAGGCCCCCTGAATCCTCTGGGCAGCCCTGCTTAACCATGTGCTTAGAGGTTTCGCTGAATAAAGATGGACTTAATCATCTGCTTAACATGAAGCAGCACATGGTTGGGACTTGTAGTGGCAGCTGCCTGACTGAAGTGCCATCAGCCTCTGGTGTGAACGCATCACAGCTGTCTGGCTGTGACTTCTTGGACAAGCTGCATCATGGATGAACCTCTGGTTGAAGGATGTTTGCTGCAGTTCTGGGCCGGTCTTCACTGATGATAATGTTTTTGGAGGGCAAGTGCTATTCCTCTGGATGAGAGGGAGGAGGACAGTTTTGGAAAAATCAGGGCCTCTCTATAAACGGAGCAAAGAAATCTTGGTGATTATCATAAGTAAAACTGTTTGAGTCATTGCACTGGGTACCTTTTTATATGCAAATGCCCTAGTGTGTGGGTAGTGTATGAGCGAGTACCAGAATTGAAGTAAATGACTGTACCTAGAAAGGAAAAGCACTGGATGGCTGCTAGGCTGTGGGATGGCTCCAGATGAGTGATTTTCAGGTGGTCCCAGATGAATAGTGTCCTAAAATCGTTGCCATCAGATGCCCCATGTGAAATGGCTTGGTAGTTTCCATCCAACCCAGGAAAGTGCGCGCCACGCTATAATGGGCACCTTTTGAGAGCGGGCGAGAGAGTGAAAAGTTTATGATTTTATGACTCCATAGCCATGAAGCTTCTCCTCCCTACAGATCGACATGCTGGCAAGGTTGATGCAGAAGGCAGGATCGCATGTGTTGTACTAACACTGCCTGTGTTGTATCTGCTTTGTGGATAAAAAGAGGATGCGTGTCCAGGGTTGCCAATCTAGCACGTAATTCACTTCAGAGAATTAAAGAGGAATGAAATCCTCTGTATTGTAAGTTAGTTGGGTAGTATGGAGCTTGAGGGAGCCTGTGGGTCACGTATAACTGCTGAGGGGACATTACCTATGGCAATCATATAGTCCAACAAAATGGAAACAAACTTGTACCTTCTGAAATCAATCAGAATCTAAACACAACCTAAAAAATTCGGTGTAATGCAAAATGACAGAATTTCAGACTTCTTACTTGAGCGCTTTATTCCAGGGATGAGCAGATACATTATATAGGACCTTTATTTGGATATGCACACCTGCTGGGAAAGGGTACTTGTCTATATGCTCTAGGCCAGAGGTGGGCAAACTACGGCCCGCGGGCCACATCTGGCCTGTGGGACCGTCCTGCCTGGCCCCTGAGCTCCTGGCCTGGGAGGCTACCACTTCGGCCCCTTCCGTGCTGTTCCCCCTGCCCCGCAGCCACAGATCACTCCATCACTGCCGCAATGCTCTGGGTGGCGGGGCCGCGAGCTCCTGGGGCAGCGCAGCTGCAGAGCCCGGCCTGACCTGGTGCTCCGTGCTGTGCAGTTGCGTGACTGGCTCCAGCCAGGCAGCACGGCTGCCTGTCCTAGTGCTCTGGGCGGCGCGGCCGTAGCACCGCCAGCCACTGGCGCTCCAGGCAGCGTGGCAAAGGGGCAGGGAGCAGGGTGGGTTGGATAGAAGGCAGTGGAGTTTGGGGGGTGGTCAGGGTGTGTGTGGACAGGGGTCGGGGCAGTCAGAGGGCGGGGAACAGGTGGGTTGGATGGGGGCAGGGATCCCAGAGGGGTGGTGAGGAAGGAGGGGGAGGGTTGGATGGGCAGTGGGGGGCAGGTAGGGGTTCCAGGGGCGGTCAGGGAGAAGGGGTGGTTGGATGGGGCAGGGGTCCCGGGGGCGCAGTCAGGAATGAGTGGAGGGTTGGATGCGCTGGCAGGGGGCAGTCAGAGGTGGGGGTTCTGGGGGCTGGCAGGGGACAGGGAACGTTGGATGGGGCTGGAGTCCCAGGGGGCTGGCAGGGGGCGAGAAGCAGGAGGGGTCAGATAGGGGGCGGGGCGAGGCCGGGCCATGCCTGGCTGTTTGAGGAAGCATAGCCTCCGCTAACTGGCCCTCCATACTATTTTGGAAACCTGATGCGGCCCTCAGGCCAAAAAGTTTGCCCGCCCCTGCTCTACGTTCTCGTTTTAACTGTAAAATATCATCAGAATAATACCCCAGTACAATACCCTAGCAGTACAATTCAGTATAAACCCTCAGTGGTAAACCAGCCAGCTTAAGGAGCTACCGGCCAGAGTTTTAAAGGTATTCAGGCACCTCGTGGGATTTTTTTTTTAGGTATTTAGGTGCACTAGGCACCTAAAAATCCCACTAGGCACCTAAATACCTTTTTTAAAAATCTGTCCCTAAATGTCTAGTTCATAGATCCCAAAGGTAGAAGGGACCAATGTGATCATCTAGTCTGAACTCCTATATAACATATGCCATAGAACTTTCCCAAAATGGGTGGGGAATTAATTTGTCTTCATGTATTAAAACAATAGTTAAAAACAGATGAGCCCTGTAAATGTAGTTCTTAAAATTCATCATGTGTGTTGGTTTAAGTCTGTGTGGTTGGCAGCTTGATGGACGAGAGCTTTACCGCGAACTCTCAAGTGAAGGAAATTGTTTGGTTTGTTTCTGCTTTTGCACGTTGCAGGCTCTGATCATATCCGTGAAAAGGACGGGCTGTGGGCTGTCCTGGCGTGGCTGTCTATAATAGCTGTCCGTAAACAGAGCGTGGAGGACATCCTGAAAGATCACTGGCAGAAATATGGGCGGAACTTCTTCACGAGGTGAGGGACGAGCCAGGTGATGGCTCACCATGATGAAGCAGGACCCTTTGCGGGGAGCAGAATGTGCTCAGTCCCCAGCCCTGGGACAGAAGGGAGAGAATGCTAAGAAGGGGCAAGTGCCCTGACTGCTAAATACTGAAAACTTCTCCAAAACCATGTGAAGTGTGTCACTTACACTGGGAGAACCTTGACCTCCACAACTGGGATTGGTTCTCTGTCCTTAACTCATCTTTGTTATTTTAGGGCGTTGCTGATGTCTCAGCAGGTCAGTTTTACATGCCATGAATATTAAAGCATCTCGGGGTAAATTTAAAATGCTAGACTATTAGTCTTAATTCTGCTTTCTGCCCAGTTTAAATTGAAGCCTGTATGTTGTTTCAACACCTTCTTTTGGGTATTGATTTTTATGCAGGATAAAAGACTAGCATCTGTATTGATAGCACAAATGGCAAATTAATTTGTAAGCTCTTCAGTGATAGAGCTGAACGGGGTGTGCAGCTCCTAGCACATCTTGTTCTTAGTGTGGGGACTCTGGCAGTACTGAAATAGCAATAAACGATATACCACAAGCCAGTGCTGTTCCGTGTCTTACTTCTATAACTGCTAAATTCACCCACTCCAATGTATTTCTTTGTTACTGTTTGTGGGATTTGCTTAACCAACTGTAAGACTCTCGGGTGCCTGGAACTGAAGAGACCATTTATAAGGGGCTAAACCCAACTTTTAAATCAAATGAAATATTTTTAAAGTGGTGGCTCCCAAAACATTGTTTGTCACCAATATAAAGCCTCCCTACCTTTTCATTTTACCGTGGCTGGTTCTAGATATGACTATGAGGAGGTGGACGCAGATGGAGCTAACAAAATGATGAAGGATCTAGAAACTGTGATGTTTGACCGTTCTTTTGTGGGAAAGCAGCTGTCAGCTGGTGATAAAGTTTACACTGTCGAGAAAGCCGATAACTTTGAATACAGCGATCCTGTGGATGGAAGCATCTCCAGAAACCAGGTGAGACTGGAAACTACTTTGTCAATAACTTGGACTAGATATTTTCAGTTGAATTTTCAGCAAGGTTATCCTTAGCTTTGTGCCAAAAGCTTTATCCCACTATTAAAGACCACCCGCCACCCCCAGATACGTGTGTTTTATAACTATAGGCCAGATCCTGGCCTCTGGTTGGTGCTGCCAAGGAGGGACTGAAGGAGGAGAGGCCTGGAAGGCTGTTCTAACCTGACCCAGCTGACAGTGGTCCCAACAACACTGTTAGGGCACCCAGGGATCACCATGGTGCAGGGGTGGCCTGTTCTGGCCTCTGCCCATTCCGCCAGCTCGATGGAAGATCCTGTGAGAGCTATGATGATGACTTTGCACTACCTAAGGATTTTTCTGTGCAGGGGAGATCCTTCAGGAGTTGGATTTGCTGGGTTTAGGGCTGCTTTGCACAGAAAGAGTGGCACAAACCAGGTGAAGCATGGCTCAGGCCCCTAATCTTTAGTTCTAGGTTAGTGATTCCAAAAGGCAAATATCCTGTTACTCTGTTGCAAGGCTTTGTTGCCATCCTGCAGAACTCAGGCAGCACTGCAGCCGCTGTCAGAGAGCAGCGGTAGCTAAGGACTGAATTCCAGCATTTGAAAGTCAAGGAGCTATTTAATATATACAAGATGAGTTACTTAGTACTATGCAAGTTATTTAAATAAAATTGTTCTGTAGATGGGTCTGGTTTGCAGCATAGTGGGGAGAGGGGCATATTAACTGGAAAGGAATAATGGACAGAAGCACCGAGAATTGTTACTTTGCATGTTAAATGTTTGAATAATTTTCTTTAAATGGAGTTTGCACGGATGTGCAGTGGTAGCATGACAGGCTGATATGCAGAGAATCAGAGTTGGTCTCTTGCTCCCAAGCCAGTAATAGGACTAGGGTCTTCATGATACTTTGGATTAAAAAACTGTCATAATCTAGGAAATGCTCAAGAGTGGCTCAGGAGGGACATATAGTCAGCCAGGAGTAAGAGGAACAAACAGGGTGCTATTTGCAAGTTCTGTTGCCCTCTGATGAAGAATGACAGGTGAAATGACATGACAGGTTTGTTGGAAGGTACACCAGGTATTTGAAGAGGCATATAAACGAGTGTGTATTAATTTTGTTGTTCTCATTTGCACTTGTTAGGGTTTAAGGCTCATCTTCACTGATGGTTCTCGCATCATCTTCAGACTAAGCGGTACCGGCAGCGCTGGAGCGACTGTGCGACTATACATTGATAGCTATGAGAAAGATGCTCCAAAAATATATGAAGATCCACAGGTAACTGTTGTATCCAGACTTTTGGTACCACTCTGTTCTGCCTTTTCTTAAAAGCTCCCTTCTTTGAGGGGGGCATGGCTGAGAGAGCCACTATGAGCATAGGTGCTGGAACTAGAGGTGCTGGGGGTGCTACCGCACCCCCTGGCTCAAAGTGGAATCCATCATATATAGCATTTACAGTTTGGTTCAATGGTTCTCAGCTCCCCCACTATACAATTTGTCCCATCCCCTCTGACTATGAGGTGACAACTATTTCAGAAGCAGGTGTTACAGTTCCTTAAATCTCTCTACTCCATATGGAGCAAGTAGTTTATTATTCAGCATTCATCACAGTTTTCTCCACAATTGCATTTTATTTTGTCCACTTATCTATGTGGTATGCAGCATGGTTGAGTATTTGGTTACAAGCTGGGGAAGACACTGCTTCAAAGCTGAACGATACTTTTGATTGGAGAATTGAATCCCCAAGGATCAGAAAAACATTTGGGAATTACATGTTTTAAAACAAATCCCCCAAAATCCATGGGGCATGGAAGACTATGCAGCCCTGAGATAACAGAATCTGTTGTCATGTTCTGTACTAGATTTAATGTACCTTCTCCAAGATTCCATTAAAAAAAATGGTGGTAATCTCTCTTGTGCACCTTTTTAACATCTCCCATCAATGTCTCTAAACTCTTTTATACAACCTGTTAAGCCAGAAAAAAGGAAATAATGTGGTTATATTGGGGATGGGGTACTGTGGTTGAGTGAGTATTGTTTGCCATTTGTGGAATATGGGAAAATCATGATTTCAGAACAGCATAGAACTGAGAAGTATAGAAGTCACCAAAGTAACAATATTTGTTCACTTTGTAAAGTTCCATAGAATTACTACATCTGTCTTCCTATCTGGGGTAGAATTCACCGTTCGTCTTGGTTGTATAGCAGCTACGTTTCACGATGTTGAAATAATAGTACTCCAATCCGTTGTGAATGAGGGTTCAGAACTGTGTTTTAGGGACTCAGATCTAACACTCAACAATCTGTTAGAAGAGATTGAGCGCTAAAGGCTCAAGCGGTAACATGCCGTTGGTCATGGGTTTTGATCCGTCTTTCTCCTTTTGGCAGGTCATGTTGGCTCCTCTCATTGGTATTGCACTGCAGCTTTCACAGCTCCATGAAAGAACTGGCCGCACCGGCCCCACAGTCATCACATAAAAAAGGCTGGGACCTGATGCTCACTGCGTGCAGTGCTGAAACGGCCGGCTGTGCTGAATGAGTCAAACAAAATCTAAAACGGCCGACTGTGCTGAATGAGTCAAACAAAATCATCCAGTCCTTTTTATCAAATTGGTCACTAAAAGCAACGTTAACTCTATCTAAAAGTATTATTTAAACTGATAAAAGGCTAGATGTTGTTATTAATAAACCAGAATCACCCATGTTTACACTGTGTATACTGACGCATTGCCTCTTTGTCACATGGCACTATTGGAATTTGGGTATAGTCCTCACTTAGCATAGCCTTTTGGTTTAGCATATGTAATTTTTCTTTCTCTTCCTAAATCAAAAAGCTGTGAAGAGAACAATGGTGATAATGGCCTTGTTTTCTATCTCATGATAGTGCAAGTACCATTTCTTGATTATACATAATTTCTTTTACATGTGGTGTCTCAGGGCTTGTCTACATGGTTCCAGCAAAGCACACTAGACAGGTTTGATTTGTAAAGCTTGCTAACATGTTACACCCTAGCTGCCCTATGTAGCCTCCCCCCCCCCCAAAAAAGATACCCAGTTTGTGTTAATACGTTCCTGTTTCAAACAGAGCGCACCAGAAGGGTTTACATGGGGCAGTTAGAGTGCAACAGGGTAGTTGATCTTTACAAATGGCATCCTTCTGGCGTGCTTTGCCATGTCACGTAGACAGGTCCTCAGAAAGTGCAATTACATGTATTGCTGTTTGGTGTCCCTCCCCGCACCCTCCATGCCCCGCCTGATAATTTTCTTTTGTAAAGAACGAATTTATATAAATTGATCTTTATTTGCCACATTTGGTGAAACAATAACCCCTCTATACAATGCTAATAATAAGCATGAGAGGCTGTTAAAGTGAAACGGACCGGTATTACTGATCAGTGCTTTTTTTTAAAAATTGTTTAAAATTGTAATAGATTTGTTTTTCGAAGAAGAAAGATACACCCTGAATGTAACTCATCAAAATGTAGTGTAGTGATAAGATGTCTGAAATCTTATTATTTCAGCTACTAATGACTACATTGTTTATTATACTCTTGAAGCCATTAAGCCAAAAATGGTTGCTCTTTGGATGGGAATGGCTTGAATTGCTTTTCCACCTGTGACTCATATGCTCATGTAACCTACACTAATACAGTATGGTGCTCTGTCCCATCTAGGGGTGGCGTAGCCATATACAGAGGTTGATGAACCTGCTACTGCCTCAGTTAACAGACTGGGATCCCATAGCTCAGGGTTGTAGAAGCTCATGCTGTAACATCCTGAGGTTCCAGGTTCAATTCTGGCTGTGGATGATCCATGCAGAGGTGTGGTATTACACAAGCATCGGGAATTCCTTTTAAAAACTGTTGTGAAACTCTGAAGTGGATGAAAACTGAGAGGAGATTCCCTTGGTTTCTGGCTATGAAAGTGAGAGAACCCAACAACAGCCAGCTTAGAAAGCTGATAGGGGAGGCAGAGCCAACCAATCTGAGATCTAGTCAGCACTTCCCCCAAGTAGTCACCTTTAACACCCTCGGATACCATTTAGCCTCTTAGGAACCAGCCAAGGACTGTGTCATGAATATATTCAGCTTAGCAACAGTTAACAACGTCAAGTGACAATCTCCCCTTTCCTCTGGTCTGATGAGGTGATGCACCTCCATTACCTAATATAGTCTGTGGCAAAATCCTTAATAAGAGTCCCTGTTTACTATGAAAATTGCCGTCAAGAATATACGTGTTCCGCCACAGCTTTCCGTTTTTCTTCCCTCGGGAACAGGAATCCAAATTCATGGTGTCAGACCAGGCTTTTGGTCCGATTGGGGATTTTTTTTTTTTTGGTTGGTGGGTGTTTTGTAAACTTAATAAAGGGGGAGGCCAAGTTAATCAGAAACAGGTATCTAAAGCTCGGCTCCAAAATCCATATTTAGGTACCTCCATAGTTATTCAAAAAAACTAAGCAGTCAGCAACTCCCATCGTAGCCAATGATTTTAACACAGCTCCATACTGGTGCAGGTACTTGCAAATATGAATGGCTTGCAGGAGTGAGACCTTAGTTCATAATAAGACTGACTTATTTCTGGTTCATTCTGAATTATAATTTACTGTATGTTGGACACTATTGACCTTTGCCTTAGTTTTACAGTATATATTATAAGCAGGGCCGGTGCAACCATTTAGGCGACCTAGGCGGTTGCCTAGGGCACTAGGATTTGGGGGGGCGGCATTTTCTTCGGCAGCGATCGCAGCGGCCAGATCTTCGGCCACCCCGGTCATCACCGGCATTTAGGCGGAGGGAGCTGGGGCAGGGGAGCGCGGGGAGGGCCGCCTGCAGCAAGTAAGGGGGGAGGGCGGCACGCAGGGGAACTCCCCGCCCCAGCTCACCCCCGCTCCGCCGCCTCCCTGAGCACGCTGTGGCTGCTTCACTTCTCCCGCCTCCCAGGCTTGCGGCGCCTAAGCTGATTGGCGCCACAAGCCTGGGAGGCAGGAGAAGTGAAGCAGCCACGGCGTGCTCGGGGAGGAGATGGGGCAGGGGTGAGCTGGGGCGGTGGGGGGTGCCTCAGGGCGGAGGATGGGGAGCTGCCGCAGGGGGGGCACCTCAGGGCGGAGGGGGGCAGCTGCTGCGGGGGGTGGGCGCAAGGTGGAAGTTTTGCCTAGGGCGCGAAACATCCGTGCACTGGCCCTGATTATAAGTAATATCTCAAAGGCGGTTTTGCAGAGATGCAGGGGTCTGCATACCTGTACTAGGTGGAAAGAATAGAAAAAAACTTGAAACAAATAAGACTGTGCCACAGTCATTTAAAGAAGTACAATTGCCTTGAATCTAAAAGCCCAGCAAAGAGTATAATTTCTTCCAAAGCAATTGCAGAAAATACGTACTATTCGCGTAGCTGAAGTTGCGTACCTTAGTTCGTCCCCCCTCCCCCCAGTGTAGACCAGGCCAAAGAGATGCAACTGTTTGACTCAGGAGATGGTTAATGAAATATGGAAGCTTGCTGTTTCAAATCTTGCTCAGGTTGGTAACAACTGAAAGTAATCCTCCAATGGCTGTTCAGTGTCTTATGTGGAATGAGTCGGTGGTCTCAGTCCAGGTCCTAAGGGACAGATGTCCACAATACAGAGACCCCCATCACTTTACACAATTTTGGAATAGGACTATGGTAAAGAACTATGAGTCCATTTTATTCATGGCCTGTGCGCTACAGGAAGTCAGACTAGATGATCACAGTGGTCTCTTCTGGCCTTAGAATCTATGAAAATTAGCACTTATGAAAATTGTAAAGAAATGCCAGTGCTGCAACTAACACGATGAAGTTTGCACTTCATTTGAAATTTGAACAACTGCCTCTCACGGTTGCCAACTTAGCTACTTTGTCACTAGATTTAGCAACTTTTTGGTTTCCCTAGTGAGAAAATAAGTGTCAAAGTGACCAGTGACAAATCTAGCAACTTCTACTGCCAATTACAGTGATATTCAGAGAAAGAAGTCACCAGTATGTATAATCACAAAATCATTCATAAGCAGCTCAGTCGTGTTAATAAAATCCATGCTTTTCTTACTACTCTCTCTGCACATCCTACGATGCAGGGAAAGATGGCTAATGAAGCGGGCAGGGCGGGGCGGGACAGGTTAGCCAGCGAGGAGAGCCGGATGGATAGAAGGTGGGAAGAGACGGGGCACCCAGGTCGGCTGGGGTTGGTTAATTTCAGCTGAGCCTTGCCAGCCTGGATTTGAGCCTACAGGTCAGTGAAAGGGAGGCCCCAGAGCCAGAGGGAAGAGGGCATTCGCCTAACCTGAGCTTGACACTTCCGGGAGCCAAGAAAGTAGATTTACAAACAAAAATCCACTAGCCGGACCCCTTCCGCCAGCTTCCAGGGTTTGATTTCTGCAAACAGCTGGGCAGCTAACCCCAGGCCAAGCCAGGGGAAGGAGTAAAGGGGAGCAAAATCAAACTAGCTTCTCCTTTTGATCCTGTAGTGAGGGCTTCCTCCCTGGAGGCACAGTGCCCCCCCACCCCATTGGGACACATGGCCCTGTCTCATCCCACCCCACCTTCCATCCATGCAGCTCGCCTCACTGGCTAGCCTGCCTCCCCAGCCCTGCCTACTTCATTAGTCATCTTTCCATGCGTCACAGGGTGTGCTACCTACTACGGTACATAGCAGCGCGAAAGAACACATTTGGCTAAAAACAAGCTCTGGCTAATGTGCTGCTCTCTCCAAAGTGCGCCTGGCTTTAGTGAAGTATTTAATTAGCCTCCAGAAACTTCTTTTCCTCGCCAGCAGATTATAGCGATCCCAGCCCAAGAAGCCCTGGAATGCGGTTCCTTCCGAGGAGATGCTCAATTGAGACGTAGTGATATTGACTTGGTGTCCAGCAGAATGTAGTAAGAAGAACATGAAATTGATTTTAACAACACTATTGCGCTGCCTGTGAATGATTTTGTGATTATACTTGCGCGTGTGTGTGTGTGTGTGTGTGTGTGTGTGTGTGTGTGTAATTCTCTGTTGAATTCTCTGGAAATTTAGTTTAGTTACCTTTTTTACTCCTTTTGAGTGCTTAAACAGCTACATCCACAGACTTTTCAGAGTTTGTCTGGTGACTTTCCGTAGGCAACACTGTGTCCCACCCTCTGCATAATCTCTCCAAGTGGGGGGCAGTATCTGACACACTATGATCACTGACGAAGCAGGTACAGTTCAACAGAGAAATCAGTATCAGGGTTTTTTTTTTAAAAACCTTAAAGAACAAAAACAAAGCCTGTCCATCCACAAGAAAAGCTGACCCCAGAAACGTAACCACTTTAAGCTGCTGTGTATGTGGCATGTGCCCATCTATGCCCACAGGCTTAATTGTACTAACAGCTGATCAACAGTTGTTATACATGTGTGCTCAGCTTTGTCACCCAGCTACAAGGCATTCCGCTGATACAGCAGAAGCTTGTATCTCAGTTTGGGAGAATATTATTCCCTATGCCACAGGTCTATATGTGTTACTGTTGAGTTCAATCCTTCAGTTTCATCCCTTGGTCTCTGATCTTAAAGGGAGGGTTGCAACTTGGACCACAAAATAAAAAACTAGAAATGAAGTTACATTGCTGAGACTAGTGGGGAAAAACAATTCAGTGTCATCTCTCCGCCTGATTTGTTTTTTACAGTCTTTGTGCCCAAGTGACCCTGCAGTTTATGGCTGGCCTCTTTCTGTCTTGAGTTCTTTTTGATGAAACTGGTGCCAGTTTCAATAAAATGCTACTCATTAAAAGCTGTTCTCTTTTAAAGAGCCTAGTCTATTGGAAGTGTGATCTAGTCGTCTAAAGGGACTCCAGAATTATTATAAACATATCCAGAACTTGGTTCACAGCTAGCTTCATTGCTGTTGCTTTATTTGAGATTCCATACAAATAGCCGTGAGGTGATTCCAATTGTTTCTTTCCAGTTCACCTTGCAGTATTACAAAGCAAAAATTGAAATGTTCCCCTCTGTCATTATCCCTCCCCCACAGAGACAATTTGTCACTTGGGCTTGTTCTCAATATGGCAATTTAGGTCAGTTGCTTTGGATGTATGAATGGGACAAGGAAAACGCTCTAGGCAAAAGTGGGTCGATAACAATTCCATGCTAGCTGCATATATGTAACCACCCAAAGCCTCTCAGGTACCTTATGAGTGTTTGCTGTTGGTGGATGCTATAGATAGAGCAGTACCCTTGCAAATTTGCCCATTTGGTCTTAGAAAAAGACTTTGTACCTCAGTATTTCTATTAGTGCCAAAAACTCCTCTATATGCTTACTAGAGGGAATCCCTGTGATGCTGCAAATACAGAGGTGAAGTCATGGTACTTGGCTAAATCAAGTGGCCTGGTACTAAGGGTAACTGGTCTAGCCCAGGGTGAGTGGGGACAGCTATTCTAAACCATTATGCGGAGTTAGTCAGAATTTCCTCAAGGAAAAAAAGTGAGCTAGAATTCTCCAGTCTTAGCCCAAAAGTGGATTTTTCTGGAAGGTTTGAGCTAAATCCATTCAACTGCTTTTAAATTATGTTTGTGCAATGCAGTATATATTTCCTGGATTCTCCTGAGCATTAGTAATAGTAATATGAATATTACAAACTGAAAAATCTGTATGCCAAACTTCACGTGTATTCCTGTTACTAAGTTTTCTCATACAAAATGCTGATGAGATCAAGTTTATTAAAAAAGCAGAGTTCTTGACATCACATGACTCTTCTTCCTCCTGGAAAATGAAGAATCAGAATTTTCAGACTGAGTCTTGTACCACAGAGTTAAAAACATTAAAGGACACAGTGGTATAACAAGGACTATAAATAGCTCATGGACCTTAACCTCCTGCAGACATAGAAAACAAATGCCAGCTGGATACAGGCAGGGTTTGTATGAGAAGAGTGTTTTCCACATGGAATCATTCTCCGCCGATTCTGTGGAAGCCCTGTTGGCCTCACAGGCTTCATGGATTGGAAGGGAACTGTCTAAGGCGGGTCCATGCCTACAAGATTATCTCCCTCAATCCTGCAGGAGTTCAGTGGGTAAGTTAATGCCGACTCAGCACCTAATTACCAGCTTCCTCCTCCATCTTAGGGACGTTCCGGGGCAGCATCCGTGGAAGAGACCCTGTCAACATGGTTCCTGCAGGAAACGTAATGCTCATAGTCCAACAGGTGCCAGGAGGTAAAGGCCTCTGCACAGATGGCCCTGACTGCCATCTCCCACTGTTGTCAATGGAACTGAAGCCATAGTTGCCCTCATATGGTGGCAATTTTGAGAAAGGTCTCTCGTATTGTGCTCAAAAGGAGTGAGTGTCTCTTCCTGCTCATAGCATAGGTGGGCCACTATCTTCCCTGAGGGCAGCTGTGCCTTCAGCCCAGGGACGCCATTTCAAATTTTGGTGGGGGGGTGACAATTTTAACCATGATTCCAGGGGCTACTTATGCACTTGAAAACTCTAGTTTTTTGGCAGACAACTTAGCAATTAGCTGACAGAAGCCCTGTATCTAATTCCTTTATAAAAGAAAAATAAATATTAAACCCACTCAGCTCTACTAATAACATGTTCTGACATCTTGTGGTAAGTAACTTAAGGGACACCAGTTGGGTTTAAATTTTTAATGTATATTCTTTCTTTGTTACTAACTCTGCAGAGAGAGAGAGAGACCTGGTCAGGACTCCTGGGTTCTATCTCAGATCTGGGAGGGTAGTGGGGTCTAGTGGGTTACAGTTGGGGAGGAGGGGGGCAGATATATCTGGGTTCTATATAAGAACAGAATGGCCATACTGAGTAGGACCAATATCGTGTCTTCCAACAGTGGCCAATGCCAAGTGTTTCAGAGGGAATGGGCAGAACAGACAATCATGAAGTGATCCATCCCCTGTTGCCCATTCCCAGCTTCTGGCAAATAGAGGCGAGGGGCATACAGAACATGGTGTTGGATCCCTGCCCATCTTGGCTAATAGCCATTGATGGACCTAGCCTCAATAAACTTAACTAGTTCTTATTGGAACCCTGTTATAGTTTTGACCTTCACAACTCCCCTCGCAAAGAATTCCACCAGTTGACTGTGAAGAATTACTTTTTTGTTTGTTTTAAATCTGCTGCCTATTCATTTCATTGGGTGACCCTGGGATCAGTGCTGTTCAACATATTTATAAATGATCTGGAAAAGGGGGTAAACAGTGAGGTGGCAAAATTTGCAGATGGTAACTATCTTGAGTAATTTTGTAAGTCCAAAGCAGACTGCAAAGAGTTACAAGGTCCTGTGGCACCTTATAGACTAACAGATGTATTGGAGCATAAGCTTTCATGGGTGAATACCCACTTTGTCAGACACATGTGGTGGAAATTTCCAGAGGCAGGTATAAATATGCAGGCAAGAATCAGTCTCGAGATAACGAGGTTAGTTCAAAGGTTAAGAAAAGAGTGTCTGTACATCTGGACATAGTGCTTAGATTATCCACAACTACAAGGTTCGTTTTTAAAGTCATAAGATACTTATAGTGCATAATCAGCAATAACCCAAATTTAGGTGAATAAATTTAAGAATACAATTTAGATATTAGCATCCAAGTATTCAGGTATATCACTCATGAAAAGTTATACAAAGAGTTGGTTGTGGAAAGCAAATATAGCAATGAGTGAGGGTTGTCCCTCAGTAACTGAGAATATAGGGTAGGTTGTCCACTTACAATCCATGAGGAAAGTCTTTCAGTTACTTTCCCCCCTGCGCTTCTCATCGGCACTCCAGCTCATCCCTCCTGGTATTGCCGATGTCCGGTGATGTGTTCTATGGAGATGTCCCTCGACCACCTGATGGCATCCGACACCAGAGGTGACAGTAAGCTGGTACGGTCCGGTACGGCATACCAGCAAGAGAGAGACCTGGTCGGAGACCCGGGCCCTTTAAATCACTGCTTGAGCCCCGCTGCAGGAGCCCTGGGTTAGCGTCAGCGGGGCTCTGGTGGTGATTTAAAGGCCACCGTTACCACAGCAGAGCCCCAGACCCTTTAAATCTCCACCTGAGCCCGGGGTAGCAGCGGCAGCCAGGAGCCCCTGCGGCTCTGTCGGCAATTTAAAGGGCCTGGGGATTTAAAGGCCCTGCCTCTTCCTGTTGAGGCCACAGCCTCTTCTGGTTGTGGCTCCTCCTCCTGCTCAGGACTCCAGAGTATCAGTAAGTCCTTTAAGTTACTTTCACCCCTGTCCAACACCATGAGTTGCCACATCAGCTGAGCATAGCGCTGACCGATTCTGCATTCTCTCAACACTTGCTTGTTACAGGGGTCCCAGGTACCCAGGGCTCTGACGCTCTCAAGGTTTCAGCCAGAGGAGCATATTTCTCTACCTTTCGAGCTCGGGCGTCGCGGAAGGGCACTGTGACATCCACCATCATGATATTTTTCTGGTCCTCATTGGTGATGACAATGTCTGGTCACAGTTGGCTGTCAGCTCCAGGGATGGTGGAGTTCATGACCACCTTCCCCACGTGTGGCAGTATGGCTCTGACTAGGCAATCTTGGATTACTGCCAAGCTCTCGAATGGGGCTTGCAGCTACACAGGACGTGGGGTAGCATCTCGTTGGTGTAGCTGCACTTCCTGCATTGCTTGTCCTGATTCCCACTTCTTCTTCACTCCTCCCCTTCTCACCCCTACCCACGGGGCGTTATATGAAATTATTGCCCAGAATGAAGGCAATAGGATCTGTAACATAGGTAGACCCCTTCCAGGAGATATAATGCTTTAGCAGAAAATTCCAATATCTTGTATCTTAGAGACTAGGTAACACAGCAGGGCAGCATTCTTGTCCAAGCAGCAGAATGGCTTTGAAATCCCTTGGTTTTCTATGAGCTGGTAAGTGTGTAATACTTAATATTTCTCTCTAGGTGGCAGCATTGGTAAAGGGTCCCTGCCAAGCCACCCTGCTGAAAACAGATTCAACCCCCTCTTTGCCCCCATATATTTCTGTGAAATTTTATCTGTAAACAGTGAGTTTATTCAGATTTTAAAATTACCGTATATCTTTGAAGTGCCTAAATGACTACATAAACTGTGAAGCCAACGACTAGCTTTTCATATTGAAGTGTGGTCTCCCCATAATTTTGTTTTCAAGCCTGGTAAATGTTTGTACAAAACCAAAACCAAGCCTGTTAAATCAAAGGTCACTTTTACGCCTGTTAAAACATTTAAGGAAAACAAAGTGTCATGCCATTTACACAGCACGTTGCCACACGGTAAGTGCAAAATGTCAAAAAGACTACCACAAGCAACATTTCTAGTTACCAGTGGGAAAAACGATGTTCATCCACACTAGCCATGAAATATGCAGGGTATTTAGTATGTGTTTCACTTGTAATTATGGAGAATTGCATTATAGTTTGTTTAATAGCTTTAAATTGTAGTTCAGTTTGCACAGGCTGCCCATAGCATTCCTCCTGCATTTTAATTCTGTAAATTCTGAATTCTTCCAAGGTCTAAATTGTCAAACATATACATGTTAACTTTGATCGTAGGTGACTAATTAAGTGTTTATGAGGAAGAAGCCTCATGAAAAGTACCAGTTTTCTCTAGTGTATATTAAATATTGCAATCTAGTCTTGTGTACCTACAGTAGAGATGAACCAAAGTAACTGTAAAGTGAAATTGGTTTTATCCAGTAAAGTGATGTTATTAAACATCCATTCTCATGCTATTTTGAATATGTTGCAATTCATAGATTTTTTTGTGTGTCTACTTGTTAAATAAAACCCTGATTATCTGCATGAAAAACAGCCACATACTTAGATTCTGGGATGCACTATCAACTACAAAACAAAAAACCAAGCAGACCTGTTGGGGATTGACTGGATTCTCTGAATGTTTGTTTTTGGAGCATCTCTCTAATAATGTTGTGGTGGGCTAATTATTAATGTTGAACCTGTGAAGGTGAGACGGTATCATGAAACCATGAGACATCACACAATCTAACTGGCTTATGGACAAATCACAAATTAATTATACATACCCACTGAAACTGCATCAACACAAAGTTTATGGGTGAAATCTTGCCCTGCTGAAGTCAATGGGAATTTTGCCATTGATGTCTTGGGGCCAGGATTTCACCCTATATGCCTCCTTGTGTATTTTCATCTTACAGTAGTAGTGACTTCAGCGCAGGGCATTTCCTGGGGACTAATGACCAGCCAGGGTTAAATGTCCCAGCTGAATCAACTCCTTCTGGCTGATCGTTCATTAGCAGGAAATCATGTGGCCGTTATTACACACGCATACATATGTCCCTAGGGAGAAGAGTGCATCAACCCCAAAACATTCCCCACCTACCCACACCATATCAAAGGTTATCACCCAAAAAAGAAAGTAAAAAAGCAAGATTGGATATTGCTGGTGGGAAATTACTGTTTGTCAGGAATGCATTGTCAGAGTGTTAGTGAATGATGGTCAACTTTGTTCTAAGCCTTTTAGCTCCTCAGACCCTGCACCTTCTTTTTTCTGAGGAGGACTGAGCTCCCCTCCATCCTTCTTAACTGAATGCATCAAATTACTGCATTAAAAGCATGATCCTTTTAGCACATGGACATTTACATCATTCAGTTGGTGCTTGGACTATGACATCACCTGAAGAATTCCCACATGGCTGGAGAGACTGTTCCGAGCTTATGGGCGTGTGCAACCATTGAGAGGTTTGGCCCTATTTTGTGTTGGTTAGACATGGTATCTCTCACATTAAATTCACACCAATTTAAGATGAATTCAGAACTGTTTCAAAGGCATTTTGGAGAAGTTGTTAAAACTTTTTCAGGCTACATGACCCAAATATCCCATAATGTTTTGACACCACACAGGGCCAGATTTTTAAATGCATTTAAGCACTAAAGATGCAGATAAAGGCATCTAATGGGATTTCCAAAAGCACCTAGGTGCCTAACTCCTTAGACTTGACACAATCTGCATCTTTAGGTGCCTAAATATCTGTAAAAATCTGGCCCATAATGCGTATGTTTACTCCTGCAGGATATAACCTGTAGTAGGCAGAAGCTCTACACCTTGACTTAGACTGTAAACTCTTTATAGCAGGGATTGTCTTTTTGTTCTGGTGTTTCTACAGTGCTAGCACGATGGGGCCTGGTCCATGACTGAGGCTCTTAGGACTATAACACAAATAATAATAAGAAGAAATGAATTCAGTCGGAGAGAGATTAAGGCAGAATACATTATACTGGTGCCAGGATCTAAAAAGAAGTGCCTCGCAGCTGACAATAAGCATTTTTTTTCAAGAGTTACAATCAGACAAAACAGAACTTGTAACACTATCTGTAATAGCATCTCTGGTGGCTTCCGAGCATATTACAGTCCCCATCTTGCCCAACTATTCTCTGGGGTAGCAAGTTCCCACATGTGCAACCTGTCATTTTCAGCAACTACATTTCAATGTGTTAATGTCTTATAGCAGAGTAAAAATAATTACCAGTTGAGTGGGGAAAACATCCAGGGAAGAGTCATGTGTCACTGTTAGTGAGTATACAAAGATCTGAATCATTTAATTCTGTTTATCTACTGTTCCTTTGAGAGCTAGAAGAGTTTAGGAAGTTAGCAAGCAGAGTGCTGATGTTGTTGCTAGCATAAAATCACTCTGTACTGGTCATCTGTGTCCATTCACAATGCCTTTAACTTCCCATGGTTAGTCTTATAGAACTTCAGAATATGATAAACTCAACTGTTGTTTTTAAACACTAGGCTCTTGACTCTGGCAGCAATAAAGCTTAGATTCCTGGAAGCAGCAGTGGAAGAGGTGTGGCGGGGTGAAGTTAATTCAGAATAAATCTGATAAATGCAGGTTAAAATGTTAATGTTTGAGGTGGCTGCTATTGAAATGAGAAATGGCTCTCTCCAAACGATGCCAGAGTTATGGAATTACAAGTTAGTAGGAAGGGATAGAATTCATCCAATTCAATATAGAAGCATCAAAAATTAAAGAGCTGGTTTGGATAAAGAAACTTCTTGTGTAATGAAACAATAACATGCTGAAGCTGAGTGTGGAATGTCTTGAGAGCAGCATCCAATGTGCAGTGTTTCACTCTGAGATTGTCTGTGCATAACAGTTGTGGGGTAATGCACAGATGACTCTAATTAGGGCACATTATCTGCATGACGACCCTTTACAACTAGATAAAGAGGAGGCAGAGTGCCATCAGTTAAGTGAAGTCTAGAGCAGAAGCAGGTTGTTCACTGTCAGTTAAACAAGCTCCTGGCTTGACCAAGCAGGTAATTGTTCTGCCATTTAGGAGCAGGATAAAAGTTGCTAATATTTACCTTTTACATGTAGAAAGTTTGCTGTTTTATGTGTGAGTAAGACCAGCTACAAAAATACAGAGAGAGAGACAAAGGCTGGGTAAGGGCAGTGGGCTAAAGATTTATCCTCTCTCTAGACTAGACAATTGCCCAAACCCCCATCTTCTTTTATTGCTGCCCTTCTCTCTTTTCTTATTTGGTTTTTCTCCAGGGTTGCTAGTCTTACTCACACACAAAACAGAGTGTCCTGTAAAGATAAAAGCATTAAACTGCTCTGTAATTGTAGCTAGCCTCACAGTTTATGATGGCAGTATTGAGATTCTCTGCTTGTAAGGTCCATGGCACAAAATGAAAGAAATGTAATTCTAAACAACCTTGGGCTTTTAATTCTGCTCAGCAGCCGTTTAAATATCATTCTACTTTGGGTAGAAATTTTGAAGTGGCTGCAATATTCAAACCACGTGGGTGACAGCTAAAGTACATATTTTAATTCATAGTCTCTATCTTAGTCTAAACAAACAGGTGCCCACATCACAAAAGCACAGAGAACACACTCCTTTTCAAAAAGGCTGGAACGGGGCTAATGCATTAGATAAATCCCACTTAAGTTTATGCACCACTTAAGTTCCCAAATATTGTGTCGACTGTCTGAAAAGGGGTGAATTTCACCCTGAGTTTACTAAAACTAATGTACAAGTACTGCATGCTCAGGGTCTGATTGTGTCCCCTCCCCACAGAGGTGGGGAGCACTTGGACTCCCATTGACTCCACTGAGATTTTTGTGTGCTCAACACCACCACAAATCAGCCCACTGAGTTTTTAAAAACAAAATTCTGAATTGAAAAGAAGCTACCATTTTGGAGGTTAGAATCATAAAATCCATTCTTATCCAGCTAGTTTATAGAATTTAAATATAGGTTTCCATTTATATAAGATTGCAATGCTTTAATTACCCCAAACTTCTTTTCTTTCTGTGTTCTACTGTGCAGTTTTCAAAACAAACGAAATCTATTGTCCCTGATTACATGATCTCATTAGATGTCCTGACCTTGATTAACCTAAAGCAGCTAGGAACTAAGGGACATGTAGTGTTCCTTTCATAACTAAAGCATCACATCAGCAGTCTTTGCAGTTTCAGTTTAGAAGAAGACTTATTTTACTGTTGTCACATACTTTGGTTTATACAAGTGCTGTATTGAGCAACAGGCATCTATGCAAATTAGAAATAAGAGTAGTAGTAACAATACTTAGCTCTTACGTCATGCTTTTCATTGGCAGATCCCAAAGTGCTTCACAAAGGAGGTTGGTATCATTAGCTCCATTTTTACAGCACTGGAAACAGAGGCACAGAGAGTGAGGGAATCTGGATGGGTTTATTTTCCAGATTTATCTTCTTACAGAGATAAGTAGATGAGCCACACACTTTCCTTCACTATCAACTCAAGTGTCCTGATTTTTTTTATAAACACCCTTTAAAATGGTATAAGTGTTTTACTGCTTCCCGTACGAACATAAGAATGGCCATAATGGGCCAGACCAATGGTCCATCAAGCCTAGTATCCTGTCCTTTGACAGTGGCCAGTGCCAGATGCTTGAGAGGGAATGAACAGAACAGGGCAATTATCAAATGATCCACTCCTGTCGTCCAGTCCTAGCATCTGGCAGTCAGTGGTTTAGGAACACCTAGAGCATGGGGTTGCATTGCTGACCCTCTGGGCCAATAGCCATCGATGGACATAATCTCCATGAACTTCTCTAATTCTTTCATAAATTCAGTTATACTTTTGGCCTACACAAGATTCTCTGGACACAAGATCCACAGGTTCAGTGTGTGTTGTGTGAAGCAGTATTTCCTTGTTTGTTTTAAACTTGCTACCTATTCATTTAAAGAACTCCTGATTCTTATGTTATGTGAAGGGGTAAATAACACTTACTTTCTCCACACCATTTATGATGTTAAAGACCTCTGTCATATCCTCCCTGTTAGTCATCTCTTTTCTAAACTGAACAGTCCCAGTCTTTTTAATCTCTCTTTATATGGAAGCTTATCTTCTTATCTATCCCTTTCTTAATGGTTTCTAACATTGTTAGTTTTCTTTTGACTACCGCTGCACATTGAGCAGATGTTTTCAGAGAACGATCCGCAATGACTCCAACATCTGTTTCTTGAGTGGTAACAGCTAATTGAGACCACCATTTTCTATGTATAGTTGAGATTTTTTTCCAATGTACATAACTTTGCATTTATCAATATTGAATTTCATCTGCCATTTTGTTGCTGAGTCACTCAGTTTTGTGAGATCCTTTTACAACTCTTCACAGTCTGGTCCCAGTACAGATCCTTGGGGGACTCTTTCCCCACCCCCCAACTATTTACCTCTCTCCTCTGTGAAAATTGACCATGTATTCATACCCTTTGTTTCCTATCTTTTAACCAGTTACTGATCCATTAGAGGCACTTCCTTCTTATCCCATGCCTGCCTACTTTGGTTAAGAGCCTTTGGTGA